>NC_072461.1:24436845-25036845 GCF_027596085.1 Anoplopoma fimbria
TCACGAACACCAGACAGCGTTACCATCGTGGAGATGGGACGGCAGCGCAGCTACGAACTCCTCGCTCTCCTGGATTTCGACAACGTCCGCAAGAGGATGTCCGTCATAGGTATGCTATCCACTGATAATGTGTTATTGGGAATAATATGATATTATAATAATAATGATAATAAAGGTTCCTATTGAGTTTGATTTCTCATAGCTGTATTTTTGTCTGTTTTTGTTCTTTTTTTAAAGTTTTTTTTTATCTTTTAGCCTCAAACAGCTACAAACCATATTGTGTGTTTTTTTTGTGCACAGTCAGGAGTCCGGAGGGGAAACTCTCTCTCTACTGTAAAGGTGCAGACACAATCATCTACGAGAGGCTGCATCAGTCCTGCAGCAAGCTGATGGACGTCACCACCGAACACCTAAACGTCAGTAAGATGTCTCTCTGTTGTGTGTGTGTGTGTGTGTGTGTGTGTGTGTGTGTGTGTGTGTGTGTGTGTGTGTGTGTGTGTGTGTGTGTGTGTGTGTGTGTGTGTGTGTGTGTGTGTGTGTGTGTGTGTGTGTGTGTGTTTAGATTTCTGGTGCTTTTTTTTCCTGCCTGTTTGCTGGATGTTTGTCTCTGCTTGTTCTTTTGTCAGGTGTGTTGGTGTGTGTTCATAAAGAACAGAAGAAGCTTTCAACATTAAGTAGGAGGAAGTCAACAGAGCAGTCACACTAAAACCTCTTGCTGCTCTCTGGAAGCATAAATAATTAAATTTGAATGCTTGGGCTTCATAATAATAGTGATGATGTCTTTTGTATTAGCCCAAATGATTTAGGCAATACAAAGAAATAGTTTGAGATGATCCAAATTAGAGATACAGAAAATAACTTCCTGCAGAAATGCAATTTTTGTAGTGAAACTTTTATTTTATTTTATTTTATGTTATTGGTTTATTTGGTAGGGACAGTGCACATTAATAAAACATTTCTGTAAATGCGCCAGAGTTTACCAAGAGGCTATTTTTCATCTGTAGTCCCTAGACAGATGTTTAAAGTCACCCTAAAAACAGAATATAAGATTTAAATTACAAAGTTATGCATTACTTACCCTTTACAAAGGTTACAGAAACATTATTGTAGATCATTTTATGGTGGACCCCCTTTTAAAAGAGATTCATAATCTCAGGGGTATTATCCTGGCTAGATAAAATTAAGATAGAAATAAAATTTAAAAAAAAGATACATATTTGGTGTGTTTATGGCAAAACGAATTACGGTGCCCATGTTCATCATAATGAAAAACATAACAATCGGCCGGTAATTGGTGTGTTTTTAATCATCTATGGTTCTGAGGAATAATCTTTAGATACACAGGACAAAACGTTATATCCATTATCTCTCAGTCTCGTCTCAATTCTCATTCTGTTTGCCTTTTATTTCAATTTATTTCGTCTCCTCTCAGTTTATTTCTGTTCTTCCTTGTTCAATTCATGTTGTGAAAAAGGTCAAACAGCTGATTATCTTCTGTTTGTCTTCTCTCCTGTTGAAGTTTATTGCCAAGAATGCAAAACTTACACAGCCTAGTATCTGTTAATAACTTCCAATGCCATCAGACTATGTGTTTATGGGATTATGGGATGTGTATATAAGTATGTGCATGCCGATGTGCAGGAGTTTGCAGGTGAGGGCCTGCGGACTCTGGCGCTGGCCTACAAGGATCTGGATGAGGAGTACTTCAACCAGTGGAAACAGCGCCACCATGAGGTCAGCACCTCGCTGGACGACCGGGAGGCCAAACTGGACGAGCTGTACGAGGAGATAGAGAAGGATCTGCTGGTAGGAAACAAAGAACGAACGTTTCAGTGAATCTCATACAGTAAAAACTTGATTTTTATATATTTGCATGTCGGTTATGTATCTGAATGTTTGTGTCCAGCTGCTCGGATCAACAGCCATCGAGGACAAGTTACAAGACGGAGTTCCTCAGACTATCGAGCAGCTGTCCAAAGCCGACATCAAAATCTGGGTTTTAACTGGAGACAAGCAAGGTAAACAACTCCTAATATGATGAGCAAAATTTAATTTATAACACATTTTATATCTTTCTTGGATTGGAGGAGTCATTCAGCTTTCTCTACACAGAAACAAGTCTGAAAAAGTTTAATTCAGCTTTATATCTAGCAATCGATTATCAAAAGAAAAGGTATCTAGTGATCAGTTTTGTTTTGAATTTAAATGAATCATTATATAGCTCTGAATTCAAAAACTTTATGATCTTGTACTCACTAAAGCAATCGCTTAGATGTGGAAACAACAAATTCTGATGTGGACAAAAAAAAACGACAAAAACAAACCAGATGATTTAAACCATTTTATTTGGGGGTGAAACAAAAAGTGATTTTGCAACAATGCAGATAAATGCAGAGGAACACTGTGCAAACACAACTATGTTAAACAAGAAAGTCAACCAGTAACCTAGGAGGGATTTTATACACCTCAATATGTATTAATAAGTTCGACATTTGACTTTGTTTCTCCTCGAAATACATGAAGCTAAAGTTTGATTGTCTCACTGCTCAGGTTTCACACCAGATCTGTTTGTTACTGATGTTGAGTTCACCAGTTAGATTCACAGTTTTGATTCCCACCAACTGAAGAATTCCTTCCTTTGTTGTCTTCTTTTATTGGTCCAAAAACAAAACAGAGGTGACTTTACAGTTGAAATTATAAACACTGCACTGGGAAAATAACATCCATTTTGACATTTAGACATTTGTTTTCTTGTTTTGTAAATTTGCATCTGCTCTTATGAGAAACCTTTAAAATCAGACAACAACACCCAAACTGCTCTACTTGACCTACTGTATAACTTTGAAAAAAAAGACTGAAAGGCTCCAAACAGCTGGTCAGGTCTTCTCCATGTTTGCATCATATTGTCTCGTATCTGTCCATGCACATCTGCACTTCATTCACTCGTTGTAGCTTTAATAATATCACCTTTACATCAACTTCATAAGATTTATTCCTGTAACGAATCACGTAGACATAATGCAGAATCTTTGCTAGATACATCTCTCTTTTTGTGTAATATAAAGATGACTTTCTTAGGTGTCTGCTGACTTATGTTGAGTATTTGCGTTGCAGAAACTGCAGAGAACATCGGGTACTCGTGTAACTTACTGCGGGAGGAGATGAACGAGGTCTTCGTCGTCTCTGGAAACTCACCTGAGGATGTCAGACAGGAGCTGAGGTCAGAGCACGTTTAGACCGAGCATCAGGAACTGAGCTGATTATGCAATGTTTCCATGCATCCATCCATTTTTTTAATTTTTTTTTTTTTTTTTTAGAAATGCACTGACCTGCATGAAACCAGGAGATGATTCGGGATTTCTCCCAGAAAGCATTTTGCGTAAAGGTGTGAAAGTGATCTCAGACGAGGTGGCAAACGGAGAGTACGGCCTCGTCATCAACGGACACAGCCTGGTACGTCATGAGAAGAGTCCTAATTACAACGCAATGCTCTAACTTTCCTCTCTGACCTGTGTTCATTATAACTTAAAGGGATAGTTTGGGTGTTTAACAGCTGGGTTGTATGATGTAATAACCCAAAGTCAGAGTATTACACTCGGTAGATAACGGAGAAACGGACAGGAGAACCAGCATGGGAGCAAAGCAATATAAGTGTACACTCTATTTTGAATATTTTCTGATGGGAGACTGAACTTATAGTGAATCTTGGCCGATTGATCTCTGCTAAATCTGACCAGTTTCCAAGCTCATATCTAGTTCATAACCTCCTATTGGTATTTTAGCTACATGGACATCTTCAGCTGCTGACTCTGTACAGTTGATATTTTAAGCTCTTGTATAAATCTCTTCACGTTCCCTCAGGCGTACGCCCTGGAGTGCAGCATGGAGCTGGAGTTCCTGAGGACGGCGTGCATGTGTAAGGCGGTGATCTGCTGCAGGGTGACTCCTCTGCAGAAGGCTCAGGTGGTGGAGCTGGTGAAGAAGTACAAGCAGGCGGTCACACTGGCCATAGGAGACGGAGCCAACGACGTCAGCATGATCAAAGGTATTTATGTGTAGATGTTAAAGATGAATTCTGCACTGCAGGATTAAGAGATAAAACACATAAGTTTTTATAACAGACAATTTACACAGAAAAATATGTTGATGTTAAAAACTGCAGCTACTACACATTATCACCAAGTATACAGTGCAGCTCTTGGGAGTTTTGGTTCCCACTAAAAAAGTTTTAATAAGTAGATTAGTCTATTGTGAATTAGCAGCTATTTTGGTAATAGATTTATAGTTTCCAAACATTTTCCAAACAAAAGTATCAAATATTTGCTTTCCAGCATCTCAAATGTCAAGATTAGCTGCCTTTATTTCTGATAAACTTTTGATTGAGCCATTTAAAGTTATCACTGTGGGCTCTGGGAAGAGAAAGAGAAATTTGAGTTAGTATGTGCTAATTATTATGAATTTAGACAAAATATTTTTGTATCATGTTATCTTGATATATGATTTCATCAAGATATGATTCCATTGAAAGATAACTAAATAATATTTTCACACTGAATTATCGCCCAGCTCTGGATCTAACTGAATGATATTGTTGATAACAATACATTACGCTGATGACATAGTGAGTTTCTTTAAGCTTGTTTTGGTGTCTTTCTGCCCCCTAGTGGCCACAATTGATTAAAGCAGCTTTAAATTATAGGATCTAATCTGTCGTCGCCTGAAACCAGAAACAAAGTGACTGAATTACTCTTATTCTCGCTGTTTTGGGATTCAGAGAAATTCAAACACCCTTTTCTTCCTCCTCCTCCTCCTCCTCCTCCTCCTCCTCCTCCTCCTCCTCTTTGTCCTCCCAGCGGCTCACATAGGAGTGGGCATCTCAGGTCAGGAGGGCATGCAGGCCGTTCTGTCCAGCGACTACTCCTTCGCCCAGTTCCGCTTCCTGCAGCGCCTCCTGCTGGTGCACGGCCGCTGGTCCTACCTGCGCATGTGCAAGTTCCTGCGCTACTTCTTCTACAAGAACTTCACCTTCACCTTCGTCCACTTCTGGTACGCCTTCTTCTGCGGCTTCTCTGCACAGGTGAGAGTATAAAGTTGGAGGAAAGAAAGATGCAAAGAGACAAATCTTATTATTGGACTGAATGGAATTTGAATTAATTTCCTTATTTAGTCTGACCTGAGAAACTCTCATCACTTAGCACAAACAAGACCAGACTAACAAACGTAAGAGCTGGTTTAGGAAAGTCTGAGGGAGTAATATGTTGAGAAATAACGAACAAAGCAGTTAAAAATAAAATTGAATTTACATTTATTAAAAAAGGTTTAAAACTGTAAAAACGTATTATTATTATTATTATTATTATTATTATTATTATTGTTATTATTTTCGTTTTACTGGGACTTAAATGCTGGACAATTTATTTGAGGAAGCATTTTTATATTGTTGTACTGGTATTTACACGTAAGTAAAATATCTGAGTACTTATTTTTAAAACTGTAATTTGAGACTTCTTATAGAAGTTATTAAAATACTTTTGACTTTTCAGACGGTGTATGATGAGGTTAATAAAACAAATTAAGACAGGGACACAGGTTTAAAACTGTAAAAACTTATTTTTCATTTCACTGGGACTTAAATGATGGACTTTTTTATAAGGAAGTATTTTTATATTGTACAGATATTTACACGTAAGTAATATATCTGAGTACTTGTTTTTAAAACTGTTATTTGAGACTTGTTGTAGAAGTTATTAAAATACTTTCGACTTTTCTTTTCAGACGGTGTATGATGAGTGGTTCATAACACTCTACAATCTGGTGTACACAGCACTACCTGTACTGGGAATGAGTCTGTTTGATCAGGTAACTAATTGATTAATACAATCATCTTTTATAGAAGGAAAAAGAGCTGACAGAACATTAAAACATAAACACACAGACTTCATATCTCTGTCTCCCCCTGCTGGTCAGGATGTGAACGACGTGTGGAGTTTCCAGCATCCTCAGCTCTACGTTCCCGGTCAACTCAACTTGTACTTCAGTAAGAAGGCCTTCTTCAAGTGTGCCCTCCACAGCTGCTACAGCTCCCTGGTGCTCTTCTTCATCCCCTACGCCGCCATGCACGACAGCGTGAGGGACGACGGGAAGGACGTCGCCGACTACCAGTCCTTCGCCCTCCTCACACAGACGTGTCTGCTGTTTGCCGTCACCATCCAGGTACGAGTAGCACTTTACTTTCTTCTTTTTTGTCTTAAACAGGCCCTATTATGCTATTTTCCGGGTGCATATTTGTATCTCTAGTTACAGTTACAACATGTTTACATGCGTTAATGCTCATAATCCTCCTTGTTTTTCTCATCCTGGCTGTCCTGCAGCACCTCTTCTCACTCTCTCTCTGAAACGCTCCGTTGTAGCGCTTGCTCCTCCCCCCAGAAAGCAAAGTCTGCTCTGATTGGTCAGCTAGCCCGCTCTGTTGTGATTGGTCAACTTTCAAATTTCGAAAAACTCTTCCTCCAGACCTTCAGCTCTGTCTCTCTTTTTTGTTGTTTGAGGGCCAAACCAGCAGGAAGGAGTTTTACGTCACTTCCGTAACATTATGACCTCATAAAGTTACATTATGACCTCATAAAGTTACGGAAGTGAAGGAGAGAATTCAATGGAGCCGTTTCAGGAGCTCAGGAGCTTCTGAGGCGGAGGGTAACTCCGTTTAGGCGTGGACTTCAGATTTTACACTCTACGGACCTTTTACATGTAAAAAAAAATATATATAACACACTAAAGAAGAGGGGAAAAAGTGGAAAAGCATAATAGGGCCACTTTAATAAAAAAAGAGTTTCACATATTTGTTTTGTTTTCTCTCCGTGTCTACAGTTGGGGTTTGAGATGTCTTACTGGACGGCGGTGAACACTTTCTTTGTGTTGGGCAGTCTGGCCATGTACTTCGCTGTCACCTTCGCCATGTACAGTAACGGCATGTTCCTCATGATGCCGTCAGCCTTCCCTTTCATAGGTGAGTGGTGGCCTCGTAAACTCGCCATAAACTTGTGTTTCCACGTTTCTGTCGGTGTTCACGTGCACGTCTACTCTCAAAGAAAAGCTTTGTTCATTCTTTTATACAAGGCTTTTTCGGAGTAAACGTGGCAGCATAATTCAAATGAGTTGAGTAAAATTTCCATATGCCGTGTCTGAATTGAGTTTGGTGTGTTTGCACAGGCAAAATATCTGCTTTACACACCAAACTGTAACCTGTAGTTTGTCACCAGGTTCATGTGATCAGAAGGGTTTTTTGATACAAACCAAAATGTTTCTGTACCACAGAGTTTAGATACAGAAAATATAATAAATAAATAATAACTAGAATTATGTTAAAGTTTGGCCTTGCGATGTGGACGCCATGGTTACGCTGGCATTCCTTGGCTTTATTGTATTCAACTGCAGCTTTACAGTCTTTACAAAGACACAGTAATTCAAGTTAGTTTTAATAATTGATCATCTTGTCCATAGAATTTGTATTTATCGCCCCCTCTGATGTTACTTGTTTGCAGTGATGAGGTCATCAAGCTACAAATACAAACCTGTGTGTGTGTGTGTGTGTGTGTGTGTGTGTGTGTGTGTGTGTGTGTGTGTGTGTGTGTGTGTGTGTGTGTGTGTGTGTGTGTGTGTGTGTGTGTGTGTGTGTGTGTGTGTGTGTGTGTGTGTGTGTGTTTTTCCAGGAACGGGCCGAAACTCTCTGAACCAGCCCAACATTTGGCTGACGATCCTCCTCACCTCCATCCTGTGTGTTCTTCCTGTTGTTACCTACCGCTTCCTGTTCATTCAGCTCTGCCCCACCATCAACGACAAGGTACACATGGAGCCTCTCTGCACTCGACACTCAACTCTTCATGGTTGCTAAGTTACAGCTGCACTTGTTAGATTTTTCAAGAACTCCAGAACTTGCCTGAGAATCTTCTTGTTTTCTGCAGTGTCAAAGAGATGCAGTGATAGTTGTCTGTACATACATGGGTACACTGCAAACAGGAACTGATAATAGATAATTCGGCATACTTTAATGGTGCCAATTTACCAAAATGTATGTGTAAATATAGTTATAAAAATAGGCTCATTGACTCCATGGAAACATTATTCTTCTGGTGTCCCAAAACCCCCAAATTATAGGAGCTGTTGTTCCAAAACTTGGATTACTCCCCAAATAAAAGTAAAACAAAGAAGAGTGATAGTGTCGGAATCTTATTTTCTTTCTGTTGCATTAGGTTGGAGGATGTACATTATTCATCCATACAATTATGATTCAGTTTTTTTGTGTGTGTTCAATGCTAGGATTCAAATCCTGGCTCCCTGAGCAGACAGACAGACAGATATCACCCATGTGATCACCATTTTTGCAGTACAGCAGCTTAACGATACACACATACAACTCCTGGCTTCTTGTAAACCCAACATTGCAAGTCTTTGGATAACTGTGTATCTATATCTAACAGTTTAACTCTGTCAATTTAATTCAATTTATTCATTTATATAGCGTCAAATCATAACATCTCAACCGGTTGGTTTGAGAAAGAAAGAAAGAAAGAAAGACACAGAGATCCACGGCAAAAACAATAATAGCACAACAGGTATTATAATAATAGAAAAAGGACTAATAACAATTATAATAGTGGTTGTGGATAAAATATAATAATTATAATAATAACAGTAATAACAGCAGAAAAAAATGATAAGAAAATTACTATATTATAATAGTAACAGCAGCATTGTATATAATAGAATGCTAATAATATTAATAACAGCAATAATAGAAGAAATAATAATATAAATATGATTAAAAATAAAAATATAAGCAGTGGATATAATAGAATGATAGTAATTATAATAGCAGTCATAGTAGAATTAATAATAATATAAATATGACTGTTAATGTCACTTTCTGCCCGATACTTCCAGGTGATGTTCAAGGTGCGACAGGCCAAAGCCATGCCTCCCCCTCCGCCCCGACGCACCCACATCCGCCGCACCAGCTCCCGCCGTTCGGGCTACGCCTTCTCCCACGCTCAGGGCTACGGGGACCTGGTGACGTCGGGCCGGTTCCTGCGGCGCCCCGCCCTGCCGCGCTCTTCGGGTTTCACCAACGTGGGTCGAACCACCACGAGCTTCAGCCCCATGGGACGGTCGGCCGGCTACAGCCCGACGGGACGCCCCCAGAACGCCAAGGCCCCAGATGTGGAGGCGACGTCGCTGCAGATGTACAGGACCATCAGAGATGCCGCCCTCTGACGGACAGCTGGATAACTTCAGGATGGAGGATTGAAGGATGGAGGATTAATGCAAACTGGACAGATGTTTGCTGCTGGAAAGGTGTTGAAAGCTCACATCTGTACATCTGTTCCCAGAACTTGCTCGGGCTTTCCAGAGAACCTAACGTCAAACTATGTTCATGATCCGTCTCTGATCTGCTCAGACGAGGTTACAAAAGTTCACCTCTTCCTTTCCAGTGGTTTTATCAAAGGGAACTACAAGAAAAAGGTGTCGCCACTCCTGATGGATCACTTTCCTTCAGAGCATGAGTGTTCGTGCGAAACATGCCTTATGCAGATGAAATCTTTCTGACACTAGAAACAGTAAGAGATTCACTTTCAGGTAGGAACAACCACAGAAGGGAAACATTTTTATCTTCAGGAGGAGGACAAAGTGTCTTCATGTTTACAGGATACCCAGGCTTCCTTTTCCCCCGTGAGAGTCCAGATGCACAGCGGGCCTTTGTACGGAGGACACAACACGCTAAGCCATTTGGTATAAGAATATTTTTATTTTGCATTTTATTTTCCTATCTGGCAAGCTGTTAGCACTTTGGCAGCGTCACATGACAGTGGGAGAATGTTTGAAAAATCACAAATGTGCCGTAAACTTTGTGGCCGAGAGGAAAAGAAGTTCAGGATAAAAAAAAAAGGAAATTAGAGCAGGATTCAGCATTTGTTGGACATTTTTTTTCTCCTTACATGTTTGTTTAATCACCTTCTGTTTCCTGAAAACATATCATGTAATTTAAATGAATTGAATCGAAAAAAAACTAATTATTTCTGTGTAGCAGATTCCATTTTCAATTCACACTCAAATAGGACCGCCCCTTCTTTCAGCTGATTTCTTTAGTAGACTAGTTGATTTTGATGCTGGGTGAAACTTAAAGATTTAAAGTGGTGCTTTGGAGAGATTATTTAGGGAGTTTTACAAATCTGTCGATTGAATTTACCTAATCAATAATCAATTCGTTGAGTGATAGCCCTACACTGAAAACACAGGGACATTTAAATCACCGTGTTCAGTACCACTGTGCAATCAGACATTCTTTATACTTTCATTGTTTATAAGTTGGATGTTTTATAGTGGTTAGAATTATTTTTTTTTTACAGATATTAAACAAGCTATTGATAAGAGAAATGTTTGGTCTGCCAAGTTGTGGAAAACATTCTCCGTCATTTCAGATAACTCCTCAATGCATCGAGATGGATTATTGTGAATTGAGAAACCTGCAAAGATTTATTTATAACAGCAGACATGATGGTTAATTAACTTACTTATTTGGTTAATAGTAATTATAAAAATGGATTTTTGAACTAAAGTATGTCATTCAATAATATTTTCTTAAGTGGACTGCTACTAATAATATTAAACTATTTATTATAATAATTTGAATGAAATCAGTCGTCTGAAAAGAGAAAGTGGTGGTGGGCCAAAAGAAAAAGGATAAATAAATAAATATGCGTGTACAGTAAAAGCTTATAAATCCAGTCAAACTGTCCGATAGAAAAGTCGTCCTATACATTGTAGCAAGGTATGCTGGAGGAGGACAGATCCCAGCATGCACTTGCCTGGAGGCGGGGTTTCACTCTCAGCTACAAGCAATTTAAAAGCCACCAGTCAACCTGACTTGCTTTTGAGTTTTCCCAACCTGGCAACCCAGAAGTTTCTCTCTCTCTTATGACTTATTACTGATCTGGTTATTTAAAGTCATTAGTTATAACGAATAAACACTGAATACAGAATGTCTTGGCATGAAATGTGTAGAACGTATGAAGGTCTGTATCATACGTGAAACCAGATCATGTTTAGATCCAGTTTAGAGTAATCGTAGTAAAAATACACCAGAATGTGTCTTAAATTCACCTTGAGATTCAGCAAAACAAGTGCACTACGCCCTCTATACGGGGTCAGGTGTGTCCACGTGTCGTTTAGAATCCATTTCATCGTCTTCAGAGTTTTCTGGTGCGTTCACACCTGCAGTGATCAGATCACACAGGACCGTTCACATCAACCGTTAATCCTGCAGCATAAATCAGAAGGATTGTATTCCCCATATTAAAAATCAGACTATCAGATACTGCATTACATCATGCATAGTGATTATTTTAAAATCATGTTGTTGTTTTTTTACCACAAGCTCGCTACTGTTTGTCAGACAATCAACTCGGTAGTTAGTCGTATTTCTTCTGATAAAAAAGCTTTTTGCTGAAAATACAAAATAACTTGAAACCAAATCACAGAGGCTGCCTTGATATTGAAAGAAAAGGATATTCCTTTATTATGCAACGCAGGAACAACAGTGACAAGAACGTTTGATGGAAGATAAGGGATGTTAAAAAATAAGTTTTATGCAACCCAGTCAAACACAAGCAATGTTTTATGTCCTATCATTGTAAAGTCAGGTTTTATTTTGAAAAGTCATGTTCGTTGTTTTACTACTACCTGAAGATGACAGCTGGTCTACAATTTATAACTTGGTGTGGGAAGTTTTAAAGAATACTACAGGTTGAATTGGTTTTAGAATTATACAATAGTAATATTTGATAGCCACCCATATTTTCCATGTCTTGTGGTTTCCATGGAGATGAACTTGCTGAGTTTTTTCTCTCATCAGTTTTTTCATCTATTATTGTAATTCAGATTGTTTCCCAGACTTGAATGTACTAGCCCACCAGGTAGCCCTCTAACCCTGGTGGTGAACCAAAGATTATTAAATTATGAGTGAGCTTCATGAGAGGATGTTTGAGAGATGAACTGAAGGGAAAGAGAGTCTTCCTGGCTGAACTTTTCCCTGGAGGTCAGTGTGGTGACAACTCCGTTATTATTAACTGTAAAGTTTTATATATATAAAAAAACCATTAACTGCACATTTGTAAAACTGTTGCTGCAATAATTAAATATCCACCCATTTGTTTTTGTTTTTTTTAAATCAGATTTTTGTTGTTTTTATGAAACTTCTGGTTTGTCATTTCATTCAGAGCGTCCACCACACGACCCACTAAAGTCTCTTTTCCTGTTTTTCTGTGGTACCTCCCGAAGTAACTTGTAGCCAGAATGAAAAATATATTTATCAATATATTATCATCATTATATCTCTATCCTGAAACTGCTTCTTAAATATGACCAAAAATATCTATTTTTTAAGTTCCGCTCTTCCTGATAACCGTTTTGTATCGTTTTGTACTGAAAGTTTTTACTGCAATAAAAAAAGATCTAAAAGATCAACGATGTCTTATTTGTGCTGTTTTTTTCTTCACCTTTTTTCAGTTAAGAATGAGATTCAATTTTACAATTATTTATGAATGCATTTGGAGTTCTTTTTTCTGTTATTGTAATGCAATGGTGTTCCTAGAACAAAATGTTTCATTGTAGTCTCTTATTGTGGCGCTTTATTGAGGCCTAGGAGCTTTATTTACTTTTTAAAAATGCTTAGATGTTGAATTAATTGACTGCTGTTTGCATTTCCTCTTCAAAGTCAAACAGTTAGATAAAAAACAATGGGATAATCAGTATTTGTTGCTCCTAATCTGGCTCTATCGGTCACACATTAAACCTGGTAGAGCAATTTTAAATGTGTTTGATAACGGAGCACAAAAGATGTGCTTTTAGAAAAAGTAATCTGCACCACAGGTTTTTTTCTCATGGTTCTATATAGCAGTTATTTTGTATTATTATAATCTGTGAAGAGATAGTCAGAGGAATGCTTTCGACAAGAATGATTCTCTCTTCATCTCCAGCATAAATAGTGAAATTTACAGAACTTTACAGTTATTGTTAATCTGCAAAATGTCGCTAAAAAGAAAGGCGTAAAATAACTTCCATGTTTCTGTGTACGGTGTCCCATTTCATCAAAATCCACCCTTGTGATAAATCCCACAGAGCTGGAAAAAGGGGAAACATGTCATGCACAAGGTAGAATCTTATTATGAGGCAAGATTAATTGAATATTACAAAAATAAAATCTATAGTCTGTCAGTAGAAGTAAAAGGAAGATAAGTGAGTATGAATTTAGACATTAGTTACATAATAGGGGATTCTGTCAGATGATAAATCTGTAGTGTACAAAAAGGACAGATGATTACAAATCTATCACTTTTTTGATGTATTTATGTATTTTACTGTACTGTATAGTATTGTGCTGTATAGTGTTGTACTTTAGTTTTTGCTGTTGAATTGTACTGATCATATTAGGCCACTAAATTGTAATTAACTGCTCAGGGACTACAGATGAAAAATGAGCTCATTAGCAAACTCTGGCACATTTAAATTTAGGTGGAAACTTGACTGTGGATTAATGTCCACTGTCCCTGGTAAATAAATGAATAAATAATTAAATAAAATACTTTATGTTATATTTAGAAAACTATGATGTGTATTTGTGACATAATCTTTGTCTAATAAGGCAATGTGACTGTTGAATGATGAGAGCAGCTCGTCTCCAGCAGATGGTGTAATAACCTTTAAGCAGCAGCAAAAACTACAAAACACCAGCATCATGTTTCCAATTATTATTGTGTAATATTAAAAGAATGTCATTGTGTTGAAACACGACATCTGTGATGATTTATCACAGATATTTTTCATGCATTTGCCAAGACACAAAAACTGGCACTTGAAACCACAGTTATTCTAAATCAAAAGCACATTGAATTTCTGAAAAGCATTTTTTTTTGGTAAATAACTAAACAAATGTATCTACAATAAACACACCATTCAAAACAGAAAAGCTTTGTGTGTGCTGTTTGCTAAACGATGCCCTTGAAAAACCACACTCAATCATCAATCACCTGCACCCAGAATGCACCTGTGCAAACACCTGTAACCAATTAGATCACCTAGAAATCAGAGCTTGAACTCTATGAATATAGGACTTAGAGTTAGAGAACTGTATTTGCAATTTTGTTTACAGTACAATACAGTAACTATGTTCATGTTGTCTTCAGTAAAGCGGAGACATTACAGTTTAATAGGATGAAATACTATAAAACCGCCCCAGTTTATTACTTACATTAAGACAATCATAGTGTTTTTTTTGCTATTTCTTACACACTTTGTGTCAAAACTCTTCACAAAAACCAAATAAGACACAACACTTGGAGATAAACGTCTAACGTCTACGTCAAAATGAACATTTTTACATTTCTGCAACAAAAGGATACACACGTGCACCATTTGGATTCCTCTTTCAAAGCAGCAGCAACAACACATTGATGCTTATGCCACACGCTGCTGTCTTTAACAATTTATATATCTTTTTAATTTCATCATACAATACTTTTCCAGTAGCAATCGCAAAACCTGTAAATACAAATTTAAGGTTCTTTCCTTTCGCATTTTCCAGTACTTACAACTTAAAACTTGTACTCCACTACATTTCAGAGGTAAATATTGAACTTTTTACTGCACTATGACAGCTTTAGTTTACATTTGCAAGATTTTACATACAAAACACGTGATGATCTTATAAAATATGATACATTATTAATGATTAAACTACCCAACAATATATATAAGCTCAAATTAGACCAACTACAGCAGAAACATTTTTACATTCAAGTAACTTTATTTCAATATTATGATATTGTTCCCACTCACAGGGGATAGTTTTCAGAACTATGACTATTTTACCTAAAGCACATACTGCTAACAATACTTTCGTACTTTAACACTGCCTTTTCAATTCACGCTTTTACTTTTTCCGCAACAATTTTCTGACATTTACTGGACTAAACTGTCTTGAAAAATAATATTTGACCTACTAATCAGCAATGAAAACATCTCTGGACGGTTCTTGCATTGATCTCGTATCTTTACAGTTTGTCATCTGCAGGGGAGAAGATCAGATATGATGTTAACACCGTTTCACACTTCACCTTGACTGAGCGCGAACAACACGAATCAGACTCATAATGAGTGTCAGAGAGTGAGAGGTCAACAGGGGCCTCCTGCTCTCATTTGTAAGGTGAGGTTTTCTCAGTAAATTCACCAGGGTGTACACTGTTGTTTTCCCAATGCATGCTGGGAGAGGCTCCATCCCCCCGCAGCCCCTGAAGGGGGTAAGAAGCTTAGAAAAATGGCCCGATAGATAAATGGATGGATCATTTATTCTCATACCAGGAGATCATCTGACTTTTTTTTCTCTCCACCAAACTAAGCTTGGTGTCAGTATGTGAAGCCACTGAAAGGAGATGTTATGAATCTTTTACAGCATTTTGTTTGGCAAACTTTAAGTATGTTTTTCCTCCAATAACAAGCTTTCCAACAAGTGAGAGGCATCTAAAAGCTTCTAGGATTGTCCAAACCAACAAATCTTGTTACTAGTTTAATTTAGTTTACATAATAAATGCCTAAAATTGTTTATTAATAATATGATTTCGACTGTACAACATACATTAAAAGCACAAAGATGTACAAAGACTCTCTTTGTTCTTTGTCTTTGTTCATAACCGTTTAGTTTGTGAAATGTTTCACTCAAAAACTTGAAATCATTGAATCTTTTTTCCAAAAACATAAGAGAATTATTTTTTTTGTAGACTGAAATTTAAAAAATGTGATGCCGTTCTTAAGTTAAAGATAAATTAAAAAGTGAAATTTAAAGCTAAAGGGTAAAAAGGTATGTTTTAATAAATAATACATGAATTAATAAAAAAAAATATTTGCTCTATTCTTGCAAATATCACACATCGACAAAGCCAGAATTGGATATTTTATAGATATTATAAGCCTGTTGAATGACAAACTTTATCATATCTATAAAAACTAAAAAAAGCTACGAACAGAAGTTTTGTTCATGAACTAAGGGATGCAAAATAAAAATCTAATACGTGATAAATGTTTGTGTAATTAATCGATTAAGAGTAATGTGAATAAATACGTCATATTCCTGGTATTTCAATGTGTTTAAGATTAGTTCATTAATCAAAATTTCAGTTTTTAACAAACAAAACTGTTAATGTTACATGCAGTATTGCTTTTACACCTTACTACATCATGAAAGGATTTTTGATAGTTTTGCTTTGTGGATATGATATTTCCCAAAATAAAAATAAAGAACTGAATTGCAATAAACATTTATAATAACAACAAAAAAAACCCACAAAGTATCTGAAAAATGAAAGTGAAAGCTCTGCTGCCCTCTTACGACCCAAGCAGCTCCTCCAGATGACACAACGATGCTGCGTTCAAGGCATCTCAAAATGTGGTAATTACGGGCTTCTTCAATGAAAAACACCTTTTTTGCTAGAATAAATTAAAACAAACAAAGCCTTATTTCTTTCACATTATAATTAAAAACAGACGCAGCTACACTTTGGTGTTTTCACATGTGGTTATCTTATTTAAGCTTTGTTAAGTATACTAAAAACCCCAATAAAACTGGAGTAAGCCCAAATTCACATAGACCTTGAACGCAGCAGCAGGGACCAGACTGCCTCACATTGTTAACGTTGATTTCTCCCGTTCCAGGCTGCGTTTTTTTTGTGTCTTCCGTGTGCCAAACCGGGGTCAGAGGTTCCCACAAAACGCATGCAATCTCTGGGACGTTTGGCACCGACCACCGGTAAGATGTGTGGATGCACATACTTTATAATGCAATAATGCTGGATAGAGAGAGAGAGAGAGAGAGAGAGAGAGACCGGGACCGGGAGTCGTGACGCGCAGGTTCTCCTCGGACGCGTCTCTTCTCCTTTTGTTGCGCGTCTTTTACGCACAGACACCTTTCAGTCCGGTTCCTCCCTCCTCCTCCTGTCAAGATTGAATTCTTTATCCTCTTTTTTCTTTTTTTCCTTCATTTCTTCATTTGTCTGTCCTCCACTTGGTTCTGCAGCTCTTCACCATGAGGAGGACCGGGTGGCTGTAACCCTGGTGGGGATGGTGCCGGTGTGAGGAGCCCGGGTGTGTGTGTTGTTTGCTGCGGAGGACATGCCTGCTGTCGGGGGGAAAGGGAGGAAGTGTCTGGACAACATGAATGTTTTCAACCAAGAAAATGTGGAGGAATTCTATGAAATCAGAGACGAGCTGGGGAGGTAAGTTGTGTTTTTCATCCATCATGTAAAGAAAAGAGGGTGGGGAAACATCTGATCCCCATCTCTAAATGTGTGTGATGTATAATGTGCATTTCAACCAATCAGTCCAAAGTGTTCATGGTTCTTAAATCTAAATGCTCCTCTGCATACAGATGAGTTTAAACACCAAACATGCTCTCTCTCTCACACACACACACACACACACACACACACACACACACACACACACACATACACATACATATATATATATATATATAGTGTGTATATATATATATGACGTGCATCCCCCCCCACTGTGAGTGCACCTTGATTAATGCAGTCCACAATGCATCAGTGTCAGTGATGGAGAGGTGAGCGTCTGTCACTGGAGCTGCCTCTTCCAGGGGATTTATTGCAGGACACGGCTTCATTGTGCATCTTTTATAGGGAGAGGAGAGGATTTACATCTTCTCTCCTTCCATCCAGACTGTGTGTTTTTTTTTTTGGTCAAAGGTGAAAGCTTGACAATGTGGGGGGGTAAAGAAGGTTGCATGTAGACGGGTGTTTTTTGGGGGGTCTGGGTAGTTGCTTAAATTACAAAGCAGGGTGGTCACATTAAGAGAGGGAGTGATGTCCTTGATTTGCCGTGACATAACACATGAAACCACAGCGTTCTGCCTTGTTTTCATCCTGACTGTCACATTTTGACATTATAGTAAAAGGCAGAAAGAACAGAAGCAATGGTGCGCTTCTCAAATGAGCAGTCAGAAACATGGAAATGGATCTCTGTGCGTTCCTGTTTATCAAAGCGACACATGTCATAATCGACCAAATTGTTTTGTGCTCTCCGGTGGCTGTCTGGCTACCAGCACTCACCTTCCAGCAGTGTGTGTGTGTGTGTGTGTGTGCGGAGGTTGCTTCAGCTGCTTCACCATGCTACTTTGGTAATAGAGACGATTGTGGAGCTTTGTGTAATGGGATTGAGTTTCTGGCTGGAGGTAAAAGGGGCGGCTATGTGAGCGTGATGGTAGTGTCATTCGCTTGTCGTTCCAACACCAGGATCTCTATTGTAGTCTGTTTTCAAAGCCTGGTACTCATGGATTTGTGGGCACATATTGTACACATTTGCTGTGTTTGTAATAAAGGCATCCTAGAGCTGGTATTTTACTCAGATAGAGTATCACACCGGCCTGTTTTTTGGAAGGATTCCATTTCTTTACAAGACAGAACAATGATGCATGACTTGGCGGACAGTCAAACCTACGCGCATGACATGGAATAATACATTTTACATATTTTATGATTGCCTGAGTAATCTGTCAGTGCGAGGCATGTTTTGCATTGTCAAAAAAAAAAAAAAAAAGGCATGCACCTTATCTCCAGTTAAAACTGGGAACACTGGGCCTCATGCATGGTTTAAGTGGTGACTCCGAGGTTAGTGAGATGTATTTTTAACCATCTGACTTCGTGTCTAAGCATCAGTGCGGATGTGCTCTAAAGACACTAAGTGGACGGCTGTATTGTTTACAGCTACAGACGTGTTGTTCCGTTTTCATCAGCGGGACTTTGGTTGACTTTTAGGAAACATTTTAATGAATGGAAACTTGCCCACAAGCGTCAGTTTTTGGGGGACGTTGGTTATGCGAATTATCCAAACTCCCAAATGGGCACCTACACATGAACAGGTCACATTCACTGAAGTGAAACGAGAAATTTCTGTCAATTTTGGTGCAGTTAAGACAGTTTGCTGAATCTGACTTGGAACACTTGTACGTGTAATTTTGGACATTGTTTCCTAAGTTTTCCTAACAATCATGTTAGTGTTCCAAAATGACAAAAGGCCTTATCTATAAATCACGATGAGCCAATTTGTGTGTAAGTGAACGTTCCTGAACATTTCTTATTGCCTTTTTTTTCACATCACCTTCATGCTACGTCGATGATGTAATCCAGGCATTTCAAAGATATGTTTAATGCATGAGAAATACTTTATGAATTAGTAAAACAAACAGAATGTATGCTAGCTTCTCCACATATTGGAATGACCTCTTTTTAGGATAAGAATATGAAAAGTGATGCTGAACATTTTGCTGTGCTCACACATCTTTTTCTCTCGTGCATTAACTTGGATGAACTTTGGATAAATCTGTTAATTTATGCTGAAAGCTGGTGAGTCTGTGTTTTCATTGGCTGGATTACAGCGGGCTCCACCTGCACTGTAATGCCTCGCACGCTTAAAGACGGAGACAATCTTGATCTCACTGTTCTCAAGGCTCCCGACTCTGGCTGGAATTTGAACGAGGCCTGTTTTGATTTTTAGAACATGAAAAAAATGGGAAATCACCCAAAAACAGGGACTTCAGCTGCTCACTGACACTGTTTGCTTTGGTAGAAGCGAAGGCTGGTGAAGCCAAGCGTCTAAGCTTCATTACTGTGTAGCTACAGTGAACATGCAGCCTCCGTATAATGAGGAGGAGGAGGAGGAGGAGGGTTTGGAAGAAGCAGAGCAGCTGCAGAAGTCAGCACACAGCCAGAGGAGATGTGAGCCGCTGATTTGAGGGTGAAATGTGCAGTCTGATCCGGTCTCTAAAGTGTATTTACTGCCACTGGCATCCCCTGCTCCAGGCTAAAGTCTCCACTATCCAGAATGATGGATTCATCCGACCCCGACTTATCCGCCTCATGGCCTGGACCAGTCTTCCTCAGTGTCTTCCTCCCTGTCAGTGTGGTGTCTGTACATATGTGGGATTACTAGCTAAACTTTTTTTTTCCGCTCTAGAGAAGCAGAAGTCAACACGGAGAACTGGAATTATCAGAAGTGCAAAAAAAAAAAGCCAACTGTCACTCGGGGAATTACAGCATGTTAGCTGTTGAGCCTCCAGGCGAGGCATCAAGTTGTGTCCTGAAGAGCTGCATTTAAAAAACAAAGAGTGTGAGAATCCCAGTGCACCAGTGGAGAAATCCTCCCTTTTTGATCTGGGTCCAAAAGATGTCCAGTTAGCCTGGTATCCCAGCTGTGTTTTACCGGCTCCTTGTAGAAATTGCCACTGCTGCTGCTGCTGCTGTTCTCCTCCCAACCCCTTTTCTTCCTCTAATGAGCCAAGCGTCTGACCGCATCTGTGCTCGGTTGATCCCTCTAATTGCCTCACAGATTGGCATAAAAATTCTCACTTTAGGCTCCAGATCAGCAGGGGGGGGAATTACTGAAGACCTGGTGGTTTACTGGCGTCTAAAAGGATCTCCCATGTGATACCTCCTCGTAATGATTGCTCAAGTGAAGGGAGAAGCATCGTTGAGGCGTTTTTAAGGGTTTATGTGATGGTGGTTTGATGTCTCGCTGTTCAACTGCAGGGATAAAAACACATTACCAAGGTTTAGGGACTCTTCAGCTTGCAGTTGGGGAATAGCAGCACATTGAAGAGCGTGTTTTTTCTTATCCTAACGGGCTCCCATACCTAGTATTCGTTGTATTGTTCAATAGATTGTGTAAAAGCTAAATGATTGGTTGACTGATTGATAAACAGATTAGTTGATGGAGATTTTCTGCTTCTCTCTGTTTTTACATTACTGTAAATTAAACATCTTTGGGGTTGGTCGGGACAAAAACAAGACGTTTGAACATAAAAAAGAAAAAGATGAATTCATCAATTGAGATAATGCTCTGAAAATGAATCCTTAATGAAAACAATCATCAGTTTCATCCCCAATACAGTCTATATCTCACCAATTCATCATTTTTTAATTGCTATTAGTGCTTTTAAAACATATTTTACACCATCATTTGACAGAAAAAACCTCAACAGAACCCCACAGTGATTAAATTCTAATGTGACCCAGCAGCTCTCAGGTGACTTTCCCCTGTTGTTCAGAGACACGGTGCATCCTTATCAATCAATGTTTCCATTGCTGTCAACAGCAGAGAAACCCCCATCACGTCAGCAGCAGACGACACCCAGCGGCTGACATCTGATCTGTTTCATAAGAGGCCAGCATCAGCCTAGAATATCAGCAAAGCTTTATTATGGTCTGGCCGTGGCGTGCAATCATTTAGGATTACCTCAGCTGAGTTCTTCTTCAGCAAAAACACCCGAGTCTGCATTTAAAAAAAAAAAAAAAAAAAAAAAAACAGGCTGTCGGGTCATGTGAGTTGAGTTCTTCAGTTTCCATGTTGCCATTTGTTTGCAGACCCACTGACTCAGCTGCTTTCTGGCTGACTTGGAAAAAGAACAAGAAACGTTAACTGACTTGGAATATATTTGGGTATTTTTTTATTTTTTTGCCTTTTCATCTGGGCCACAGGGCAGTTTTACACTTTGCATATTTTTGCAGGGCTCGGCCTCTATCATTAGTCTGCATTAATCTGACCGCTCTGTGGCTCTCTACCAGTCGGCCCTCCTTTTGTGTCTATTGTGTGTGTGTGTGTGCGTGTGCGTGTGTGCGTGCGTGTGTGTGTGTGGCTGTCATTCGTAGAGGAGGAGGGGTCGCTGTATTTCGGCAGCGATTCTGCAATGCAAATGAAGAGAAAAAGCATTGAACTGGGACTGCATTTAGGTTATTCCCTCAGCAAATATCACCCTAAAGACACATTTCTATGAATACAAACCAGGATTATAAGACATCCACATGGGCTCATGGATTAAATGATGATATAATTCAGAATTCCTTGGGTTTTTTTCCCCTAAAGAAATCTACCATTAGAAAAAATAAACATCAAACTGTGACATCCTTTTTTATTTTCTGTAACACACCAGCACCAGCTAATGCCAAGCACACACTGCATGCAGACTGTGCCCCAGCTACTGACCTAGATTTACCCCCCCTACACTGGACTGTATTATTGGGTGGAGGGGCAGTCTGGGTTTGCAGGAGTGTCCTTGATGAGGCCTGCCACTCAAACACACCCACCCGCACCCAGCCCCCCTCCACCCAAGGGAGCAGCAGCGCTGTCGCATAAATGCAACGTTACCTCCATCAGATTCAAGCTATTCTATCATTCATTGATACAATCTGCTAATAACTAATGTTCATAACAGCTTTGATTTGAGGTCGCTTTATAATGATAATAAAAGAGTAAACGCAGAGTTTACACCATGTGTTTTGATTATGTCACGGCAGTCCCGACTGTTTCGACCTACATTTGAACCGAACGCTTGTAATCTGTAAGTCATCCACGGCAAAATGTAGCTCTTAGGAGGCCATCAGCTTAAAATCTTTGCTGTGGTTTAGCAGCGATCACAACAAACAAAATCGGCCCAGTGTTTACTGTCGGCATCAGGTGTCAGGAGGTCAAATACATATTATGGAAAGAAGCCATTGATAGCAACCATCATAAGACCTATATTCCTTTGGTTGCTGTGTTTTTTACATTTTAGTCATTTAGTCTGACACACTTTTCTGTAACGCTTCGGTCTGTATTGCCAACATTATGCAGCAGTAGTAAAGAGTACATGTGTCAGAGAGGCATGAGGATGTTCCTGTGACTTCAACGTCGTAATATATAAGAGAGACGTGCTAGAAGAATAATTAATAAAAAAGGGAAAGTGCCAATGATCTTCCTCCTCTCTCTCTCTCTCTCTCTCTCTCCGTCTATGTCTCAAAGGCCGGTCTGTCCATCTCAAGCCTTAAGCCGTGTGATCGTTCCAGTCAGACTCCTCAAATTGCGGTCATCTCGCGAGTCAAAATTGAAATCTGACTCACCGTGAATGTCCTCGAGGAGCATAATGAGTTATTTTCAATTAATCTCTGCAGTCAATGGGGGGATAATTGGATCCCTGCCAACTGTGTTAGCGGGTGAGTGGCAGGGATGTCATACTTTCTCTGTGTGTGTGTGTGTGTGTGTGTGTGTGTGTGTGTTAGTGTACGTGTGTGTGTGTTGGGTGTTGGAGGGGGGAGCTACAACCCTCTGTGGTCAATTAGCAGAGATCTGCGGGCAGTGGAGCGTGGAAACCGAGAGGCTTTCCCCTCTTCTGTCTTTCATCCTCCTCAGATTACTTTGGCGCTCTTGCTTAGACTCCGTCACAGACACTTTTCAGCTTCATTTAACAAAACGATGAATCGGATGAAGGTACCTACTGTACATTTGCATGGAGCCTTTTAGTCCCAGAATAGTTGAAATTAGTCGATCAGAAAGAAATAGTGAGAAATTCTTATTCCGTTTGAAAATCTTATATTACATTCAAAAGATGTCGGTTTGTTATGTAACACTCCCTTAGATGTGTTATTTATTCATTTTTATGGGGGAAATCTATTCTCTTATCACACACGCTCGCCCACTTAAGTCCAAGAGGAAGATGCAGCACTCGATGTGCAATTAAACTTTCAGGGATACGGCCCTATAAAATCCTGATTTCATATCTTAAATTCATATCTGCTCAATTATAAACAAATACAGCATGTGTTTTGCTGTTTTCTGTCATTGGTAGCTCTCAGGTTTACCGTTCATCCACTGTCTTTCTCTGAAATGCATGGAAGGTGAAGCTTTTTTTTTTAAAAAGCAGCAACAGCTTATTAGTGTTGAATAGGCGTGAAAACTTCTGGGAAGTTAGCGTGAGCGGTGATAGCTGAGCAGACAAAGAGCACTGAAATCTAGCGTACAGATATCTGTGGTGTGTAGGATGTTTGACGGGAACTGTATGTGCGTTTGTCTGTACATAAATCTGAGGATCCATGTGGGTTTGTTATGGGATGTTGAAGACAAAATGTCACAGCAGGCCTACAGACTCATTCACCTCATTCACTCAAGACATCAACACATTTGCAGCTTTCATACTTAAAGCTGAATACACCAGAACACATCCTCCTGCTGCTCCACGGTTTTCCATGTCTTTGTTTGATTATTAACAACAGTACGAACAAGGAAGGAACGACTACGCATTTCCCACAGACGCATCTTTAAAGTCCATGAATTTTGACAAAACATTAATAGAAGTTTTTTAAACGTGTCTTCATATTAACACACTCTGCGATCGATGACATGTTTGTTTTTTTGATTTTTTTGCGTGGGATTGTTTGTACTGAAGATAATTTGAAGCACTATAATTTGAGCAAATATCATCAGCTCCCAGAGGGATTACAGATCATTGTTGAAGGCTTAAAGTATGTTTGTCGTAAGCATTGAGGTATATTATCTAAAGCCTCAGTCTGGCTCGGTGCAGATTGAATGACTGACTGATTCTGGTGTCTGTCTGGTTGTTTCACGAAACTACAGCTGAGTTTTTAGGCATTTTAGGCAAAAAAAACAGGATCTACACAGCCAAGCCTCAGAAAAATCTTTCTATAAATTAGGATTAGATTTTAACTTTTGTGCGATCTGAGGACACGGTTATGTTATGGTTAGTTGCCGAGCGACTCATTGCCCATTCAGGTTATAAATTTAGTTTGTGGAATCCCCCGTTGATATTTGGCAGAGGCGTCCAACTCTGTTGACAGTAAACATCACCTATCAGTATTGTGTTAGACTCAAAGTCTGTCTAGTCCTGTTTGGGACTTTCCCCATTCCCTTAATGGTCAAACTGGGCTTTAAGTAGCCAGTAGTTTCTGCTAGAGTTTTGAAAAAAACGTCATCAATGTTATGAAAACCAAAGCATGTGGTGTGTTCTTGTTTCCTACTTGCCTATTTAGGCAAATGACAACGACTGGCTCAGCCTACACAAAGGTCATGGCTACAGCATGTACGTTTTCTGAATGAAGAGGTGAAGAGATGTCATAAATATGATAATTGCATACGGAGTCAAACACGTTCAGCTGGTCGGTCGTCGGCTTCAGTAGTGCTGCTTTTATTTTCAACAACACCTAATTATGTTCTCATGCCTTTTTATATAAGCAGACATGCAGCTAAAATGTATGGGCATAATTTGAAACCCAATTTTCCTGCTCCTGTTGACTCTGACACAGTTCGAGGTGAAACTTTTTCTGTTGCTGGTTTCTGGGAGGACCGTTGTTGTCGTTTCGGAGTTGCCAAGGAAATGTTCATACCCACACAGTCTGTTGTGTTTGGTTTTCCTTGAAGGTCCTCTCCTTGAAGATCAACCCTTTTGTGTTGTCTGTGATGTGTTTCTGCTTCGAGATAATCAAAAGAAAAGGGGCAAGGGGGGGTTTCAAAATTCTTTCAGTTTTAATTCATGTCAACCAGGTCATTACCACGGATCATAAAGCACGGTCATCATGTAGTTTTTGAACGTCATCTCCTGCCTCCTTGTCTTTTCATAGATTGCCTCGTATTAACAACAGGGTCACGTCAACACACAAGAGTCTTTGCTTAACCTACAAAACCAGTCTGTCATGACAGTTAGCCACCTCGAAACCTGCTGAATGTCAGTTTCATATAGGGGCCCCCTGTTTTTCAAAGAGCGAACGCAAAATAAAGCAGGAGACGATGGATGGAGCAGCTGAAATACCAGCAGCCCCCCTCCTCACCTTCTGCCACCAGCTCCTCGGTTGTCAGAACAACGGTCTTGCACTTTGCTCAATTTGCATGCACAGGCTGATATCAAGCTGGTTTTCTGTTAGCGTCACCGTCTCTCCTAGTCCTTCTGCTAAGCTATCTGAGCACACCAGTATCTACAAACCACACGTACCCCAAAGCTTCTCTCCCCAAATGACAGATTGAGTGCAAACCTGAAAGAATCATCATGTTGTTGTTGTTGTTGTTGTTGTGATAAGTAATGTACAATTCAGAGGAGACAAGATGTGAGTTTGTTACTTATTGATTGGGTTAAAAACTCAAAATATTTACAAATAAGGTTGGGAATCAGGACTACATTTTGTGGCACTGACCAAAATGTGTCCATAATGCTCAGTATAGATAACATCAAGTACATTTGTAATCTTATATGTTGATTAAATGCTTGTGCCAATGTAAGAGTGTTAGCCACAGTAGCGCCAATGTCCGTTTGTTCACCTACAATTCTGTTCCAGATGAAATATCTCAAAAAACATAAATTTGCCATGAAATATTGGACAATCATTCATGATCCCCAGAGGATAAACCATACTGACTTAAGTGATCCCCTGACTTTTCCTCTAGCTTCAACATGATGTTGACTTTTTAGGTTTTGAGTGAAATATCTCAAAAACTATGGGATGGATTCTTATAACGTATGGTTCACACTGTGAGGTTCCCCCACAGGGTGATGTGTAATAACCTTGGTGCTCCTCTGACATTTTCTTTAGCGCCATCATCAGGTCAAAAATGTAATTTGTCCACTACTTTGACCTACTGTATTACCTACAAAACTAATGACATCAGCCATCAGTCTCAGCTGCGCTTTGTGTTTAGAGATAATCAACAAAAAGTTAACCAAAAATGGTGAACTTGGTAAACATGTCACCTCCTAATCATCCACATGTTAGCTTTTGCGCTTTTTAGCATGCTGACGTTAGCATTTAGCTCATAGCATTGTATTGGCTGACTCTGAGTCTTGTTATATGTAGCAAGGTAGTTTGCTTTAGACAACATTTGAGAATTTGGGGGTTTTTTGTTAAAAGAAAAGCATTTCAAAGTTTCTCAAAGTAAGATAATCACTTGGGTATTAGTAGATAAACAAGGGTATTATGTGGGCAGTACTTTTGAAAATTGTCAACAATACGGAGGCTTAATTAGAACGATATTGACCTTGACATTGGCCAAATAGGTGACTACATGATTCTACTCGTTGGCTTCATTGTCAGCACTGTTTTTCAGCCAGCAAAGAATATATAATTTAGAGATGAAAAATCGTGGCCTTTTATTAAGTAATTTTTTGGCACAGATGGGAATGTCCTAATTATTCTTATTAATGATCTCTGCATGATTAATTTAATATCCAGGAGCACTCACTATAATATGTGCCTTACATTTGTCCAGATTAGTCTTCCTAAAACTAGCACAGAGACGATTCTCATCAAGGTACCAGGACGATTATCTTCAGAAAAGTCTTAAGAAAGTGTGTTTTAATCCACATCTGTGTGTCTCTTATGAATATTTCCAAATCAAAACCCTAGGAGATCATAATAACAGTTTTCAGGGTTTGAGGAATCTGTTCAGGAGCTCTTGACAGTGAGAATGTTTGGGAACCATGGTGGCTGGAGATCATAACAGCTCTGAAGATGCTAAAAGAAACCTTTCACCTCTCTTTACCTTCTAAGCACAATGTGTCCATTGTCGGCGTTGCCTTAAAACCTTGGAGCTGGGGGAGGTGAATGACATTCCTCCGACATGTTGAATGGCTTTTCACCGTAGCTACTAGACGAGGGCAAACACTGCCTGCCTCTCATTTAGCTTTCTGTCAGTAATCTGTCTGTCAGTGCTGTCGCTTATAGTTTCTGAAGCTGCAAACTGTGACCCCTCCCTCCCGAGAGGTCACATTTAGCTGCTAAACGGCACTACACCTGTAGAGAGATCAAAAGTCATAGAGAGTCACAGCCATGTAGGAGGTCTTGACAACATAAATGACTCTTACATTCAAATATTTGGCGTAAATATTCAAGAGATTTGGTTTTTTTTTTGCTGATGCCTCCAATCACTTTTGTAGTTTGTTGTTAGTTTGTTGGTTATCTAGTTTTCAACCGGTAGTATTACATGAAGGATAAATAATGTTGCCGTGGTAACCTGTAGGCGTAATATACCTTGAACTAGTGGTGTCCTGGTGGCTGAGGACTTTAAAATATTGACCATGTAATATTGAGGAAAAGATTGTAAAATTTTGGGCTAGGTTCTGGTGTTTGGAAAAAACAAATCCCATAAATTTTGTATAAAAGAAAAAAAAAGGAAATGCATCGGCTACAAGGGCTGTCAAAATGCTGTTTGAATGTTTGTTAAAGATACATCGATTTCAAACTATTTGAATATCTATTTTTGCGCAATATGTCCATGTCACTGTGTCCTAACCTGCTGCAAGCCAATCAGCACTGCACAGTTTGCTGTTTTGTTTCTATTTATTCCTTCTGAAAGGGCTGCAATGGACGAGGAATGTTATCGATACGATATCTCCTAATTTCACTACGGAAACCTAAAAAAAGGTGACAGCCGGCTGGAGGGATATCACCTGAACGTCTACTACTCACTGTTGGCAATTTTGCAAGTCATTCCCAGTAAATATCACATTATAATACATGTGTTTACTATTTAAAAAGACCATATACGTTGGAAGACAGCAAGTGCTTCTCACCCCGTGTTTTTTAGGGGTTACATCTCCAGTCTGGTCTCTGATTTCTGAAAGAATTCAGAGGAGAGAAAACATGAACACTGTGGCGGTTGCTTTGCCATCCCCTGTGGTCGGCTTGTTGATAGCATTGCAATATTGCGGTTATTGCAACAGCGTAGTGTCTGTCAACAGAGTGTCTGATGAAAAGCAGCAACAGCTGACCTTGTTAGTCTGTGTGTGTCATCATGGGAATATGCAGTCTGGAGACACCTACTGTATCGGGAACTATCAAAGAGGCCGTTTTGAATACTTCACTTTGTCTATGTCTGCATGAGGACAGATTTTATCTCTGCAATAGCATCACAACTGTACAAGATGTTGTCACGAAACTTTACGGGTGTTTGATTGAGATCGAAATGAATGCAGAGTAGGAATATGGGTGTGGTCTGAGCAAGGAGGCGGGCTGGTGTGATCCCATTGTAAAATGATCTATCAACGCTTCTCATTATTAACATTGTTGAAATATATTGTTGTTAAACAGGAACTGAGGTCTTCCAGTGTGGCTCTAACATAGCTTTGCCATACCAACCAAAAACTAGTATTGTCCGTTGCCATGGCATTAGTAATACGAACTAACTTGAATGGGGGCTGGGGTCAGAAAGAAAAAAAACTTGTCCCGTCCGGACATCCTCTTGACAAAATCCATATCTGTACGCAAACACAGGATTATCTACCACACTCTTCCTTCCTCCAACCAGCGCTGGTTCTCTCTGCTCAGTCTCTGAATCCTGTTGCCGTGGTTACCCTTCCGCTGTACACAATGGCGTGGCGGTTGCATAATGTTTTTTTCTTTCCGCCCGGTGCAGTTTGTGGCCCACACTACAGCTGAGTGGGCAGGGAGCACTCCGAGCTGCCCTCCCACACTGCGCTCCATGCTAATGAAAAGCTTGGCCTCACCGGGGAGGTTTCACACTGAATCACGTCGGACAGCAGAGAGCTGCAGAGCCTGTGGTTGCTGCCACGCTGCAAAGGCAACGTCCTTTTGGCCTCTATGTCATCGGTTGGTTTGCTATTCTCGTCTGAACCTGGTGGGACTCAACTGGCTGTAAAAACTGACCAAACCTGATGTGAAAGAAGCTGGAATCTTCACGTCAAGGGACTGTTTTTGTTTTGGCAGCATGTCTTTGCTGAAACATAACGCATACGAGTACACAAGGAGACATCTTTGCATACATACAATATTTTGTTTGAGGTAGTTTTTGTTTCAGGAGTTGGACAGATGTTTGTGAGGTTTTTAATGTGGGAAGATTGTAACTTGCCATTACCAACGATTAATATCTGTAACAGAGGGACCACATATCAAAACAATGATTCAAATGTTGCACTTGGTTTTACATATTTGTAAATCAAAGGGTTTCCGACTGTTGATGGGACAGAACAAATCATTTGGAGACCTCCTTTCAGTATTTTCTGTCATTTTATAAACTACACAATCAGATAAATCCACAATTATTGTTTCTTGCAATCCAAGTATAATGGCAGCCGAATGGTTTTACTGTTGTTGATTCTTTTTTTGTTTACTAGTCTTAAGTTTGTATTCCTTTATTGGACAGTTGAGAGTGAGGAGGCAGACAGGAAACAAGGGGAGAGAGAGAGGGACAAGCAATAAAGGTGTCGAGCTAGAATCAGACCAGGCATGTTGTGGTTATTTGGTATGCCCCTTAACCATTTGGTTACTGGTTTAACAATGTTCAGTACAGTGCTGAACTCATTATATTTCTTCTTATTATATAGGTCTATCAAATGTTAGAAAATAGTGAAACAGTACCTGTAACAATCGCCTAAAGTGACTTCTTTTAAGTTCTCGTTATGTCCGACTAACAGTACAAAACCCAAATATCAGCTAATCAATTAACTCTAGTTTTAACAGCATAATTGTTTTTGTATGTTATGAATTTTAAAAAGCTGCACTCACTGCTTCCTAGAGCACAGAATGGGAGGCATAACAGATTACAAATTTATGTTTTGTCAGCAGTATGTAGTTTCTGTTCTGGTTTTTATCTGCCCTGTCATCTACACTTACCATTTCCTTCAGCACATCAACACCCAAGACATGTCAAATGTAGAGGAAGTGCTCAGAGCTTTGTCGTCTCCAGTCCTGGACGAGTAGACTGATGTGGTGAATTTGGGCACTGACAAAAGGATGGCAGTGCAGTTCCCCCGGGGCTTTATTCATCCCCCACGAGCCAAAGACAATTTAATTAACTAGAGAAGCAGAACTGTAATTGTAGTGACCGGGCACATCTCACACAAAAACAAAGATCGGTGCTTTATTGCTTTTCATGTGAAGATGTGGATGGAAAATACGCAATACGGTTGGAAAAAATTGCTTTGTGGTTGTTAAATTGAGGTGGGGTTAGTAAAACGAACAAGGAATAATAAGCTGAACCATTTCCCATCATCACAGTGCTCTCTGCTCTCTACCTCTCACTGTCGTAGGTTTTACACTCCTAAGTGCCAAGCAATTTGGCAGCAATGCAGCAAAGATGTTTTTTTCTTGTTTTTTTTTTTATCCCCATGAAATATTAATCTCTGATTTTGAAAAGCAAAATGCATCATTGCACATTACAGCCGAGGTTTATGCGATTGCCTGTTTTTTCTTGAGATCAAACACTTGGCAGTCCTGTTTAAAACCTCAAGTTCATCAGCAAATCCTCAAAAAACCTGGCTGCGTTTGTGTTTTCCATTATAGTTGGACAGATGAGTTTCACTGTGTTTCTTCTTTTATAAGTATGGAAACACTGCAAAGTGAAAAGTCAAACTAATGAGCAACTAATGGACTGGCTCAGTCTTTAAGTGCTTATTGTAACGGAGTACAATTGTACGTTTCAGTTTGAGTTGCAGTATATAAGATAAGAGATAAGAGAATCCTTTATTAGTCCCGCAGCGGGGAAATTTGCAATATATATGCACATATTCACATTTGCACTTACAGTTTCTGACCTTCACCTTTTATAAAACACTCTTTTCCAATAAATGGTAGCACGGTTGCTCGTTTTCTTTAGAACGCAGGTGTATTGATTTGCTGAGACTGGCTGCTGTTGGAGTACTGCAAACTTAGTGTGAGTGGGCACATTGGAGCACTTCAGCCTGAAAGAAGTTGAGTAAACGCAGTGCAGCTAGTTGAAAGAGAGGTTACATATTGCTGTTATTACACAGTATTTCCCTGTGTATTCCACTCCCTAGGTTTTGAACAGAAATTGTGGAGTTAGACATTATAATAAAATTACAATTTTAACGACTGCAGATTGTCTTTTTCGATGCGTATGAAAAGCCTGTCGCACTTGACCGCTCTCTGCCAGGCTGACATGTTGATGACTGATCCCATCAGCCAATCATCGGGCTGCTGGAAAGCTGCTTTGTCACAAAGCTGATTCGGATCTTACTTTGTTTCCTTTTGAGTGGTTTTAAAGCTGTTCCTCACCGGTGTGATGCGAAAATGCGGTGCAGGAATGTTGTGAATTTGCAGCAGATTTTCAGTATTCCCATATTGCATAATTCACACTGGTTTCTGTTGAGAACTAACCACATTGCCATGTTCCAATTTCATCAATGAGCACGACTTACTTTCCTCTGAAAAAGTGTCCACTCTTCGCAACAGAAACAATCCAGACAGACGTTGACTGAGGGTCAACTACACAAAACATATACTAATCAAACTCCAAATTTGATGCTAACATTAGCTTTCGAAAATACACATTCTCTGTGAAATACACAGAAGAAAATGGCTTACCAACATGTAGAATGATGGAAATATTTTTATGACGTCACCTTGAACACAGGATTCTATTGGTCAAGCATTTCCATATTTTTTTATAGGTATTTTTTTAGCTTATTGTAGCTGTTTTCAGTGAAAAAGCTTTTTAAAAATTGTACACTACCTGCTCAGTGGCAGACAGCAGACGGATGCAGTCAGAGCTGGTGAAGATAGTTGAACATTTGGCAGCTTAAGAGTCACATCGTTATTGCGGGAGTTGGTGGAGACCAAAAATGGAGCTAAACGAGAATCAATATTGAACTTTCATGCGCCATGGGGCCACTCTAGCTGAATCACGATGTTGCTTCCTACCTGTTGAATGTGTAAATAGACTGTTTCACCAAATCAACTTAAAAGGTGATGATACGGCAACGTTATGGAACCAAAAAAAAAATAGTTATAGCAGGTTTGAACAATGTCATGTGAGTACAAATCTTGTGACTTTGTTTTGCTTGTCACTGGGCAGCATAAAGCAAAGTGAACAAAATACAAAAAAAAATGCAACCATGCAAAGTTCCTCTTTGGTTCACACCGAAGGAAACCAAACTGTGGGTGAGATCACGCTCATTGTGTCGTCCTCCACCCGTCCATGTGCATTAGCATCAGATCTGACAGAGAAGCTGTGTGTGTGTGTGTGTGTGTGTGTGCGTGTGTGTGTGTGTGTGTGTGTGTGTGTGTGTGTGTGTGTGCGTGTGTGCGTGTGCGTGAGATGTATTTCTTCCTGGATCTCTTGCTAGCTTGCCTGTTATTGTACTTAACACTTTTCAGCTTTTCAGCACCCTCTCATATTTCACGGTAGTAGCACACAGAGCCAATCAATAGCTGGCTTACAGTAGTGGAGGTGATAAATACACAGTACTGGCCACTATATCACAAGGACAGGGCTTCTTATCATTCAAAGATAAATCAATACGAGGACCTTGAAAATGATGCCCTGATAACTACGCTTTATGTTATGAAGACGTCTTTTTGTCAATGCTTCATCCTATATTGTGTTATAAGGTATTTATTTAGTAGTTGGCAGGCTGTTATTGGTGCCAAAACAATCAGTCAATCAACAGAAAATGCTATGCTAGGTATTTTGTTAATTGTAATTTATTTATGCAGCAACGTTTTCTAATTTAATATCATTGTAAATTTGATAAAAACATTTGAAGAAGTCATGATGAGCTACAACAACTTGTGGCATTTAAAAAAAATAAAATGTTTTTACATTATGTAGAATAAGTGATTAATCACATCAAGGACATGCAGTGCGTTACATTAATTAGAAGCTCTGTATTGGTAGCATTAATTTGTGTTTAATAGAACTGTGAATTAAAATAATTCCATGACCCACATTTGTATTCACACCATCATGCGGTTTTTGTTTAAAATTTTTGTGTTGTTAAAATGTTCTGCCTGCGGTCTAGTTTGACAATTAGTCAAATTGTTGAGGAAGTTACATTTAAATCAGTCTCTCGATTTCCAAAAACCTGTTTCAGTGAGGTAGCTCTAGGCTTTTGTATCCTACAGAGATTTACAGATCTGAACAGTTGTTGATTTTTATGTGATAGAGAGGAGTTATGGATTTGAAATGCTGAACTTTTGAGCTTTGCCTGTTCGCAACCAATCACTTTGTACTGATGTTGTACATAATGTTCTTCTTTAGAGCCAGCAATGAGTCAGCCCTCATCAATGAAATGACAGCTGCATGCTGCTGTAGTTGCTAGCAGCGTTACTTGTTGCTTTGAAAAATAATTTTGCAGCTACTTCAACTGTTGGGAGAAGCTCAGATGTTTGAACGTGCTGCAAGAAAAAGGATGTATGTGTTTAAACCATTGTGACACAGACGATCTGTTGCAAGCAGGGCTTTTATTTTATCCTTGTATATTGAAAGGGATGATTCGGGTGTGTTTGTGGAGGGTGGTGGTTTAAATGTCATGATAGACATGCATTGCACTCCCACGCGTGTAGGCTGTATTTAAGAGGCTGTAACGTATAGAAGGATTATGGGAGGATTGAGGGAAAACATTAGAAGGGGCGAGTATCATACCTTTCTTTTCCCAGCCCCGGTCTCAAAGGAATTACTCACCTATTGGATTATTCTGCAGTAAATCATTTACATCTAATGCGCTCCAGACAAGAATAAGCTTGGTCCTTTTAAATAAAGGCTTGGTCATGCACGGTCTGCTGGCTGGGAGACAAATGGCGCCGTTGGTGAAATACCCAGATAGATATCAAGGAGATCCTAAAGCCAGCTGGAGCAAATGCTGAAATCAGCTCTCCAGTGGGGGAAAAAAGTGTGTGTGTGTGTGTGTGTGTGTGTGTGTGTGTGTGTGTGTGTGTGTGTGTGTGTGTGTGTGTGTGTGTGTGTGTGTGTGTGTGTGTGTGTGTGTGTGTGTGTGTGTGTGTGTGTGTGTGTGTGTGTGTGTGTGTGTGTGTGTGTGTGTGTGTGTCATGTGTGTCATCTTCAGCTGCTGTCAGCCCAAGCTGTGCCAGACATCCTGCGTTGGTGACTTGATCTTCACACTGAGCTTGTTATCACCTCGTTCTCACCGAGGAAGCTGCCTTCTCAACAGAACCCCGTGTCTTACTTGTAGAGCTAAAAAAATAATAATGGTGTGTCACAAATAGATAAGGAATTTCATATAGGTCTGGCTCACATCAACACAACATGATATATCCCTTGACTTCTTGTCTTGGCTTGGTTAACGTTGCATGAATAGTGGCATCAATATTTTGTGTTTGTTGGCTACAGAAATAGTCAATCTAAAATAAAAGAAGTCATAATGTCTAGATTCTGGTTTGGCAGTTGTGCCACAAAGTGCTGAGTCATTCCAACCAAACAGTTACCAAGGAGCCATAATTAGCTATTATCTTCTTGAGTTGTTACCTGATAGCAGTCAGAGATGCTTCCTCAATCCTTGACTGTTAAAGGAAATGATAAGCCACACCGTAAACGTACTGATTATCAGTCAGCGCTTTATGACTGTAAAGGGGAAAGTTCCTCTCAACCTGTTTTACAGGAAACAACAACAACAACGTATAAAACAAAATCCGTTGCATCCTTAGTTTTGCAGGTAAGCTTCAAGGTAGAGATGCGATCCGCAGGAAAAACTTGATTCGCTCGACAGCTCACAGGTCAGTCTTCTCACTGAGCGGACACAGAACTATCACAACTCTGTCTTATTTGTTGCTTTTTATAAAAAATTGCAACCTGCTCGTACGCCTTATTGTTCCCAACGAGCAACTAGTTGTCGTGACATTTGGTCTTCTGATTGAAACATTTAATAGTAGTTTTTATGTCTTTTAAGAGTTTCCACATCAGTCTGGAAACTTGTTTTATGAAGATTAAAATATTGCATTTCCCAAATATATTGCTTAATTTTGCTGCTGTATGTATATGTATGTTACATTACATTATATTAGGCCTGCAATTTACAATTGTTTCTATTATCAGTTAGCCTGGGCAGTTATTTTCTCAATGAATCAATTATTCTTTTGGTCATTAAGATAGAGAAAATAGTGGTAAAAAGTCTGTCAACAATCCTAAACAAAAAATAAAGATAATAATGAGTTTACTATCACATTGTAGAGAAAAGCAAGCATATCTTTGGCATTCGTGCTGGAAAAAAACCCCATCTATCGTTTCATATCATTCCGATCATTTAGCAGCTGCTCTTGTCCAAAGTGACTCGTTATAAGTCACTTGATTCAATATATCTGCAGTCTGAAGAAGGCTTTAAAAGGTGTTTCCGGCATCAGGACTGTGTAATCGAGGCCTTTGTACATCTGGAGCTTTTGAAGCAACACTGAGCTGACATGAAATCTAATTTGCCGTGTTTGCAGTGTCTCATCCGACGCTCTCGGCCCTGACCTCTCTGTACGTCTGTTTGCATGTGAATTGGCTGAGAGCAGGTTCTGTTTTTGAAGCAGCAGCGTCAGTTACTTTGTGTTTTTTGTATATGCAACTGAGGCTCCCATGTGTGCACATTCAACAGGCGGGGCCGTACGAAGCCAACCTCACGTTTATCAGGGCTAAGAGAAGCGTGCAGCAATAAATGTGTTTACCGACCGCGCTGTCTTTCCACAGACAAACACAGTGTTGGGTAATGCAACGCTCTCCAAGGCATTGTGCCACTGAGCCAGGCAGCTCTCTGGTAGACACAAACAAACCTCTCCTCTCCTTTCCCAACCAGTGTTCCCAGAGCTCCCAATCCTCCCCTCTCCATCCAGTCGCTTTACAGAAACAAGTAGGCCAAAAGTAGGGGAAGCCTTGTCTGCGCTTTAAGCACTACAAAGGGAACGCAGCAATTTGATCCTGCAGACTATCTGGGTTGTTTTGCGCTCTGCAGGGTTGAAGGAGGGGTGCGGGGGGTGGGGGGGGGACGCTGCTCTTGAAAAACAGCCTCGCCGCCTCTCTGTTTGTCAGCGATTCCCAGGGAAGGCGTTCCTCTTCTCTGCCTGCTCATTATTTCTGCCTCCATCTCTGCGATTGCTCAGCAGCGTTGGTGCAAGTCAGTGCTCCCTCCCTCCACATCCCTGGAGGATGAGAGGGATTTCCCAGCTAGTTCCTGCTAGGTGGTGAACAATAAACACATACAGCGGGGTAGAGATCCACCACATTAACTCCTGTTTGACGTAGCTCTTAGCTCCCATTAGCAGAGAGCGGAGTGGAGTCTCGGCTCTCGGGAAGAGGAACCCGACCGGGGAAAAGGGTGTTTGGTTTTCAAGGCAGCCCTGGGTTTTGGTTTCCCTCCACTACCTCACCGAGGGACGAGAGCTCAGCTGAACCGCTGCCATTTTCCCCCTTGTTTGTATGTGTGTGCAGCTGGTGTTGTTCACAGAAGGGGTGGGCTCACTTCCCCCTCTCTTTATGTGCGTACAGTGGGAGAGCTTTGGGAAACAACAGAGGTGTGTGGTTTGATTCCCGCAGGCTACACGCTAGTTGTTTTATTAGCGTAGTCTCTGTGCTTAAATGGATGATTGGAAACTTTCCCATTTTAGTTTTATTTTCATGAGATGCGGCAGATTATGCACGTATGTATACATGGGGTATACGTGTTTTGGTGGCGGGAGGAAACCAATGCAAACCCGCCAATTCACCAGTTATCTACAGTTTATAGAAATATGCAGAAATGCACATTTCGACGCATTCTTGTGCGACTCTCTTGAGCTGCATTATAAATGATAGTGCTATTACGTGATGTCAAAACATATGAATTATCTTTTTATCAATCACTCCATTGAAAAGTCCTCTTTCAGCCTTGGAAAACTTCACAACAAGATGAATTATAGAGTTATAGCACCTCTATACATTGTTCCTTCTCCTCTAGAGACACTGTTACGCTTCACTGCCGTCTCAACCTGACACCCAACAGGTGCTTTGACATAATAGTCCACCCAATAAAGGCATGTAGCATGAGTTTGAGATTGCGATATCTAAAGGTATTATTCCTGCAGAAGTTCAGAGAAATTTTGAAAAAACATTCATGTCTACTGAATTCAGAGAATCGTGGAGCAAAATACATTTGAATATGTCAACAGTGCTGGGCTCAGCCTTGGCAATCCACAAAACTCTCAACTGAGAGAAATATGTAGTTGCATTGAACAGTGAACTTTTCAGTGTATTGTGTGAATTTGGCTGAATTGGCTCGGATTTGCAAGGCTCCACTTGCCTATTTAATTGTCAGGCAGCATAATAGCCCTCACAAAATATTTTTCACACAGAATATTTTCAAGTGTCTGCGATGGTTGTTCTTTTTTGTACGCAGAAGGTTTCAGGACGCTGAAGAGTCTCACACAACTTTTTGCCGTCCTTTCCTTTCAATCCCGATGCTTCATACACGTATTATGTACGGTATGTTTTCGTGTGAATAAAACCATCATAAGGATTCAAGAAAGAAGTAAATGTGGAAATAAAAACATCAGAAGTGTCACAGGATGTCTCCCAAAAACTGCACAGATGGTGTTTAATCAAGAAACAGGAAATCAGTTTTGTTCTCCTTTCTCATCCAGTATTTTCACACCCAAAGTCCCACGGCTTCACAGATTACACTTTTCCTCTGCATGAACTTTCAGCAGTGGAAAGTTTGACAGCAACACAAATGAGTTGAAGGAGGATTCTGCTTGTTTGTCTTGGGCTTCTGGTCTCTTTCTTCTGCTGGCATTGCAGCACCATTAGATGACCATGTATTTTTGTATCTTTCCTACTTTTCCAGTTTCAGTGGTTTGCATATGAGGTTGTACGTTTAACAGTTTACTTTCTGTTCACCTGGATGTGTGTTTGTCGAGAAAATGAGCATAAAAGGAGAAGGATGAACTTGTAGGCCAAACATACAGTACCAGTCAAAAGTTTGGACACACCTTCTCATTCAATGGTTTTTTCTTTATTTTTATTTTTTTCTACATTGTAGATTAATATTGAAGACATCCAAACTATGAAGGAACACATATGGAATTATGTGGTAAACAAACAAATGCTCAACAAACCAGAATATGTTTTATATTTTAGATTCTTCAAAGTAGTTGAATGAGAAGGTGTGTCCAAGCTTTTGACTGGTTCTGTATAATGGTATCCATAAGCATTCTCATCACCTTAGCTGTCTAAACTTGACCTTTACAGCTGCACATTTGCCATTAAAGTGATAATTCTGTGAGGTAAAGTAATGCGCAGTGTTCACTCACAGGTCCTCAGTCATTTGAATACAGATATTGGAGTCCTATGTGTGTGTCTGCATGTATAATATTACACACACACACACACACACATTGTCAACACAGCCCTGTACTCAGACACAGATTCAACCCTGATGTTTCTGTCCCTTCTGTCTACACAACGGAGGCCTGACTGACAGGTGGGGCGACCACGATAGGGAGAAGCCCCACTGAATGGGGGGTGGGAGTGTCATTAGCATGAGAAAGCACTTCATCCTAAAGCTCTCTCTTCCTCTTCACGGTGTCCGCTTCGTGTCTCTGGTTCAGTCACTTCCTCAAAGAGACATCATTCCCCTCAGCTAATCGGTAGTTCAGTTCGTCAGCAAACAATCCTCCAACCGTCACCATCAGATTACTTCCCTTCAAAATATGTCAGTTTAATGTGGTTGATTGTTATACTGTTATCAGAATATATATGCAGAAGGTTTTGTAAACCATCAACACACGTGTGCAGTTGTCAAAGTAGATGAAAACAGGTAGAAATGTAGATTGAAGATAAGGCTGTCTGTACCTTTGACCGCTATCGCTTTTTGAGTCGCCCAAATCCATCTGTATTTGTTTATTCAGTGCATCAGTAAAGCCAGTTGTGCAATGCAAGTCTCAGTGACGCACGACTCCACAAGTATTGAATTGGGAATTGATCATTAGTCTGAAAATGACTTCGTCTGCTCCCCCACATCAATGATTGTCCTCAATGTTGACTCATCTGCAGATTATTTTCCTTGTCATGTCGTTAAGTCTTTGAAATGTCCAAAAATGTTGGATTTCCCAGAATGTAAAGCCTTGAAAAATTGATTGTTGGAAGTCTGACCAACAGTCCAAGAGATATACAACAAAGAGAAGCAGCAAACTCTCACGTTTAAGAAGCTGAAATATGTGGCAAAAATTGCTTAATAGCAAAACAGTTGCCGATCAACCCTCCTCTACTGAATGAGAAGAACCGCCATTACTACTTTCATATCAAAATTTTGCTGCAAACAAAACAAGCTACAATCAAAAGCAGATCCACGTCCCATCAGTGGTCACTGCATCATTAACCTTCCACCAGCAGCTCTTTTTACAGGGATGTGCAAATGCATCGTGCTGTGCCACTTCCAGGGCCCTCGTAGTGGGAGGAGTAACTCATTGGCTGTGCTTGTTGAACAGAATCAAAGAGAAGGAAGAGGAGAGGCGAACAAGTTTTTGGATAGATCTGCAGATTTTTATTTTCTGGATTGAAACGATTAATGGTTTGGGAACAGAAGAAAAATGTCCATCACAATTTACCAAAGCAAGTTGTTTGTTTTGTTTCCAGCCAATCATCAAAATTATAAAGATATTCAGATTAAAATCCCATAAAACAAAGTAATGCTGCAGATCTTCACATTTCAGAAGCTCTAACCATAATATTTCTTCCTTTTTTTGCTTATAAAGGACTTGAATCAATTAATCAACCAACTGTTGCAGCACCAATGGGAGCAACACTCTTTCACAATCACCTGAAAGTGTTGGTGTGGATGCAGCAGTTTTAAACCAGTTGTCGGCCCAAAGGGGACGCGCCACAGTTGAGGGTCAGAGCAGGGTCACTTTTGTCACAGATACTCCCCGAGGCCTTATTTCTCTGTTGCTTCAAAGCTCCTCTGCAGCTGTCAGTGTTGTAGTCTGGATGCTGTGTTTACTCATCACCATGTAGAGAGAGGATTACAGTGGGAACATATAGCTAAATACAATATACTGAACGGCTTCCTGACAACTGTGCACTCTCGGTCTCGGCAGGACTGTTGGAGTCACATGACAGCGCAGGGATCTCTCTTTATTGCAGCCATTTCTTAAAAAAAAATTCTGCCAAGGCAGTGGAAGCTTTGGCCATAAAGCTGAAAATCTGGCCTTAGATGGAAAAAAATAATAAAAAAAAACGAGACAGAATGTGGCGCACTCTCTGTCGTTTTTCTCTCACCCATCTACTCCCTGGTTCTCTTCCTCCCTCTGTGGGTGTTCGGTACACTAAGTGCTAAATGATTGCCAGGGCCGTGAGGAGGCACAATCGGCGGAGGCGTCAACAGCCCTCAGCCAAGTGTCCTTGCTTCCCCGAGTGGTTTCTCTGGCCGTGTTTTTTGGTGGAGCGACAGCGGAGTCGGCGTCATCCAGTCAGATGGCTGCGTTCAGTAACAACGCTGCATCGTAGCGTGACGGAGGAGTCTCTGCAACAGCTCCTGTGTTGTTCATACAAAGAGAATTTCGTCGGCCTAAAATGCCACTCAGGTTCACCACATGTGGATTGTATAGACAGTAAAAGTCAATAAAGGCTGTACACATATCCACTTAACTACAGCCTTTTCTGCTGCAGCCTGTTGACACTGTAACATAGAATATAGTCCTGTTGGGAAGAAATACCTTGACAGGATAGAGCGCTGATAAATGGTTCTCATTGGGGTCAAAATCATTTTGGTCAGAGTTACATAAAAGACCAATATTGTTTTGCCAAAACTCTTAATGTCTCTTTATGGGAAACGTTATTGTCATATTGCTGCTTCATGTTGAGTCTAAGAAAATGTCATATGTTAGCTAGAAATGCTTCCTCTCATAGCTAACATCTTCATGATGCTTGTTTTGTTCAACCAACAGTCTAAAACCCCCAAAATATTCAGTTCATTATCACAAAACAGGAAGAAAACCAAGAAATTGTTAATATTTAAAAAGCTAAAACCACTAAATTGTGTGTTTTTCGTTTGAAAAATGTCTTAAAACAAATCAAATCAATAAATCATCTTTAATTGTGTCAGCTCTAGATTCAACCAATAGATTCTAGTTTCTTAATGTCTAGAAAAGTAACAGATGTTGACATTTCGAGAGGCAAAAAAATTGACACGTAAAGTCTGTTTAAGTGTTATTAATTGTTTAGATCAAATAAATTTGGCTTATGTTCCACAGGAAGTCTGCTATATTTTTTTGATTATTTTTGTGGGTGAAGATGGAGGTACTTCTGCAGCCGATACATCATATAAAAAACACACAAAATACTAATCTTCTAAGACTGACATGATTTATGTCACTGAATTAAAATGAATGATGCATTTAATGACAGTTGAGTGTGCGAGTGTAGGATTACCAGCTGTGTTGATGTTGTGCTGAGCTGTGATTCTTATCAGGCTGCTGCTGACACTTGAGCGCTGAGCTGCCTGGATGTCATTTACACACTGTTGTCAGACTGATTATGAGGGTGAGGGCAGGTGTTGTTACGTCTCAGCGTTGGGAGGAACGAATACTCTCTTTTTCCACCGCAGATACTAATTAAGTCTCCTGTTAATTAGTCTCCACTCCCACGTGGATTATCATTTTCAAAAATATACTACAGAGGAATTCCAATCTGATTACATATACTTGTGTGTTTGCTGTTTATTTATCTTCCATTGCTATTTCTCTATCCAGGCGTGGTCGGGCATGATGCATCAGCGGGTTATTAATTAAAGCAATTTCTGATCAGCTGTTTTATTGCCTTATTATCCCGCCCACGCCTTCTGGCTCCAACGTCCGTGTTTGCCACATTGAAACGGCCGTAAGCAGAGTGTCTGCTTTATGAGTGAACAAAGGTGAACCCTGTTGGAATGTAACACCGCAGCACAAGAATGTCCACGAAGCTGATTGATTAGATCACTCTATTTCTATTTATTTCTATCTGTTTATGGTTCATTTTGTCCGTTTGTATTGTCAGCTGTACTCTTTGATTATTATTTGTCATCAAATTCTGGTCTCTTTTGGTGTATTTTATAGAAATTAAATTAATGTTTGTCACGATTCCCCCAGAGCCTTATTGATTGTCTTTTTTATGTTTTAAAGGATTAGTGAGAAACATTGAAAAATACAAGTATTTGCTTTTCTTGCCAAGAGTTAGATGAGAATGTCGATACCACTCTCACTATAAAGATCTATAAGGTCAGGATCTATCTGTAGCAAGCGGCCAGTTAGCTTAGCTTAGCATAAGACTGGAAACAGAGGGAAACGGCTAGCCTTGCTCAGTCAAAAGGTAACAAAATATGCTCACCTTTTGTATGGATCAAACAAATGAGATCAAACAAGTAAATTTGCATCTTTAGAGGTGTTAAAAAGTAGATATTTTTTTTTTATTCTGTATTCGATGTTTCAAGGCTATACAACATGTTTTGACAACCTCCTCATCTTCTCGCCCTCGCTAGCGGCCAGTTCGCCGTGGTCAGACGATGTCGGCACAGGGGCACGGGTGGGGAGTTCGCCGCCAAATCCATCAAGAAGCGGCGCAGCAAGTCGAGTCGACGCGGGGTGACGAGGGACGACATCGAGCGCGAGGTGAACATCCTGAAGGAGATCCAGCACCCCAACATCATCACGCTCCACGAGGTCTTTGAGAACAAGGCCGAGGTCATCCTGATCCTGGAGCTGTGAGTGGCCTCGGCTTCTTCATTTATTCTGATGTATTTATTTCAACATGGCTCTTTTAGATTTTTGTTTTTAAGTTATAAAATGGAAGTTTAAGGATCTCAAAACGGCTTGCATATAAAAAAAATCAGCTTGATACAAGACGGCTTTTACAAAAGTTATTATAGTCTTTTTAAGAACAATATTTAAGGGACTGTCAGGGAAATGGTCACTTTAAAGTGCGGGGGTTTAGTGTTTGAAGGACTCACAAGAGGCAGATTAAAAACAAAAGTAGTCCAAACGAAAATGGCAGATAATCCCTGGTATGGGTCAAGCTCCTAAAAACGCCGGATTCTACATTTCCCATGATTCAGTTCAACTACATTTAAAGTCTCATTTCCAAGCAGAGATAACCGAGCTGACATCAACAGGGTTATTTATTTTTTCAGACTTTTGGAAAGCTACCTTCAGTTTTCAGTTTTACTCCTCATGGCATGTAAATTTAAGATAAGATAAAATAAGATAAGATAATCCTTTATTAGTCCCACAGCGGGGAAACAAGTAAAAAACAAGTTTAATAAATAAGAAAAATCCACAATAACTAAAATATTATATAAACATATTAGTTGTAGTATTGCTTAACTTCAAGTGTAAAATCAAATTAAAAAAACTCAACAAAATAATTGTCTAATAGTTGTCACAAGTCACCATAGTCACCAGTATTCCAGGTAGACTGGTTCTAAACTGCCCCAGTAGCTGGAACCTCTTAGCGGTGTCATGTGGCACAAAGCCCTCACTGAGCACCAGTTAAACCAGTTTGACCAGGTTAGGTGGAACTCCGAACGCTGTAACATCACTCATGTTTACGTTGTAATTATAATCTAGCTGACACGCTTATTCAGAACAAATGGGCATGAAAGCAGAATAAAGCAGGCCTGAGCGAGGAGGTCACCTTACAGCCAGCCAGGACAACGTTCCTCACCAGCGATCGACACCATCGGATCGCAAAGAAGAAATAAAAAAAAATCACAAAACCACTCCAGGCTAACAGAACAACACATGTGTGATTTAATAAGACCATGGCTCATTTCCAGCTCAATACAGTGACGCGGTGGAGCTCATTTCTGTGGCTACAAATAACATCTCAATATTTCTAATGCTTGATTTAATACTTCAGAGGAGAATTCGTAAAAATCTGAATGAAAATCATCACAGGACGACCTTCAACTAATGCTATTAGCTTTTCACAGAAGTATAAAAAATCATATTTATTCATCATTATTGAGCTTTTTAATGATGTTTTAGTCAACACAGCATTGGTATTTGGAGTAAGGATATTCCCGTTCTCTCAAACATTTTCAGAATTGTTCAGATTTTTCCTCATTCCATAAAATACCAAACAAGTGCTCTTGTGCATCAACATAAACTCGGCCCCTGATTTATATTCATCCACAAATGTAATGTGCGGCTAAATCTCAGTTTCAAACAGTCAAAACATGATTCCCATTTCCATATAATATCCCCTTCAATCAGTTACATGAATACATTTGCGGATAGAAATATGCTACTCGTTTGCACGATGATGCTTGAGTTTATATTTACAACGCCCAGTCTACATCATTTTAACCCCTATCCATTGTTTGGTCCACTTTCCAGCTAGAAACATTATGTAATGTGTAAGACTTCTGTGAACATACAAACAAATAGTCCAATGTGTCAACAACTACATGTATCCGTCCAACCAAACAGAACATTTGCTCTGCGATAATGCACATCAATGCTATCGACGTTGTCCGATTATTGCCACTAAGAAAAGAAAATCGCTTCAGCTGCTTGTGAACATGTTGAGGAACCATTCTAAAAACTAAAATGACTGTATTCACCTTAAGAGCAGCTGTCTTTAACCTCCAGTACTAACTGAACATTATCAACAATACCACAGAAAACAAAATATCTCACGTAAATCCTGAAGCTACTGTATAATGTATGTGAATGACACCAGCTTTAACACAGTTAGAGACAGAGAGTTTTGGGTATCGGATGGTGGTGATGGCCGCTGCTGAAACAGTATCATTCAACCCATTAGGGAGGATCCATCGATTTTTCTTTTCTTCTGAGTTAATCAAATCAGTTTGTCTTTGTGCGGGCCAAATAAACCCAGACGATGGAGAAGTGGACTTCAAATGTCCGGGGAAAAAGGCCCAATTTACTGTGGAGGTCCCTTTCGCTATTTGTTATAACAAAAAAATGCTTTAAAAAAAGGGACTCTGGCAATAATTGTTCTTTAGCTTCTGTAAAGAGCGGGTATGCTGAGCTACTTCCCCCAGAATATAGGCTTACTGGAAGAAGAACAAAGTCATTTATATGCTTTATATTGTATTCTGTCCATTATTACATTTATTTATGACCTTGTGTCAAAGTTTTTATGTCAGATTTTCCCTGAATTGAAGTCGTAATAAATCACAAGAGGTTGTAAAGATCATTGAATCAGCGTTTGGCTGGTTGGTCACTGAAGCTCCCAACAGCTGGGCAGTGTTTTTGTAGCCAGACATAAACTTCTTATGAGTCTCATCAGTGATGTGTCTCACCTGGTCTTTCTGGACCTCTAAAGCCTGTATACGACAGCTCCATTAGCTCTCCCTCTGTTCCAGCAGGCATCCATCCTTTCCAGTTGTTTGGCTCCATCTAACACCTCCACAACACACACTGTATCTCACACATTCAGGCTTCGCTATCACTGGTGACACTGGTGCTCACTTCCACGCTGCATTGTTTAACTGTGGCAGTTTGTTAAAGTTTAGCTCAAGTCTGTGTTGAAGTTTGGAGTCTTTAGAAGGTCATGGTTCTGTCAAAGATAAAGCAGGGGATGGTTCAGAGGAAGCTTCAGCATTAAACACAATCTGTGACCTATAATCTAATACATTGCTACTGTTCTGCTGTCTGTGAAGACAAGGCAGATGATTTTTCATGACCTGTCTGTCGTAATGATTTAGCTCATGGTTTCCCAAACGTATTCATGTCCCAGAGAGACGCACTTGAGAGGATTTCCTCTCTGAGGAACTGATATGACGAGTTTTTTCATCATTGTTATGTCATTGTTATGTGTTTGAGTGGGCCTGACACTGTGGGCATAGGGAGAAAAAATGAAATATGAACCAGGAAGTGTAGCTTGCAGACTTTTGATAAATGCCAATACTCCACCATTAGTAAATTCTTAATGGATTAGATTGTTTGATTGCAGTTTTCTCCTCCTTATTGCTGCTAAACGATCAAAAATGACTGATACAGTCGGTTGATCTGTTAGGGATGCTTTCACACTTTTTGCAGTGCCGTGAGATTAAACTACAGCCAGAACTGACTTTTTATGCCTGACAATTCTAGGTATTTTGCGCCCAGCTGAGCCCCACAGACGCTTCTGTATTTCATGTTCTGACTTTGCTTTGTCAGCAGGAAACTAAGTAAGACTACCAAGTAGTCAAGTTATACGCAGTTCAGGTTTTTTATTTTATTTTATTTTCTTAGTTTATTAGTTTATTTCATCTATTGTTCTGATTTATTAGGGTTTAAGTCTTACCTTAGTTTGTCTTCCATTGTTGGGCCGCTTTCTTTTGTTTTATTGCCTTGCTTTTGCTGCTTTGTCTGTCAAAGCACTTTGTAAACTCTGTTTTTAAAGGTGCTATATAAATAAAGTTGTTATTATTATTATTATTATTTTAATACCTGAATCCGCCAGACAGTCCCGACCCATCATGAAAGCCAATCTGCACAGTCCAACCTGCAAAAATATGTGTTGATCAACCACCTGAACCTGAGCCGCCTCGCAAACTGCCAACTTTATGCTTTATACTAACACAGTTATCAAGACTGAGTCCGGAGAAACAAGAACAGAGACACTGAGCGCTTTTTTTCCTGGTAAAAGTAACACCAGTGATAAGCGTTCAAGAGCATGTCGACCAATCAACAAGAAGCTGTCTAGCCTACAAATGTTCTGATTCAGATCCAATAATCACAACTCAAAATATCACCTCAGGACCGAAGCTAAACAAACTTTTCGTAAGACTTTGAATCCGTGTTAATGTTCATGTTTTCTTTGGGGAGTGATCTCATTTCAGTTAATTCCGCATGCGGGCGATGACTCAGCGTTAATGCTAAGCTCGTACCTTTAAAGCTCTTTGTCAGCTGACAGTTCATCCAAAAGAAAACAAAGATGTTGAGACATTCGTTGTCTTGTTCTTGTTTTTGTGACTGAAACAATCTTGTAATGGACTTGAGGAGTCGGGAGAGTATTAGTGGTTAATTCACTGAAGCTCATCCAGTGGAGGAGATGAAAGGTTTGAAAAGTGAATTATTTAAATTTGGTTACACTTCTAGTATGAATTACATCCTGATTCTACACACAATTAGCATTCAAAGCTAGCAGGCTGACATAATAATGCTAGCAGGTAAAACAAGAAGTTGCATGTTGGATGCTAAAAATATATAGCTCCGTGTTGTGTCCCTTTGTCCTTCCTCCACATCCTCTCCTCCTCCCGCTGCACCCTGGGTAAACACGAACCGTGACAGCGACTGCTCTCTTTGACGTTAAACGTTGAGCAAACCTGTAAGAAAAAAAAAAAAAGGAAGAGGTGGAATGTTTGGGCAGAAACCTTCTGTCCTGTGTGTGATGGTTGGATTAACACCCTGTTAACCACCGAAGCAGGTGATGAAATAAAACATCTAACATATAGAGTGGGTGTTTAGTAGGGAGGAGGAGGTGGAGGAGGTGGAGGAGATCCCAGCTGTGCAGCTTCTCTGGTGTTTCCTCCTTTAAAGGATGGAGTAGTATCTGTAGATTTATATTCCTGCATATACATTTGCGGAGGCTTTAATTGGTGTTAGTTTTTACACAGCAACGCGTGAAGATACATTTTTTTTTTTCTAAATAGATTACCTTCCAGATGGCACAAGACAAGTGTTTAAATATATGTAAATCTATAAGATGGAAAATTGCCTACTAAAAAGTAATTTAACTTCAGATGAACACGTGTTTGTTCGGCTGAATAAGCGCGGCTGTAATTACAGTTCTCTGCTCTGCTCCTCTCTCCGTCACACTTCTTCTGGCTGCAGGCTTTGGCTCAAGTTATCACGCTGTGACCGTGATGAATCCTCTGCTCGCTCCACTCCCTTGTCTCTACTCCACCTTTTTTAAGTGCTGTGTGCTGAATCAAGCTATGCAATTCATTAAAAGAGCTGCGTATTAGTAGATGGAATGTAAGGCAAGGTGGTGGTGGTAGTGATTGGCGAGTGCTGATACTGTTATTTATGTTTTAGCGTATAAAGGGGAATTTATGAGAAACATTATAATTTAGTTCTGATGGGCTAAGAGCTAAGACACCAAAGGCTTTTGTATCATATCATGTTAAATATCTTTTGCCCAAAAACTAGTCCGATCTGGGTCAGTATTGTTCGTTAACTGTTGTGGATCAAAACAGTATTTAGTTACAATGTTTTACTATTTTTTGAACAAAACAAAACTGTGTTGATTTTTGTGAATTCTTGCAAATTCTTCCCTTTTACCCAGATTTCCAGGCAAGATAATGTAATGTTGCAAACACTTTAAATAGGAACTTGGCTCAAACGATAGGTTTTATTCCTTTTTCCATAGTCTCCCCTTTGTTGGATTTAATTAAAGAATTTCATTGAGAACAGCGGTGGTTCAAATGTAATCGGGATGTGTAAATTGGTCGTGATCTAACGCACCAGGATGATTAGATTACATCAGCTCAGCTCTGATAAGCAGGGATTTGTAGCTGGCTCTGATCTCTCTCTCTCTCTCTCTCTCTCTCTCTCTCTCTCTCTCTCTCTCTCTCTCTGCTCGTCCAGCGTGGCCGGCGGCGAACTCTTCGACTTCCTGGCAGAGAAGGAGTCGCTGAGCGAGGAGGAGGCCACTCAGTTCCTCAAGCAGATCCTGGACGGAGTCTTCTACCTGCACGCCAAACACATCGCCCACTTTGACCTTAAGGTACGACAGAAACTAAAGACGGACGACATCATGCTTTAGTCAAGTGTTTAAAGCACGAGTACGCCAAGTGTTTCAGATATTGTTTATTTCGTCAGCTTGTACACACTAATAACATGCTATGAACAAAATCTGCATCCCAGTTGTACACTACATACTTATGCTAAACAGTATATTAGAGATGAAAAGAGTAGTCGATTAATTGATAAATCAGCCGAGAGAATATTCAATTACACCTATTTTGATCATTTATTTATGGTTTCAGTCATTTTTTTTAAAGTGGAAACTCCAAACTTACTCTGGTTCCAACTATTCAAATGTGATGGTTTGCTACTTTTGTCTTATGATAGTGTAGCTATGATAGTAAACTAAGTATCTTGCTTTTTGACTGATTTGACTGGCTAAATGAGGAATTTTAAGATGCTACCTTGGCTTGATTAATGTAGAAATTGATCAGCAGATTGATTGAGAATGATAAATATTTAGTTGCAGCTCTGTTGAGCATTGATTTGAATGTGATGTTAGAGACACTCTACTTCCAAAATGCAATCGATGCACAATATACTTTTTCCACAACAGTTTGACTTGCTGAAAGCACAAGTGTAACATTAACAATGGCTCTGTTCTATTCAAGTAAATTGTTTCACTTTTTCTTCGTAAAGTTGAACTGACAATGGCATCTTCAAAGTCGTAGTTTGATTTGATCTGTTGCCTCACTTTCTGTTTGTAAAAAAACTGAAAAGTTATATATAATAGGTTATGAATACAAGTATTTAGTAGTGAGTTGGGACACAGCAATACAATACAACAAACTCATGCGTTTGTCCATCATAGATCTTTTGTTTCAGACAGTTCAACAAATGCAAATCAGACTTTTCAAGTGATTAGTCCTCAAAATGAGAACCAAAACAGAATTGGGCAATTTCAGAGAAGAAGAGATCCACTTTTCTGATGATTGTGAGATTTCCATGAAAAGTGTGGACACAGAAGATGATGACAGTGACTTGTTCAAGTGTTGCCTTTTGTTCAGACCCTCTCCCTGGAGTAGTTCACATCCATTTTCCAAAATGCCAGCTCACTGGAGAAGTGGATTTGCAGCATTATGTGAAATATGGGATTCTTTTTTCTTTTTTTTTTTTTTTTTTTTAATGCATCAGCTGGCCTCTTTTGGACGTCTCATTTTATATCACTCTCTGTTAGTATTTATGTTTTTGGAGCCAATGCATCGGAGGCAAATTACCGTGACTAATCTGTTTTGGTTTGTTTTAGGATTCTCTGGGTTATATTATGGAGGGAGTGTAGTTTAAAGCTCCCGAGGGGGGAAAAAAATAAAATAAAGGTCATGGTGTACTCACAGCTGTGTGTGTGTGTGTGTGTGTGTGTGTGTGTGTGTGTGTGTGTGTGTGTGTGTGTGTGTGTGTGTGTGTGTGTGTGTGTGTGTGTGTGTGTGTGTGTGTGTGTGTGTGTGTGTGTGTGTGTGTGTGTGTGTGTGTGTGTGTGACTCACAGCTGGAAGAGTACAACAGAAAAGACAGAGTGTACAGGTTGAGATGGAAATAAAAACAAATCAATCTTTTTGTATTTTTTGAATAAAGAGATGGAAGAGCAGGAAGGTAACCTCTATGATTTATAACATGAAATGTATTACTCTTTATCATGATTGTAGGTTTCCGTTGAATTTGATTTGACAAACAACACGAAGCACAACATTACTTTATGGCGTGACTTCCAAAATAAACTAGAATGCTAAACTATATGCGTGAACCGACAGCCATGGCCCAAACGCACTTTCTTAAAGTGAGACAGACAGACAGACAGACAGACAGACAGACAGACAGACAGACAGACAGACAGACAGACAGACAGACAGACAGACAGACAGACAGACAGACAGACAGACAGACAGACAGACAGAATTTGTTTGAATGAGAGAAAAACCCTTCATATATTTAAATAAACTAATGTTAGAAGTACTCAGACCTCTTCATAAGTAAAAGTAGCAATACCACAATGTAGAAATACTCTGTTACAAGTAAAAGTATTAGGATCAATAAATACTCAAAGTAGTAAAAGTACTCATTATGCAGATTGGCCTAAGATTGTTTAAGTTATTGTTGGAAATCCCAGTATTGTGACAACACTATATTGTTGTGGTAGTTTCTTAACTTAGATCTCGATCAATACCATTGATCGGTTGTCCACTTACGGCTGCACACATTGGCGTCTTCAGAATAAACAGCCAGACCGACTCCTCCACTTACAGAACAATCTTCACAAATCATCCAACAGAGTTCGGGGACATTCGGCCTCCAGGTTTGCAGGAAGTAATGACCTCTAATGACCTCAGAGAGCCACTTGGGATCAATGCAGGAGCTTTTTTCTGACCACTGCAGCCTCCGCTTCACCTCTCAGCCTCTTTTATTACCTGTATGGAAGTGGCTCAGATTAAAACATAATTTTTTCAGTTGAGTGAGTTTGAATTGAAGTATAACGCTTCAAACATTGTCTTTATTTGCTTTGTTCAAACAACATCTTGTCTTTTTTTCTTGTGTTTGACAGAATTTAAAGGGACACTTTGTCAATTATAGTTCAGAGCTATATCTGTGGCCTTTTTATGGGAATATATTGCAGCAATAACCGGACCATGACAGCAGTAGGAGACATTTAGGGTCAGAAATAAAGTCCCCTAAATGTTCTCTTTGACCCCCTTCATCTACCACTGTTTAAAACGTGAACAAGGCATTTTTCAGAAAACGATTATCTTCGTCAAATCAATTCTACAGAGACGGTGATATTGACAATCAATGAGCTTGTTATGCTCAAGAGCTTGATATGTTAGGCAGAGCAGACTAATGTCTGACTCATCTCATCTGCATTTTGCATCAGAACTAAAGGACTAAAGATAATTAGAGTCAGCTGTTCTGTTAATGGCAACAACTTGAAAAGACGGAGCTCGGGAAAATCCCCAAACTTTGATTCTTCTATTGTGTCATTGTTTACTAGTCCCCTGCTTTTAATGCTCTTATCCTTGTGATTTTCATTGTGCAGTGGAGAGATCTGTAAGGAAATCAGTTTTTGGTTATTGAGCTTCCAGTAAAAATGGTGCTTCACCTAAATTCCTTCTTTCTTTAGGATTTAAGCAGCTGTGGGGGAAGTATTCAGATAATTTACTTAAGTAAAAGTACTTAAAAGATACTGCAATAATACTCTGTTACAAGTAAAAGTCCTCCATAGAAAATGTTACTTGAGAAGAAGTATGTTAGTATAATTAGGAAAATGTACTTGCAATATTAAAAGTACTCAATGCAGAAAAACGCTCCCTGTGACCGTTATACTATTATATATTATATCATCAGATAATAATTACTTATGAATAAATGTTAAAGCAGGTTTTTACTGTGGAAGTTGATGGAGTTGAAACTAGTATTTGATTTTAACTTATTATTTGATGTGATTATTTTCATAATAGATTACTGTTCTGATTATTGTATAAATGAATCAGTTAATTGTTTGGTTTTTAAAAATTCCGTAACAAAGAGAAATGCCTTCATAATCACTCAGAGCTCAAAGTGACAACTTCACCGTGTTTGGTTTTTTTTTTGTGCAACTAATACAGCACGAATTCAAACTACTAAAATAGTGAAAAAGAAAAACAAGCAAATCATTAGATTTGTGAAGCTGGAACCATGACATGTTTTTAAAAAAAAATCAAAAATAAATTAGCTGTCAACCGACTAATTAATAAATTAATTATTTCAGCTGTACTTGGGTCGTTTAATTTACAACAAAACATCATATTTCAGGATGATGATATGCAATATTTCACTCATTATTGTGTAGTAAGTAGAAAGTGGCATGAAAAAAAAAATACCTAAAATTTGTACTTTAATACATTACTTGAGTACTTAGTTACATTCTGCCACTATTTATCACTTAAACTGTTTGCTATCATTCTCCTTGATTCCAGCTTTAACGTCAGCGTATAAATGTTCATAGAGACTCAAACCAACGAGCTGAGCTGCAGTCTGTATTTTCTCAGCGCCTCCTGTTGCCACTGCGGCCCACATTCAATCTGTTCCTGTTCCTTCCTGGACTAAATCCTCATAGTGGAGCTCAAAGGATGAGGTTTGGAGGGAAGATGGCCTCGTCTTTAAAGACAGATTGTGTCCTCAGGAATGTCCGGCTTCTGTTGTCCTTAAAGCACATGTTTGCCGTCCTTCCTTTTTTCTCCCACTTCCTCGAGAGGTTTTCACTCGTGTTTTGCATGGGATTTCCATGACTGATACGCCTCCTTCCTGCCAGCCTGTTCCTGGTTTTGTTTCTACCTCCGCTGCTCGTCCTCCTGTTTACACTTAGCTTGTGTCCTATCCTGATAATTTAGGGGACAATTTTTTTAACATGTGTCCTTTTAATTCCCGTGTGAGCATTATAACAGTTCCCCATTGAAGTCAGGATGCACAGTTGGCTTCATGCTAGAAACTGTTTAAAGTGGCCCTGTTATGCTTTTCCACTTTTTCCCTCTTCTTTAGTGTGTTATATATATTTTTGTACATGTAAAAGGTCCGTAGAGTGTAAAACCTGAAGTCCACACCTAAAAGGAGTTACCCTCCCCCTCAGAAGCTCCTGAGCTCCTGAAACGGCTCCATTGAATTCTCTCCTTCACTTCTGTAACTTTATGAGGTCATAATGTTACAGAAGTGACGTAAAACTCCTTCCGGCTAGTTTGGCCCTCAAACAACAAAAGAGAGAAACGGAGCTGAATCTACGGAGGAAGAGTTTTATTGAAATGTGAAACGTTGACCAATCACAACAGAGCGGGCTAGCTGACCAATCAGAGCAGACTTTGCTTTCTGGAGGGAGGAGCAAGTGCTACAACGGAGCGTTTCAGAGAGAGGGTGAGAAGAGGTGCTGCAGGACAGCCAGGATGAGAAAAACAAGGAGGATTATGAGCATTAACGCATGTAAACATGTTGTAACTGTAACTTGAGATGAAAATATGCACCCGGAAAAATAGCATAATAGGGCCTGTTTGAACAAAAAGCTTCAGTGAAGACATTTGTCTTTATAAAAATGTCACGCCACCTGTCCTCCATGTCTCCCCTCCTCTTTAACTCTCTTTCTTTTTCTTCTTCTCTTTCCAGCCGGAGAACATCATGCTGCTGAACCGCTCAGTGCCTCACCCGCGCATCAAGCTCATTGACTTCGGCCTGGCCCACAAGATAGACTTTGGCAACGATTTTAAAAACATTTTTGGAACTCCAGAATTTGTAGGTGAGTACTTAATTTTGTGTGTCGCTGAAGAATCATGATCCTTTTCTTATTTTTTGGCAAGTTTAAAACCGATTCTGCTCCGATGAGTTTGAACTTTCTGCACTATACAAGCACTTAACACACACTTGCTGCTCCACCCTGTTTTCCTGGCTCTAATCCAGGCTTTTTTGCGTTAAGTGAGAGCAGGAGCCAAAGGTGCCGTAGGGACTAAGTGAGAGAGACCTGATAATAGACTGGAGATTACCAGATCTGCTCATTCTTGCCAACATAAACACACACACTATTAGACACATTAGTGGCTCCATCCCAGTTCCCCTCACCTTTCCCATTTTTGCCCGGGGCGGCCGCCAACACTCCCATTCTCCTCCAATCCGATGCCAGTGCCCACCCACCAGTATCCATCCAGGCCAAAACCAGAGCCTGGTCCCAGTTCAGCAGGGTGGCAGCGGTCAAATGGTCTAAACCGAAATCAAGTGGCAGAAAAATGAAATAATGAGTTGGATAGCTGATGTTGGAACACACCCCTATCCTCTACAAAAACATTAATTCATGGCAAATACAGAACAAATCACAAGTCCTGCTTTTGCATTTGATTGTCCTGCATGTGGCTTTGTAGTTGTACAGGTCAATTGTGAGGTCATAACTCAAGTCAAAAACGAACACAGAGACATGATACTCTTTGATTCAGTGCGACTTAAACTTCCCGATGATATCATTGTTGGTCATTGCAAATAAATGTCCATAAATCCTGAAGAATAATTGATAAAGATGAAAGAAAGATAGAATTATCACGTTTAAAGTTTTCTTCAGTATCAAAGTAATCCAGTGATAGCTGTCTGTACATCCATGGGTTCATCAAAAACAGGATCTGCTAATAGCTCATTTAGCATAATTTTAATAGTGCCAATTTTCCCCCAAAAAACAAATAAACTCCTTCCTTTTTACATTCCCAAAGCCCCACAATTATGGAAACTATAGTTCAACACTCATCAAGACTGATGCCTAAATAGAAGTAAGACAAAGAATATTAATTGAAGTGTCTGAATGTCTTAGAATAAACTCAAAGGGAGGTGCAGGTTAAGGGGCTGCATCCTCTCTTCCTGTTTCATATCAAAACTGTTTAAATTGAATTAGAAATGAAAGCACTGAGTCATCGTTAATCACGGTGTTCACACAGCTGAGGACACGAGACGAGACGAGAAAAAAGAATAGAAACGATCACAGTTCTGCTAGGTGTGATTATAAAACCAAACAATGGCTCATAAAACGACACCTCCAGAAGAAACCAAAGAAATCTGAATGTGATAACAAGCTCAAACAAAACTCATTAAGAAAGCATTGCAAGAAGGAAAACAAGTAAATCAATTAGTAAGAGAAAGATTCAGTTAGTGCGTGGTGTATGTGTGATGTTTGCGTGGTGACCTGAGTAGTAATTATCTTTTGTTTTTTGTGTGGTTTTTTTTTTCCCTCACAGCTCCAGAAGTAGTCAACTATGAACCTTTGGGCCTGGAGGCAGACATGTGGTGAGTAAACAAAAAGCCAATCTGCTCCACAGTGAGCCTTGTGTACATATGCTGTTTGAAATGGTCTGTATTTCCTAAGAACATCTGCTGTTAAGTAAATGTTTTGCACGACTGCACGACTAATCTCTCGTCTCTCTCTCTCTCTGCCTGCCTCTTCTCAGGAGCGTCGGAGTGATAACCTACATCCTGTAAGTGTCTCAATCCTCACCAGTGATGATGAGTTAATGTGAAACGCATACGAAACGTCACACATTCACAACATTCACCTGCACGTTTTCCAACAAACCCCCCTGGGGCGTCGTCTCACACTACACAGTCAGAGTTCAGAGGTCACCGGCTGCCCTTTGACCCCTCTGTTGTTGAACCCGCTGAGCCGCTCACTCAGCAGCCACAGTTTGTGGTGAATAATGTAACAGCCTGCAGCAAGAGGCGTCCAGCATATTAAAAATGCTTTCTGAGAGCACTCGAGTGCGATATTGTCCCTGCAGCTGTGTGGACTGATTTCTTTTTCATTTCAGGAGATATTGTTTTGCTGATTAGACTGACATTAGCTTCTTATTAGATATGCAATCTCAGTGAGTTATTATTCATTAACCACATTATAGAGGCTCCTTCTGGACCGTAGTTACATTTAACTGTGGTGTGTAAGTTTTAATTCATCAGCCTTTTTCTTTTGTAGTTTACTAATTCATTTAGATGACGTCTACGTAAGTGTTTTTTTTCCAACTGCTGTCAGTGGTGGAAGTTAAATAAGTACATATTCTCAAGTACTTTACTGCAGTACAATATTGAGATACTTGTGCTTCAGTGGAGTATTTCTATTTTATGCAACGTTATTCTTCTGGTTACTTTACAAGCTGCAACATTAAACTGACAAACTACAGCCTTTATTTTTTGCCATTCTGCATTATGATTTTGTAAATTCGGTACATTAAGTATATTTTGTTGTTAACACTTCAGATGTACTTTAGAATACAGGAAGTTATACTTGTAACAGAGTACTTCTACACTGAAGTTTTGCTACTTTTACTTAAGTAAAAGATTTTCCACCACTGCCTGGGATTTAAACATATTTCCATCCAAAAAGGACGTGTTGGCTCACAATATAAGATTCACGAGGCTCGGTTATTTTTACCAATTTACACTGAAACTGATTATCACCCAGATTTTATACCTCAACACATCCCAAAAGGTTTTTACACTCTGCTGCTGCAAATACACTTCTCACAACATGTCACATAACGCAAGGATCCTCTGGTGATGTTGACGTTGTCTGAATCCAGATTATGTACTGATTTATGCAGTATTTATTTTTTTATATTAAAATAATTTAAAACAATGAGAAAAACTACAATGTCTAGCCTGCTCGATGCTAATCTACTGTAGCTAACTCATCCCTAAATTTGTCCTCGATCGGGTCATTCTTCTTTCATCTTATCGGCTTAATATGAAGCTAACAAAGAGGATGTGACCTCAGAAAAGAAGTCCTAATAACATATCCTCCCCTATCATACCAACTCCTGTTAAAAGGTTTCACCCTGTATGGCTTCTTTACTTGTACTTCAGTTATCCAACTGATCTATAAAACAACAAACCTCCTCCTCTACAGCCGAAGCTTTCATTGAACTAGCGCGTGTTTTTGAAGCAGACATGTCAGCACCGTTTAATTCAGCAGCGAGAGAGACGCTCGTGGCCTCGGCGACCCACGGATCAACTGCTGCTGGCTCTCGACGACGCTGTAGTGTCCTCCTCTCTTTTATTACCGGGCCACAAGGTTTTCTGAGCTCCCACACACCTTTTTAACGCTTCAGAGAGACACCTACACGAGGCTCAAACACAAAAGAATGTTTGCACAATGCTGCATTTGCCCACACAAACACGTAGAGAGGCCACACCAAAATACAGAGAAAGGTAAATAAAGAGCAAGTAAAGTGCTATCTCATTATTACATAATAAGTAGCTGCAAACATTACATTAGTGCATTATATTATAAAAGACTAATACGTAGGTGCAGTCATAATGATGCATTGTTTTGTCTCTACGTTGCTTGAACACAATTGCACATATACATACTGTGCACACACACGCACACACACACACACACCGTCTTTGTTCACGCTGTCCACCCACACAGCCGTCACAGCTCCGCCTGGCAAAGTAGAAAATAGATTGTTCACTGCCTATTATCACAGCCGAGGAAACGGTGAGGTGCACTAACAGTAATGCTCATCTCCTGTTAAAAACAACATGGAGGGGGGATAATTCAGTAAACCATTAGGGGTGATTTATTTTATTTTTTTTGGGAGCATTTCCAAACTCTTAATGGGAGTATTTTGCTTGACTGGTTCGACTGCTACGAGGTAATGAAAGCCGCACAAAAAGCTCCATTAGGCAACTCAAAGTCGATGCAAATTTTTTTTTTAGTTTGACAGACATCATTTGTCTGAGATAATGCCACCTTATCTCAGAAATCATTTTGGTGAATGTGATGAAGCAGACAGCTTTGTGTTATGCTGGAGCTCTAATTTGTATGAACCGATATCTGATATCGGGCCGATACTGACGCAAATATGTTATCGTGTCAATGGGGCCGATGTATTCACTTTAGTTATTTCTGTATATACATTATGCACTCGCATTTGAATTCCTGTTTATATATATATATATATTATATATTTAATATATATATATTTTTAATATATTTATTAATTTATTTCTTTATATATATTTTAACTTTATATTTTTTTTAAATTTTTTTTATACATATATATTTATTTGTATATATTTATTTATATACATTTTTTTATATTTTTTTTATTATTTATTTATATATATTTATGTCTTTTTTTATTTATTTATATTTATTTATATATATATTTATGTATATACATATATGTATTTATTTATATATATTATATATATATATATTTATATATGTATGTTTTATATATTTATATGTATATAAAAATTATCCACACAGTGATCAGTTCTTGATATTGGCAGAAAGAGTTGGATCGGTGGATTTGTGGGTAATTTGGGTTTGTGGTTGTTAAGAACGGCTGCATTTAATTATGTGCACAGTCTTTAAATCTCATTTGGGAAACATTTTGGGGGATAAAATGTTGCCACAGAATCCTGACTCAACACTTTTCCTGCTGATTTTTACCGCCTGGCATGTTGAAGAATTGCCTTAATTACTTTGTTTGTTGTACGCAGCTGCCCTCCTGTTATACAGTCGATAAATTCATACATCTCCACTCGACTTGAGCCTGACCTCCACGCCGCCGCCTCCATGTCTGTCCCAGCTGGCGTGTTAATTAGCAGCTGGTGCTGACGAGTTTGAGTGGTTTGGGTGGAGCAGGGAAGGCTGGGGGTTTAACTACCTGAGACCTCAGCTACATGCATGATCGCTCAGCGTGTGTGTGTGTGTGTGTGTGTGTGTGTGTGTGTGTGTGTGTGTGTGTGTGTGTGTGTGTGTGTGTGTGTGTGTGTGTGTGTGTGTGTGTGTGTGTGTGTGTGTGTGTGTGTGTGTGTGTGTGTGTGTGTGTGTGTGTGTGTGTGTGTGTGTCCATTAAAACATGCATTTGTCTCGTGCTGGTCCTCACATTATCCCATAAAAGTCTCTCCACTCAAACTATACATATATACAGTGGGGGAAATAATTATTTGATCCCTTGCCAATTTTGTAAGTTTGCCCACTGACAAAGAAATGAACGATCTATAATTGTTATGGTAGGTTTATTCTAACATTGAGAGACAGCATATGAACAAAAAAAATCTGAAAATCACATTATATAAAAGTTATAAATTGATTTGCATTTGATCGAGTGAAATAAGTATTTGATCCCCTAACAAAACATGACTCAGTACTTGGTGGAGAAACCGTTGTTGGCAAGCACAGAGGTCAGACGCTTCTTGTAGTTGGTCACCAGGTTTGCGCACATCTCAGGAGGGATTTTGGTCCACTCCTCTTTGCAGATCTTCTCCAAATCCTGAAGGTTTCGAGGCTGTCGCTTGGCAACTCTAAGCTTCAGCTCCCTCCACAGATTTTCTCTGGGATTAAGGTCCGGAGACTGGCTAGGCCACTCCATGACCTTAATGTGCTTCTTCTTGAGCCACTCCTTTGTTGCCTTGGCCGTATGTTTTGGGTCATTGTCGTGCTGGAAGACCCATCAACGACCCATTTTCAGTGTCCTGGCTGAGGGAAGGAGGTTGTCGCCCAAGATTTCACGGTACATGGCCCTGTCCATCCTCCCTCGATGCGGTGAAGTCGTCCTGTCCCCTTAGCAGAGAAACACCCCCAAAGCATAATGTTTCCACCTCCATGCTTGACTGTGGGGATGGTGTTCTTGGGGTTGTAATCAGCATTTCTCTTCCTCCAAACACGGCGAGTTGAGTTGATGCCAAATAGCTCGATTTTGGTCTCATCTGACCACATTACCTTCTCCCAAGCCTCCTCTGAATCATTCAGGTGTTCATTGGCAAACTTCAGACGGGCCTGTACATGTGCCTTCTTGAGCAGGGGGACCTTGCGGGCGCTGCAGGATTTTAATCCATTACGGCGTAGTGTGTTACCAATGGTTTTCTTGGTGACTGTGGTCCCAGCTGTCTTGAGATCATTAACAAGTTCCTCCCGTGTAGTTCTGGGCTGATCCCTAACCTTTCTCATGATCATCGATACCCCACGAGGCGAGATCTTGCGTGGAGCCCCAGACCGAGGGCGATTGATGGTCATTTTGTGTTTCTTCCATTTCCGAATAATCGCACCAACAGTTGTCTCCTTCTCACCAAGCTGCTTTCCGATGGTCTTGTAGCCCATTCCAGCCTTGTGCAGGTCTATAATCTTTTCCCTGACGTCCTTAGACAGCTCTTTGGTCTTGCCCATGGTGGAGAGGTTGGAATCTGATTGATTGATTCTGTGGACAGGTGTCCTTTATACAGGTAATGAATTGAGACAGATGTCTTTCATACAGGTAACGAGTTGAGATTCGGAGTACTTTCTTAAAGTGAAAGGACTAATCTAACCGGTCTGTGGGAGCCAGAATTCTTGCGGGTTGGTAGGGGCTCAAATACTTATTTCACTCAATCAAATGCAAATCAATTTATAACTTTTATATAATGTGATTTTCTGGATTTTGTTTTTATATTTTGGCTCTCACTGTTAAAATAAACCTACCATAACAATTATAGATCGTTTATTTCTTTGTCAGTGGGCAAACTTACAAAATCGGCAAGGGATCAAATAATTATTTCCCCCACTGTATATTCATTGAATCTGAGAGCCATTCCAGCTGGTTTTCCTTTTGCTGGTGTTTGAGTAACACAACAAATACTTCAGTCTGATATCAGGGCTTGACTGAAGAGTCACCATTAGCTGCTACGCGGCTCCGTAATCATATTCCTCACTTCAACGAGTAGTTGGGTCTCAGTTTCGAGGGCCGGAGAGCTAATCAGCAGCCGGTGACTTATTGTTTGAATAGAAAAATCCAAAGAAGTCTTTTTGATTACAAGAATGAGACATTCTAAATGATGAGAGAGAGCACCGCTGTTGTTTAAAGTAGATACGTAGGAAATTCATCAAATGTAAATAACCTTGGTAAACATATATTCTTCTCTGTCTTGGCTGAACAACGGTAACCTTGTGATTGATCTTTGTCCCGTCTCTTCAGGCTGAGCGGTGCGTCTCCCTTCCTGGGCGACAACAAGCAGGAGACTCTGGCCAACGTGTCGGCCGTCGACTACACGTTCGACGAGGAGTTCTTCAGCAGCACCAGCGTCCTCGCCAAAGACTTCATAGCGAGGCTCCTCGTCAAAGACCCCAAGTATGTGATGAGTCCATCCGTCTGATAGTTGAGACGAGGTTTTGATCCAATCATCATGTTCATACTCTCATAAAGTCTAGGAGCTGCACAGCATGAGCTGGGTGGAACAAAAATGTAGATGTTTTCCAAGAAAGAGTTGATTAGGGATGATGGAAGAATTTCAAAAATTGTGAAAAATGGCAAACGCATCCTCAAAATGCTTCTTTTTTTCAACCAATAATCCAGATCAGTAGTTTCATAGTCTGAGATTGTGGGCCTCCCCTCAGACAAAGCCTGGAAAAATGGCGTCCCTTCACCCCCGTAGTTAAATTGCTTTGTTTTGCTTAATTCCTGGACGTCTATGGGATCATGATTAAGTTATTTGATCACATAGACACTCAACAATCGAACCAAGAAACCCTAATATTGCTGTTTGACATAACTTCAGACTAAACAAAATACATAAAAAAGGTCTGTCCTTTGGCATTTATTGGTTTCTGACTCTGGGAAAGTTTTTACACATTTCAGCTATTCTATTTCATCTTCTTTTGATAAGTAATGTATATTTGTTTCACTTCCATTCACTGAGCAGCCCCTTGAATCCGTTTCGGGCATTTCTGCTAGATGACTTAGAACTTCTGCACATTTTCCTCCTTTGACAACTCTAAATCTATTCACTAAGTTTTTTAATCGTTCGTTGGATCTCTGTTAGTGCTTTGACTTTGTGTTTTTGGTGGTTGTGTGCGATGACTTAATGGATTTATAATCAGTTAATTTTATGTCAAAGCTATAAAGTATTAATCGGAGTTTAAACCAATCGGACAATTTGACCCAAAAGAAAATGCTTTGAGATTCAGGATACTCCAAATTCTTCATTTTTATTCCAAGGATTACTTTCCTAAATTTCATACTTTGGGAAAATCACTATCTGAAGTCCATTTGTCTGAAAACATCTGGAAACTGGATTAATTGAAAACCCATTGATTTAACAGTGTTTTAATTTGTGTAAATGTTAGATATTGATCTAAATAGTTTCTAAATAATTGTCTATTGATCGGCTATCCGATTAATCAACTATCTCTTCATTGTATACATTTTACCCTATCCATTTTGTGAAAATCACTGTCTGAAGTTCATCTTTCTGAATACATCTGGGACTGTAAATGAAAAATACAGCAGCTCTTTACTAGATAGAATGAAAGAATGAAAAAATGATGCAGCCTTATGAATACAATATTCTATCTCATCTCTCTCTCTAAATTAATTCTAAAATCATTTACTAAACATTCATTCTTTCGTTGAGCGATTTAATTTTTTATTATCCTACAAATCTGACAAGAGAATTGAATATAGGATTCGCGTCTCCTTTATTACAGAGTTGCTCTAGCAACAGCTGAATGGCTGCAGCAACGCGTTAAGACAATGAATGCCTCCCAAAACTCTTACCCTCCTGCCTGTTTCTTCATCACAATGGAGCGAGAGCGAGGGGGCGAACGGCGGTGAATAATTATAGGTGTGGAGATAATTTCATTTAGACGGGATAAAGCGAGAAAAAGGCCCCGGGTTGCTTTTAAACAGACAGTGGGCGAACCGACTTTACGGGGTTTGAGAAAATCCCCCCCAGAAAACGGAGTGCATCAGAACGGAACGTCTTGTAAACGATCTACATCGTAGAGCGGACACGGAGCCACTCGGCTGGCAGGAAGATTGATGAAGGTTTCGCTTGAGGACGACTCACATTGATGATGCGGCAGAACAGTCACTGTTCACTCTGATGTTTGGAGCATTTCCTCCTGTAAACGCGTAGAACGACGGCATGATCTGTTTGTGGGTTTCTACTCTGACTCATGTGCCTCAGTTGGAAACAGGGATGTGGTGTTGATCAGACGTGGACAGGAGGAAGTAGTGCGTGTTTGTACTGGACCACCCTAATGGTTTTATTGGTTAACGATGACCAAACTGAAACTTCAAAACAATGTCTTTTCATTTTTAGTTTACAACCACAACAGTTTGACTCAGACAGAGCAGCATTTTTCATATTGATTCAATATTATTCTTGTGTTTTTTTACTTATGTTTTTAAATTTCCTCTCCAACTAAAGTATCCTATCGGGTAAAGATACACGTATTTAATGAGAAGTGGTAGACCAATGAATTGTCACGTAAATTGTTGGAGTCTCTGTACCGTATTTGTATTGTTGTTTTAAGAGAAGTATGAAGAGTTTCTAAAAGGAAATGAAACTTTTAAGGTCAACAAAGGTCAATGTGTCACACTGTTTGGAATGGGAATGAGTTAGGAGCGACATGAATCAAGTTTGTATTGGTTTAATAAGAACAAAGCATCTGATAGTATTTTGATTTGTTTAAATTTGATTTGTTTGTTTGATCCAACGAAGATATTGTCAACTTTTTACAAGTGAGGCTTCATTAGGACTGTAACAAACGATTACATTATTTTCATTATTGTTATTTCCTCAAAGAGTCCAAGGTGAAATGTCTTGTTTTGTCCGACTAGGAGTCAAAAATCCAATTATGAAAACAGAGAAAATCAGCAAATCCTCTAATATCTCAGGCTGAAACAAGTTCATTTTTTGCTTTTTTTGCTTAAAATATTACCTAAATGATCAATTATCAAAATAGTTTCCAACTCAATCAACTACTTCATTAATCAGCCATCTCTATGTTGTATACTTTTTACCCGTTGTGACAAAATATAATGTTGCTTTTGGTGTTTAATTAGAAGACAAAACATTGAGAAAAAAAGAGTTAAGGTTCACTTTTGATGCATTTTTCTGCCAGTGTGTCGACCCAGTGACCTCATTATAATAAATGAGGAGGCTGCATTTCTTTCACACAGCGCTGATGTCGTTCTGAACGCGGCTTAAGATCACCACAGTTTGTTACTGCTGGGTTTGAGTCACTACTAGAAGAAATAAAACAATGCAAATTGGACTCCTTCAAGGAAGGATTATGATGATTTAATAGCAAGATGTGATTTAACATCTCACAACTGCTTCATAATCATTTCTTTACAGCTACATGGGAGTGTCACTTGTTCAGACAGCTGTGTTCAATCAGCTGCATATATCAATTGAGTCTCTATCTTTTTATATAACTGCCATAAAAAAATATTAAATATTAGATGAAAAGATATGCCCTCATCCATGTGTGGGATTCCATAGATAAAAAAAATCCAATTCCATTTACTTTTGACACAAAATGATTGTGTGAATTTTCTGTTTCTTTAATTTTCATGCATTTTCTGTCTACAGAAAGAGAATGACGATTCAGGACAGCCTCCAGCACCCCTGGATCAAGGTACCACTATTTTATTTTGTGGCATTAGTTGATATTTGGAATGTCTGATTGAGTCTGTACCAAATGTATATATATCTTTTTCTAAGAATATTCTACTCCAAGCTTCTTCTTTTTTTCTAACAATACATTTGCTGTGTTTATGAAATCAGCCCAAAGACACCCAACAAGCACTGAGCAGAAAGGAGTCGGCTGTCAACATGGAGAAGTTCAAGAAGTTTGCAGCTCGAAGAAAATGGAAAGTGAGTCATTTTCTTTTACACGGTCTCTGATTCCTTCACGCTCAAACTCAAGCTTCAGGAAAGACAAAAAACAAAACTCGCCCCGTAGCTCATCTCGTCTCCAAAACACTTCACTTTGACAGCTTCTTGCCAAAAAAAAACCCTACTGGGTAGAGGTTGTACTTTGATGTCACCATAACTGCTGCAGGCTCTTCACAACCATCAGATGTGAAGCCATCGCTGCTTCAGTGCTCGTCTCCTTGTCTGTTTCGGTTTGCTTCCTAGCCTGCGATGAAATGCTGGGGTTGTTTATCCGTGGTGGTTTGGCGGTGCAGTCATGCCGTGTCTCCGTCTTCAGGCTCCAGTCTGGCACACTGGAAGCTTCTGGCTTTTTCAGTGACCTGGATTTGACTGAACGCCAAAACATGACCAAGCAGAAACGTGACTATAGTTTGATGAAGAGAGATTTAAAAAGTGCCAGGTTTAGAAAATATCTCACCGCACCACCATACTTTAATTAAAAGTTTAATTCAGAGAGCAGATAAAATCCAGATGTAATAGAGGTCAGATTCTGATTCTTTTGATTTGAAGTCCAGAAGACTGCAAACAAAGTCCAATTTATGACAAAAAATCTGCACACATCAATATATTTGCTGGTTTAAATCTATTCTTCAGAAAGGCAGGAACTCAGCTTTCATTTTATTGTAAATATGATCCCTTGTAAAATTGAATACCAACAACTCCTACGATTCATTCATTGGATAAATGTCTCTTTTTATTAAATCAACTTTCTTAAATGTATTTAACTCGTCAGTGTGACAAGCTGGAGAGCAAACAGTTCTTTGGCAGCAGGGAAAATTTTGTTTTATAAAGGCTGAACGCCAACAAATATCAATTCAAGCAGAACATTTTCTTCGATAAGAACATGATGAATTTTAGAAATGATAACATCTATCTTTTTCCGATATATTTTGACTTTTGAATAAATAGACATTTGAATGTTGTTTTAGAATTTAAATGTCAATGTTTTAAATGAAGTTTCCAACTATTCGTTGCAGCCTTAAAAGGAAGTTTGGTTATATTCCAGAAGCCATAAGAGGCCTTTGTGTTGTTTGGTTATCGTTGGCCAGTTACAGATCGGTCACCTGACAGTACGAAGGACAATCAGTTATCAAAGAATGAATGAGTAAAGAAACTGAATTCAAATAGAGCAGATAATCTCTTCATGTCCACACCTGCCCGTTCACGGTCCCCTGAACACCAATTGACATTAACTTTTTTCTACTTCTACTCGTTCATCAAACCACCATTCTTCTTCTCTTTTTTTTCTTTTCAGCAATCCGTCCGACTTATCTCCTTATGCAACCGCCTGTCCCGCTCCTTCCTGTCCAGAAGCAACATAAGCGTGGCACGCAGTGACGACACGTTGGTAAGACCCGGAGATCTGATTCTGTATTGTGGTTAAACTGGTACAAAAAAATATTTTATTTAAAGTGGCCCTCTTATGCCTTTCCAGTTTTTCCCTCTTCTTTAGTGTGTTGTATATATTTGTACATGTAAAAGGTCCGTAGAGTGTAAAACCTGAAGTCCACGCCTAAAAGGAGTTACCCTCCCCCTCAGAAGCTCCTGAGCTCCTGAAACGGCTCCATTGAATTCTCTCCTTCACTTCTGTAACTTTATGAGGTCACAATGTTACAGAAGTGACGTAAAACTCCTTCCGGCTAGTTTGGCCCTCAAACAACAAAAGAGAGAGACGGAGCTGAAGCTCTGGAGGAAGATTTTTTTGAAAATGTGAAACGTTTGACCAATCACAACAGAGCGGGCTAGCTGACCAATCAGAGCAGACTTTGCTTTCTGGAGGGAGGAGCAAGCGCTACAACGGAGCGTTTCAGAGAGAGGGTGAGAAGAGGTGCTGCAGGACAGCCAGGATGAGAAAAACAAGGAGGATTATGGGCATTAACGCATGTAAACATGTTATAACTGTAACTTGAGATAAAAATATGCACCCGGAAAATAGCATAATAGAGATCGTGATCAAAATTCATTAAGTTGATTTGGGTTTGCAGCTATTAACACCTCCAAGGCTGTAATATAAACCAAATAAACCTAATTAACAGGAGACTGGCAGCTTAATGAGTTTCTGATTGCTCTCAGTGAAGTGCATTCTCTTCTTAGGACCCCGAGCTCTCTCAGTTACAGCTCTGGTATTTCTAACCCGACAATCCCTCTGAGAGTCTCAAGCTCCGACGTGTAATTGATCTGTTCCTCGATTCCCACCAGTGGCACAGGTCAGGTGTTTGCAGAATTGTTGGAATTTCACTGTGTGTGTGTGTGTGTGTGTGTGTGTGTGTGTGTGTGTGTGTGTGTGTGTGTGTGTGTGTGTGTGTGTGTGTGTGTGTGTGTGTGTGTGTGTGTGTGTGTGTGTGTGTGTGTGTGTGTGTGTGTGTGTGTGTGTGTGTGTGTGTGTGTGTGTGTGTGTGTGTGTAACCTTAAAGGAATGTGAGAAGGAAACTTGTTGAGTTGTCATAGTGATACAAACAGTAAGAATCCTTCTATGTGAGTTTCTACGTGGGATGTAAACAGTGCAGCCTCAGTGAGAGGATTAATCATTCACTAACCCAGCAGGCCGAGGCCGGGCCTGTTCCCTCGTCAGACTATTACGCAGCAACTTCCTCGTGTCTCAGGTGCGCCGGCAGGTAGATGAAGCGCCCCCTGTAGTCCACAAACAGAGCAGCAGCAGCAGCTCTCTAATAGATCTTTGTTGTTCTTTTTTGAGTTGAGCAGCTTCAGGGTTAAGTACTCAGAGGAGGGTCTTAGTGCTGTAAACCGCTCTGTAAACTTTAAACTCAGTAGTTGTTTGTGTGTCAGAGAACGGGAGGAGGTGCTCACATCAGGAGAGGCTGCAACTGATGATTGTTTTCATTTTTGATTAATCATTTTTATGCCTCCACACAAGTGACTATTTCACAATCCCCCCTCCTCCTTCCTCCTCCTCCTCCTCCCCCTCCTCTTCCCTCCTTCCCCTCCTCCTCCTCCTCCTCCCTCCCCCTCCTCCTCCCCCATCTTCCTCCTCCTCCTCCTCCCCTTCCTCCTCCTCCCTCCCCTCCCCCATTCCTCCTCCCCCTTCCTCCCCCATTCCTCCTCTTCCCCCACCCCCACTCTTCCTCCTCCCCATTCCTCCTCTTCCTCTTTTCCCCCTCTCCCTCCCCCCACTTCCTCCCTCCTTCCTCCACTTCCTCACCTCCCTCCTCCTTTTCCTCCCTCCCCCTCTTCCTCCCTCCCCTCCTCCTCCTCTTCCTCCTTTTTTAAATTAATTTTTAATTCAGCACACATTTCCACCTGGACTCGAGGATAAACTGATTAGAAATTTGAAGGTCAAAGGTCACTGTGACCTCACAAAACACATTAGTGGCCATTACTCAAGAATGAATATGCTAATTAAGACAATTTCACACATGTCTGATAAAAGTGATGACGATTGTTGGCGGGGATAAAGAGCGGGAGAGCGTAATTCTAGTCCGACTCATTGTTTGGTCTGTAAAATGTGCAGACATGTAGCATATGAATTATCAGTCACTTTAAATTCCTATTTCAAAGTTCAAAATGATAATTTAATCATTCTATAGTTTTATTCTAGCCATGTGTTTTCAGTCTGTTTGTCATGGAGGGTGGCTCTAAATACTACAATACTCGTCAGCCTCGCTCCGCTGTTGCCATGGAGATGAAACGTATCAGAGACGGTGGCTGTGTCATGTTTCACAACAGATTGCTGCTCACCAAACGCAGATTCATATTCAGGTTCTACGGGCTCCTCACATGAGTTTGGTAATGACAGTCTGATCAGAATAAACAGTCAGTCAGTAGTCGATGTTCTTGGTACCGAACAGTTAAAGGATGTTCTGATCATAGAACCCGTAATCAAAGAACCATCGAGGCCCGTTAGAGAACGTTGTTAGAGAACGCTGTTAGAGAACGTTGTTAGAGAACGCTGTTAGAGAACGTTGTTAGAGAACGTTGTGAGAGAACGTTGTGAGAGAACGTTGTGAGAGAACGCTGTGAGAGAACGTTGTGAGAGAACGCTGTTAGAGAACGCTGTGAGAGAACGCTGTGAGAGAACGTTGTGAGAGAACGCTGTGAGAGAACGCTGTTAGAGAACGTTGTGAGAGAACGCTGTTAGAGAACGTTGTTAGAGAACGCTGTTAGAGAACGTTGTGAGAGAACGTTGTTAGAGAACGCTGTTAGAGAACGCTGTTAGAGAACGCTGTTAGAGAACGTTGTTAGAGAACGTTGTGAGAGAACGCTTGTGTAGAGACCGTTAGAAGGAGAGCAGAACGCTGTGAGAGAACTGTTCAGTGTGAGAGAACCTGTGAGAGAACGTTGTTCCTCGTGTCTCCCTCCCCGCTAGAAGGAGCAGCAGAGGTGAACTGTTCTCCTCCTCCTTCCTCCTCCCCTTCCCTCCTCACCTCCTCCTCCTCACCTCCTCCTTCCCCTTCCTCCCTCCCCCTCCTTCCTCCTCCTCCTCCCCTCCCTCCTCCTCACCTCCTTACCTCCCTCCTCCTCACCTCCTCTTCCTCCTCCTCTTCCTCCCCCTTCCTCCCTCCCCCTCTTCCTCCTCCTCCCCTCCTCCACGTAGTCCTCCTCACCTCCCTCCTCACCTCCACTTCCTCCTCACCTTCTCTTCCCTCTTCCTCCTCACCTCCCCCTCCTCCCTCACCTCCTCTTCCTCCCCCTCTCTCACCTCCTCCTCCTCCTCCCCTTCCTCCCTCTCCCTCCCTCCTACACCTCTTCCCCCCTTTCTCTTCCTCCTGCTCTTCCTCCTCCCCATTCCTCCTCCTCCTTCCTCCCTCCTCCCTCCTCCTCCTCCTCCTCCCTCCCCCTCCTACACCTCTTCCTCCTCTTTCTCTTCCTCCTCCTCTTCCTCCTCCCCCTTCCTCCCTCCCCCTCCCACCTCTTCCTCCTCCTCCCCCTCCCCCCCCTCCTCCTCCTCCTCCTCGCCTCCACTAGTTGATATTTCTTAGATGTTTTGTTCTTCAGATGTGGCTCCTCTCATTCAGGCTTTAATAAAAGCAAAATGAGAAGCAGGTTTAAACCGTGTGTTTCCTGATAAACACGACCAATCCGTTATCGACCTTTCTGTCCATCGATTAGTTAATTATTCAGCTAGTTAGAGTAATGGATGACTCAGGATTAGGAATATATTTTTGCAGTTATCCTGCCAAGGTAACAAGCGTGAAGGACAGAAGAGCATTGCTCATTTCCACTGCCAACCTTGTTTTCCTCAGCCTCTCGGAGAACTGCTGTCTAAAGACCAAAACTTTCTTTTTCCGGATGCTAAACCCCCTTTACTGTACTTTTAATGTGATGTCTGTCATTTTTTGTCCATCCTCATGGATTCATATAGAAGGTTTTCCTACTTTCCTTAAGCAGAGAATGAAGGACTAGTCTTTCCATCAGAGCTCCACCAAACAGATCACACTGCCATCTGAACGGGAGAAAGTATTATTTATTTATTATTATATTCTTTTATGATCAATTTCTCATAACTTCTAAGCACATAAGAGGTCATTTCATATATAAGTTCTAGCGATAGAACCCATGTCTTTAGAATCAGACTTCCACAGAGAGGAACATGTTTCATAAACAAAATTATTTGTCCCAGAAATGTGTATTACACATCAAAGTGATAAAACAGGGTCTCTTGGTGAATCCTCTCCATCCTGCGTCATCAATTTTCAGAAGGTTCAAAAGAATCCCCAAATCCTCAGACTGTTCAGGTGAATCCTCAGCAGGAGGTCTGCTGCTCCTCTGAGGAGGTTCAGTCATGGCTCCTCCAGCAGGAGGTTCAGAGAGGAATGAAGCAGGAGAGTCACGTCCACAGAACAAACGCCACATCAGCCTCTCCTCCTCCCCTTCCTCACCTCCCTCCCGCTCCTCCTCCTCTTCCTCCTCTCTATTACTCATCCTCCTCCTCACCTCCCTCCCCCTCCTCCTCCTCCCTCTTCCTCCTCACCTCCCTCCTCCTCTTCCTCCTCCCCATTCCTCCTCCTCCCCTTCCTCCTCCCCATTCCTCCTCCTCCTCCCCCTCCTCCCTTCCTCCTCCCCCTTCCTCCCTCCTCTTCCTCCACCCCGTCCTCCCTCCTCCTCTTCCTCCTCCCCATTCCTCCTCTTCCTCCCCATTCCTCCTTCCCCTCCTCCTCCCTTCCTCCCTCCCCTCCCTTCCTCCCTACTCCTCCTCCTCCTCTCCCTCCCTCCCTCCCCCCCCTGCCTCCCTCCTCCTCGTCTCTTTGTGCAGCAGAGCGTCACAGCTGGTTTCTGTCTGAAGGTCGTTGGGTCACATGTCACGGACAGAAACGTTTTTGAAATCAAAGTTTGTTTCTGTGTCTTCATGCGAGAGGCAGCAGATGAAAGAGAGACTTAAGGGGTAGAACATGTGATAGAAAGAATTCAGAGGATTACTGTTCTCAGGATCCAGTGAAACGGCCAACCAATGAGTAACTGTCTCTCTCCCCCCTCTAGGATGAGGAGGACTCCTTTGTGATGAAGGCCATCATCCACGCCATCAACGACGACAACGTTCCCGGCCTGCAGCATCTGCTGGGATCCCTGAACAGCTACGACGTCAACCAGCCCAACAAGGTGAAGCACAGACGGAGCGCATGAGTCTCCTCCTCCTCTTCCTCTTCCTCCTCGTCCTCCCTCCTCCTCCATTTTTCTTATAAACTCAAACCCCCCAACTAGAATATACGTCCTCCTGATCTGAAGGAGTGTAGCTGGAGAGTCACGCTCCTCACAACATACGCCTCATCAGCCTCCCTCCCTCCTCCTCCTCTCTTCCTCCCTCCCTCCTCCTCACCTCATTCCTCCTCACCTCCTCCTCCCCCTGCTCCTCCTCCTCCTCCTCCTCTTGCTCCTCCTCCTCCCTCCCCTTCCTCCCTCCTCCTCCCCCTTCCTCCCTCCTCCTCCTTCCTCCTCTTCCCCCTCCCCTCTCCTCCTCTCCTCCTCTTCCTCCTCCCCCTCCTCACCTCCCTCTTACTCTTCCTCCTCCTCCTCTTCCTCCCTCCTCTTCCTCCTCATCCTTCCTCCCTCCTCTTTCTCTTCCTTCCACCTCTTCCTCCCTCCCCCTCCTTACCTCCCTTCTCTTCCTCCTCATCCTTCCTCCCTCCTCCTCCTGTTCCTCCCTCCTCTTCCTCCTCATCCTTCCTCCCTCCTCTTTCCCTTCCTTCCACCTCTTCCTCTCCTCCCCCTCCTTACCTCCCTCCTCTTCCCTCCTCCCCCTCCCCCCTCCCCCTCCTCCTCTTCCTCCCTCCTTTTCCTCCTCCTCTTCCTCCCCCTTCCTCCCTCATCACGATCACTCTACACTAATAATAATAATAATAATAATAACGTGTGTGTGTACATTGCAGCATGGGACTCCTCCTCTCCTGATTGCGGCCGGCTGTGGGAACATTCAGATCATTGAGGTGCTGATGAGGAAAGGAGCAGAGATCCAGGCCCACGACAAGGTGAGGACTCCTCTGTGTGGAACACGACGGAGGCACCTGAACTCACTGCTCAAAGCACTGTAGAGACCAGCATATGCTAAACACACCTTTTAATTAGATATACAGATCCCATTCATGTGTATCAACAGAACAGCTTCACAACATGTAAACTAGAACTGAATATGAAAAACTATTTGCATGAATTAGACATTCTAACTTTAACATTACTGCAAAAAAATGTAGGTGATTTGAAGTTGAAGTTGTAGTTCTGACTAACAATTATTCTCGCAAATAATCACGTTTTGCTCTAAATTGTCAATTATACTTCTAACTGGGATGGCCGGACGCTAGAACATCCTCACAATAGATCGGAGCTTTTTTGTCGCGGATGTCTTCATATCATCTGTCTGCAGACACATTCCCGTGGAGAGCCTGAGTTCTCCAGTAAAGGTCAGGGATAAATCCTGGAATGTTTTCTCTTCTCTTCTCGAACCTTCAGAGCGGAGCCAACGCTATCTACTACGCAGCGAGACACGGCCACGTCGAGACCCTGAAATTCCTCCATGAAAAGAAATGCACTCTGGATGTCCAAGATAAGGTGAATAAACACACACACACACACACACACACACACACACACACACACACACACACACACACACACACACACACACACACACACACACACACTACTACTCACTACAGGGTGTTATCTATCAGCAATTACTCACACACTCCTACCCATCAAACCTCTCCAGAAGCATTACTTTGATTTTTTTCAAAAAAATGCCCAGATACACACACACACACACACACACACACACACACACACACACACACACACACACACACATGATTCACACGCTCACACACTCACAACAATGAGCACCTGGGAGCCAAAAAACAGTTACTCTGGCATTTTATCAGCTTATTTGCTGTTGCCATAGAAACAGTGTGTGTGTGTGTGTGTGTGTGTGTGTGTGTGTGTGTGTGTGTGTGTGTGTGTGTGTGTGTGTGTGTGTGTGTGTGTGTGTGTGTGTGTGTGTGTGTGTGTGTGTGTGTGTGTGTGTGTGTGTGTGTGTGGCCTCGATCACAGAGGCAGACGAAATCCCAAAAGGTTTTTTTCTTCCGATCTCTTCAGTCATTTTTACCGCCGGTGTTGTCCTCCTCTGTCTGCGTAGGATCATTAAAGTTTCCTCTCATTTCATTTATTACTCTATAACTTAAAGAGAAAATCACAAACTGAGGCGTCTGCGTGCCACCAACTAAATGCTTATTTTTAACAAGGTGAATATTTTCTATCGCCTTTGCTTTTATGTCATTTCTGCTCATTAAATAAACCTGTAAAGTTAGTATTGACTGCCCCAGCATAGACGCTAACGAGCTTCCTCTCTGAGTGGCAGCCATAAAGCTAAAGCTGATGGATCGATTTCTAATGAGTCCGATTGTCTGCACACACGGGACAGTAAAATCTGAACGTCCTGTTTGAGGTTTTTCGGAAAAGTGTCTGACTCAGCGGAAGTGGCACTACTAACAGGAGAATCATCATATCCTCGGATGTCAGAGCTTTAAGATGTTTTTCCACATGCCGCCGGCAAACCGAGAGCTCCGGTGTGACGCTGACGTCTTACAGATTCAATACACAAGAGTTAATGAAAGCACTTGTGTGTCGCTGTACAACTTTTCACCTTGTGCACTGCAGGTCTATCACAGGTCAGTCACAGCAGACAGGCTACAGATCAAGAATTTACTTTCTTACCTTTAAAAAAAGAATGGACCACAGAGGCCTTGGGTTTAGGGGTCCCAGTCCCAGAGTGTAACCATGATGTTGAAGCAGAAAAAAAATCCACTATATTTCAGGTTGTACAGGGAAACATACACAACATCTGCTTTTGGGACCATTTGCAAGAACCGCACCAGTAGAAGAAGACCCTACCAGAAAAAAAACGAGCATTCATAGCAATATCAGAGGAAACCCCACTAACAAAAGAAATAAATCTATATTCAAATTTATGAATAAATGTTTTTGCAATTTGTTGGACGTAACATGTTGCTGTTGAGGCTTTAGGGTGGTCAAACAATGGACACACTGCATGAAAGTAATTATTGTGAAAACTCCAAAACATCCTGTTACTTTATTTCAATCAGAAGAGTCAAGTTAAATGAATTTAAAGATAATGTTTTAGTCGTTGGCGCTTGGACTCTACAGGAGTAGGTGTCTGCCCTGAATAGCCCCCATGGAGTCCAGACACTGGTAGAAGCTGATGAAATGATGAAGTTGATGAGGCTGGTGAACCTGCAAAGACAGCAACATTTACGTTCCAAAGGCAGAGAGATGGTCATATTTAAAGAGAGACAGGTCATTGTGTTGCTGTGCGTTTGGATAGAAGAGACCAGCTGATCAGAACAGCTGATATCATGATTGACAGCCCCAAACAATAACAGCAAGGAAATTATGAGTAAGCATGCGTCAGAGGAGCGAATGGCAGATGTATGAGGAATAAACTGCAGGCCTAAGCGTGCAAAAGATGTGTTTCACATCCATCTTGCTGTATATCTGACCTGCTGATGATTGGTTGACGTTGAGTGATGACGTATTCTCCGTTGTGTTCCTCCAGTCTGGGGAGACTGCTCTACATGTGGCGGCCCGCTATGGAAACGTGGATGTGGTGAGCTACCTGTGCAGCATCCGAGCCAACCCGGACCTGGCCGACAGGGTAAGCACACGTCACGCACACATTTACCTACACACGCACGCACACACACACACACACACACACACACACACACACACACACACACACACACACACACACACACACACACACACACACACACACACACACACACACACACACACACAGGAACCAGGATAAGATAGGTGTTGATATTTCTTCAACATTCTTCGTTTCCATCTCCAGGAGCAGGAGACCCCGCTGCATTGTGCTGCCTGGCACGGGTACTCGCCGGTGGCCAGAGCGCTCTGCCAGGCCGGCTGCCACGTGGACGCCAAGAACCGCGAGGGGGAGAGTCCGCTGCTGACGGCGTCCGCTAGAGGCTTTGTGGACATCGTGGAGTGCCTGGTGGAGCACGGGGCCGACGTAGAGGCGACCGACAAGGTGATCAGACCGGAAAAACACTGTTTCTTTATATGGAGGATCATGTCTGACTAACAGTGCTTTAATAACAATGCAAAGACACTAACACAGTTTTTTTTCTCTCTGTGTGTGTGTGTTGTGTGTTGTGTGTGTGTGTGTGTGTGTGTGTGTGTGCAGGACAGCCACACAGCGCTGCACCTGGCCGTACGGAGGTGTCAGGTGGATGTGGTCCGCTGCCTCCTCAGACACCGATGCCACCTGGACCAGCAGGATCGCCACGGCAACACGCCGCTGCACATCGCCTGCAAGGACGGAAACCTCCCCGTCGTCACGGCGATGTGCAGCGCCAAGGCCAGCCTGGACATCCCCAACAAGGTGAGGACAAACCGCTGCCCGACACACTGAAATCAGGTTAAAGGGTCAGCTCACCAAAAGTAGAAAGAAAAATAGTGGACTAGTGGTATTAAGCCAGATTTATTTGAGATATACTTACATACTGTGTAAGTGAGATGGCATTACATTCATTTGGCAGACAGTTTTAACGAAAGCACCTGACATTTAGGGAATAATTTGGGGTTTAGAGTCTTGTCAAGGACACTTTGACATGTGGACTGGAGGAATCAGGGCTTATTCAGTCCGGTCCCTAAACTCTGGAACGACTTACTTTCTGAGATAAAGTTTTACAAAATCAGTCACTGCTTTAAAATCTCTTCTTAAAACTTTTTAATTTTGTTTTATTGCAATTTATTTACCTATATTGTCTTTTTATTATTGTTTTATTTTATGTATTCTTTGTAACACTGTTAAGAAAAGTGCTACACAGATAAAGATTGTTTTTATCTTTTTTATTTTTATTATTATTATTTATTTATTTTCAGGGATTAACCCTCACCCCTAGGTTTTTTTTGGATCCTTGGGTTTTTAGTACAATATAATATACTTTTCTGAATAGGTTGAAATGGCCCCGTAAATTTTTCCTGTTGAAGAAACTCGCAAATATTTTACTACAGTCTTCTTTGAGTATTTTTTAAATGACTGTAGTAGTGGGATAACGTGATGCACCTGAGGAGACGACTCAAAATTGTTGAGATTAACTGAAGATCTTATAAGCAGCCAGCCAAAAGTATGTGGACACACCTGTCCATTTCACAAGACTTTTCAAGCCCCTTAGTTCAAAACGGTAAAATGTTGAGGCCACAGCATGCAATGATATTTAAGACAACATTTGTTAAAATGGTTTGGGGAAGACCTTTTCCCCCCTGACTTCAACCCCATCCAACACCTCTGGAATGAACTGGAACAAGCCAGACTGAATCGCCCAAAGTCAGTGTTGGAGCTCACAATGCTCTTCTATAGCCCATCAGTCAGGCTCCAACATCTGGTGGGAAGCCCTTCCAAAAAGCCCAGAGGTTGTAACAGCTGCAGGTTCATGCCCTTGTTTTGGAAATGAGATGTTGTAACAGTCCCGTATGGCTTCAGTGTCCACATACTTTTGACCATGTAGTGTTGGCTGTTCCATCCGGGGCTAAACTAGAGTTAATCACAGGCCAAATAGAGAGATAAATAAATAAACGCAGTGAGCAAACATATCAGAGGGATTAAAGGGATTTCTGTAAGTATACAAACATGCAGCAGGAGGATTTTTTTGCTTTGTGATCCGGCGTTCTGGCATTCGATGTATTTTGTTTGTGAAAATACGTAAAACAGTTTTGTATTCTGATATTTGCTTGCTAAGCAGCATTTTTTATTTTTCCTATTTTGGTGAACTGGTCCTTTAAGGGCGCTCTCACATAAGTGGTTTACATCTGACTGAAGATCCCGTCTTGCTTTGTATCTCTGCCAAGCTCGACTTCCCACACATGTTTTCCACGTTCTATTTTGACGCTTTCCATTTTAATGTATTCTGCGATGGGATTGCTCTTTTCAGACGCTGGAAGCCGCCTCAGCTTTTTCCCCGCATACAAAAACATTATTTTTTTCCCCCTAGAATAGTTCAGGGAAAGTGATGTGCAACGGGAGCAGACAGCACTGACGGAAAATGTTTTGATTTATTCATTATTTTTCGGTATTTCTTTTTTTCTAAAAGCTTATCTAAAGCAGCGTGTCACACGTTGTTGAGGCGCTGCCTGGGTTTGTCTTCGCTGTCAGCTGCAGACACTGGGGAGGAAAATGAGACGGCTAGAATTGAAAACGTCTCCTGTTCTGTTTACAGCAGAATGAAAACAGGATGAACGCCTTCTCGTTTTCTCAAGTTGTGACAAAAGGAGATTGATTTTTGAACGCTGCTTCCAAACAAGCGTAGTTCGTTGTGGGTATTGATATTTTGTCCCCAAAGCTTTTCTTTTCACTTCTGGCACAGAGAACTTCTATAGGAGTGTCAGTATTTGGGGTTTGGTGTAAAATAGTCATGATTATTGATTATTAAGGTCATTATTGTAAACAAAGAGGGCGCTTTGAACACAACACAGTGATCCTGCTTTGTCTGGTAGAAAGGTGCTCTTTAAACAAATAAAAAATAAAACCAGCATCAGTTAACACTGTTAGCTCTGTCAGCACGTTTCTACCATTGGCGCTGTTTGCACCGTTGGCACTGTTTGCACGTTATCGCTGTTTGCACGTTAGCGCTGTTTGCACGTTAGCGCTGTTTGCACCGTTAGCGCTGTTTGCACCGTTAGCGCTGTTTGCACCGTTAGCGCTGTTTGCACCGTTAGAGCTGTTTGCACCGTTAGCGCTGTTTGCACCGTTAGAGCTGTTTGCACCGTTAGAGCTGTTTGCACCGTTAGAGCTGTTTGCACCGTTAGCGCTGTTTGCACGTTAGCGCTGTTTGCACCGTTAGAGCTGTTTGCACGTTAGCGCTGTTTGCACCGTTAGCGCTGTTTGCACCGTTAGAGCTGTTTGCACCGTTAGAGCTGTTTGCACCGTTAGCTACGAGCTGATGAGAGCCGTTGAGAGGCAATTGAAATGCTACATCACACACATTGCATTAGCGTTTTTTTAATACAGTTTTCTGTTCAGTGGTTGTTTAATAAAACCAAAGACAAAACATAGTGTTTTATGAATATCATGACAATACTGTTTTGATATATTTTACCACTATGATTGTCCATTATTGTTCCTGTTATCCGCAAGGTAAATAATAGAACAGTCATATTACGCTTATGTCCTTCAAATATTTACTCCGCCTCCCATTTCACTTTCCTCATTAATTGATGCCAGTGGCTTCCTTGGGTCCAAAATCCAACACATCACATTAGTCACACACATACTTGTACTTGTACAACATCACATTTATTTCACACAATGGTCAACTCATATTCAACTCCTAATTCTGTTTTATTAATGGAGCGGCCATTCATTTTTTTCTCTACGTTAATTCCTTGTTCATCCACTTCATCATCTTTATTTAATAGTTCTTAGAATTGGTCTATGATTTAGTCAATGAGGGCTGTCACCAGGGAACAAGAACAAGTCATTATACCTGACAGACACTGGACTATTGATCGGCTGCTTAAGTAATGCATTCTAAATGGTATTTGAATGAGGATTTAATGCAGGATTGACTTATAAAGGGGGCCGCTATCCCTCTGATTAATATCACAATAGATGGATGGAGGTTATTTTTTCCTAGCCTCTTTTATCACCATATTAAGAATATTATCTTACCATAAACTGTAGCGTCGCTCTCATTCACCGTTAAGAGTTTGTAATTGCTCTCAATATGAATTTACCACCAAGGTCAGAGCCTTTACAATGTATTTCTGAAGCCAAATGCTGTGCAGTTTAATTGAATGAAACGGTTATGTGACTTTACCTTAAAGTAAGAGTTTGTGATATTAATTTCGTCATCTATCCATGTTCACAACAAACATGCATTTTTACACAACCGACAAACACATCTGACAACCAGAGATATACAAACAGAACAGTGCGTTTATGTTCACAGCAAGATATAAGCCCAAATCATATGTCTCATATCCAAATGTCCACATTCTTTGAAGATCCTTCGCACAGTTATTTTTTCGGACATGGGCAGATCATTATATTCATTTATTTCATGACGCAGGACCTCTATCCTTTTATACTTGATTTAAAACGTATCAATACATTCTCCTGAGTCCCCTCCGTGTCCTCAGCACGACAAGGCCATCATATCTCTTTCTCTCTTCATCCAGTACGGCAAAACTCCTCTCCACCTGGCTGCGAACAACGGGAGCCTCGAGGTCGTCCGTCATCTCTGCCTGTCCGGAGCCAACACCGACGGCGTCACCAACGTAAGTCTCCACACGACTTCCTTCTTTCCGCCGCTTCCGTTCACGTCACAGTGACGGTCACTGAACAATGTGTCTCAATGCATCATGAGGAGAACTGACCTCCGGCACTCCACATCCAGTACAGCTTCTTGGCATTTTGATAAAAAAACATATATGAACACTTCTGCTTTGAGTAGAGCTGAATGCATTAGTGAGTAGAGATGATTTGTCATCATGACAGATTTTATGACATGGTTGAAGAAATGCATGAACAACACACATGACATAGCTCATATATTATACAAACTGAAACGGCTCCATCTGCGTTTGTTCAAATAATGGCTAACTTGTTGGTGAGCTTAAACATGCACTTAATAAAAGTAGAATACCAGTTGGCAGCTATTTAACTAGAAACTAATTAGACTCCTCTAGTGATATATTTGAATACATTTATATTATTTCCACTATAAATTAGTACCAAATTGCATACTGTAGTTATTTCCAGGAAATTATTGGACAATAATTAGTAAATTGTGGTACAGTAAACTGAGGGAAAACAAAGTTACTGTCAGGATAAAAATATTCAGAACATCCACTTCACATGTACGTATCTTTATTTTTCTGTCAAAAGAATAAGAATAAAGATAACCACATTTACAGTGGACTTCTCTTGTGTGCTCACAATGAAAACAAAACCCACATCATAATGTACGATGAGGTGATGAATGCAGTGATGGAAAAAAAAAGAAGTGAATTATTGGGCAGAGAAGAGCGTCAACAATCCTAAAGAAAGAGAATCTTCATCTAGTCGTTCCTGCAAAGTCTGATAATGTGTTTTTGACAGCCGCCAGCTTTCAGAGCTTTTATCAAACTGTTCAGGAGCAAATAGAGAGCAGAGTAACTCATTTCATCTGGATACGAGTGAGTTTGACCTCTGAGACGCGTAGGAGTTTATGTCCAACGGTTTATAGATTCTCTACATGAAACACCTTCTTTTCCTCCTTTGAGGCTGAAGGCAGGTTCACAAGCTCCGCTCCGTCAGCTGATGTTTCTCCTGTAGCCTGAAATCATGACTTAATTTCACCCGTGTTCAACAGCACATTGATTATTGGTTTTTAACTCCTTCCTACATATTGTGGGATTTAATCTTAATCTACGGATGCAATCTGCGACCTGCTGGATCAGTGTTTGACCTCTTTAAGATGATGTGGTATCTGATCAGTCCACATTGTCGTTATGAAAGTCAGTGGGCTGCTAAATCAGTTTTTAGTGCCTAATGACGTCCATGCAGTGAGGTAGAGCTGAAACCATTACTAGATTAGTCGAGTGACAGAAATATTTACATAAATGATCAATAGTTTAATCATTTTTCAAGTTTTCAGTTTTAAAATGTGACTATTTGATGCCTTTGTTTGTCTTATATGATAACAAAATGAATATTTTTTGGGCTTTTGCACCGTTGGTCGCATTAAACACTACATTTGAATAAGGTTGATTTTGGGATACTTTTTTCTTGCATTTTATTGACCAAAAAAACGATTAATTACAAAATATTCAGCAGTTTAATGGATATTGAAAATAATGTCCAGTTGCAGCCGTACAGTGAGATGTACAGATATAAAATATACTGTAGGACATAGAGAGCACTGATTGCTATAACATAATAATGGCATATACCCTGATTTTAGGGATCAGAATCGTATCAGAAAGAAAACATTCTATGTGTATTTACCCTCTTGGGATCAATAAAGTCTTTATGAGATTTAAACCCGTCTTGAAGGCTTGTTTGAAATCCTAATAACAGTATTTCTTAACCTGTAATATTATCTTCTTTCCTCTAAATTTCAATCAGAAACTGCAAAAACATAAAAATCTGGTCAATCTTGATTATTCTTTGTAATGAATACACTTCTCTCTGCAATCTTGTGTAATTCTAAGTTAAATTCTTTGTTACTTTATTGCGTTAAATATTTCCCTCTGATCTGTTGAGCAAACAAAATCGTTTTTCATCTGCTTCAATTCAGATAATCAGTTATTGAAAGGGTCTTTTCTTTGCCTAAGACTCTCCACTGCCAGATGTCTTTTCCTCTCTCTGCATTCTCTATCTGTTAATATTGTATGACGGCCGATGTGCTGTGCATGTTTAATACAAAAGCGCATATTGAGATGTATAATTCATCGTCCAGTGGTCGGCCGGTCAGCGCTTCGTTGTGGAGCAGCTGACAGAAAGCTCAAAAGCTAGATCTCTGTCGTTTGCTCCGTTTTATTTCAGCCTCTATAATATATGAGTGGTCAACTTAAAATGTTTAGCCGCATTCATTAATATTTCTGACATTCAAACAGCGTGAAGGTCAGTGTTCTTGTGCTCTTGGGATATTAAGTGAGCTCTTTAGAGAAACCAAGAAGAGAGTAAAGCTAGAACATGACTTGTTTTTCTCGATAAAACTCTCCGTATCTTTTCACAACAAACCCAGTGGAACGTTCTTTTTGGCGTGACGCTCTGCAGAAGTAGGAAGCTCTCTGTGGGCGTCTCAGGCTGTCCATGCAGATTCTCCCCGAGGAGCAGCAGCCAGAGCCGGACGCTGACAGATGGCTGCGTTACCGAGAGAGACTTGAAACATGTCAGGACTGTTGTGTTTCTGTGTCAGTGTAGGGAAGGGAAACTGGAGAGAGGGAGGGGAACAGATTAGAGCTGTGTGTGTGTGTGTGTGTGTGTGTGTGTGTGTGTGTGTGTGCAGCTGTAATTAAACCCCTGCAATGAACTGTGAGATATCAGTGCTTAAAGGGGAACCAACGTTACACTTTTATAGTACGGTTAGACATGAGAAAAATAAACTGTTGTATAAAGTCCTGTGCTCTGAGCAAAGGCTGTCATGTGATGTCTGATAAATTTGACTCAAGTGATGTCACTTGAGTCGGTGTCGGTTGGAGCTGATAACTACAAGTTTAAAAGTGGGGGAAAAAAACAGTGAGCTCTCTGTAGCTCGCTCCCGATATCGGCTTGAGGCTGGTTGTGATACCTAGGTGATACCTGGTGTCTCACTTTTGATTCTTAGAAACATCTTTAAAACATCCAGAGCCCAACATGTTTGATAAATGTAATGCTGAATTGTCTGAGAACTTTTTTAAAGATGTTAAAACGATTGTGCATCAGAAAGAATAGGTGTGATGTTATTAAAGGCAGTGTTTGAATACAAAAAGCAAACTAAATATATAAAAGAACAACAAACAAAACTTAAAATAAATTGTAACTTTACTTAAAGCAAACAATGACCACTTACAGTAAGTTTTAATCACATTCAAATGCATTTTAACAGTGATTATAAGGCAATACAAGTACAAGAATTATATAACTAACAAAAAAGTCAGTGAGTTACCAGCAATTATGAAATATTGTGATACTTGACCTTATAAGTCATTATAAAATGCTTTATAATATGTTTATTATTGTTATTAAGCATCGTGGATATTTATGAGTGTTTTAACTATGACTGTACAGTGCTATAAACAGATTATAACACATTAAAAGTATTTTAATAACATTATATTCATGGTCATCATAGTAAGTGTTACAGATGTTTTTGACAGTATGTTGTGCTGCAGACTCTTCCAGTAGCAGTGTGTTTCATTGTTCTAAAATTACAAGAATGGAAAAACTTTGAGATATTAGGTTTCCTAAATAAAATGTCAATACAAAATGTGTATTAGAAACACTTGAACGTAGATGCACAACAAACAAAACCTAACGGATTATCTGCATTAATCCCCTTTTCTCTTCTTATCCTCCCTCTCTCAGGATGGAAAGACAGCGGAGGATTTGGCCCACGCTGATCAACATGAACTCATCGTTTCTCTGCTGGGAAAGCTCAAAAAGGTCAAAAACGAAGCACCTAAACCAATCAATCTGTGTTTTGTGTTATTTAAATGGGGGAGAGAAAAGTCGTGATTCAAAACCAGGTTTTCACAATCACGCTCGGTTTATTTCAGCGCGGAGGTGTGGAGAGAGACGTCTGCGACCGGAAGGTGTTAGATTTTTAGAAACAACTCCATTTTTAGACGTTCTGTGGCAGCACTTTACTCCACACATAAAGGTAGAATAGATTATTAATGGTACAGTAGCTAAGAGGTTATATCCGAAAAGAGGAATCGTATATTACTCATCTGTATTTTTAGTTTTGAGGAACTGTTTTTGACTATGAAGTTTCAGAACTACAGAATGCTTTTTGGACGTTTTCGTGTTACATTTTAGCTCTTCTACTGACTTAAAGCATATTAAATGAACTGGTTGGGCTTCAGTGTTTTCAACATGACAGGACTCAAAAACCTTCCAGTCACATGACATCCAGCTTGTCTAAACTATTCCATCCAGAGCTGTGCAGCGATTTAACGCCAGTGTTCCCAGTCTGACTCGAGTCACATCCACCACGACGCCCCTAAAGCTAAACGTTACCAACTTCTCCTCTGATCCATTTTTCCTCCCAGAAAACCTGCTGAGATTCAGTGCAGAGCGTGAAAACATGACAGCAGCAACTGTGAGAACAGTCATCCTCTGCATATGCTGGGCTAATTTAAGAGCCGTCGGCACGTTGATGCCAGTTTTTTGACTTCCCAGGAACCAGGAGAGGAGAAAAAAAAGAAACAGCACAGCCCCGTTCCTCAAACGTTTCCTGAGTTGTGTTCTGCTCAGATGTAAATAACTCTTGTTCAAATTAGAAAACTTTATTTAGTGAGTGTGTTTACGTGACCCAGGTGGGAGTAGGGAGTGCTTTTCGTACCCCACACAACCACTCACAGTATCTGAAGCCACTTCTGATACATGACTCATCTATTGGTCGGTTAAAAATGTGTCTTTCATGTTAACAAATATTAATCGTGTATCTGAGTGTACAGCGTTTAATATAACCGTGAGGTATAACTTTGTTCCGTTAGGCGGTGGAACCAAATAATAACCCAAAACAGAGATTCATTTGAAAGTCAAAAAAAAAAAGATAATTGATCCTGAAGATGATTTACGCTTAACATTCATTACGGTTGTCTTTTTCAGCGATGTGACAACCATGACAAATAACAGATGCAGATTTATTTGAATATTGTTCCCTTTATGTGTGTTGTTGTTATTTGTCCTGTGAAGGGTGTAAAGTTCGTTCAGTGTTTAAAGCACTACACTATAAGACACAATCCAAACAACAACAACAAAAAACACAAAAATCAACATGTGACTTGCTGGTGTTGTTGTTCCTCTGAGCCCAACACATGTTAACCTCACCAGATTATACTTCCTCTGCACTGAGGCGTTTCACTGCTTTGGTTTAATACCAATAGAAGTTCAAATTATTTTTTAGTTTTAGGGTATTATTGCCTTCAATGGACAGAATGACGGTCTCTAAATTGCATTTTTTATAGTCTGTAGTTTCAATCGAAACTCTGATCATCCAACAGCTTGTTACAATTGTAAAATATTAAATGTGAAACTGGCTGCAAAATAATAATATAATGATTATAACAGTAATAAACGTTATTTGTATAGCCCCTTGTCATGCAAGAAAAGCAGCACAAAGTGCTTTACAATAAGGAAAATACACATAGAATGAACATAAAAACAAGTAACATAAGATAGAAAAAGAACATGAAAATAATGATAAAATAAAATAAGAAAAATATGATAAAAGTAGATGAAATATAATACGTATAATGCAAAACATAAAATGGAAATAAAACCTGAATATTAATTATTATAATAAAATCAATACCCATATTTGTAGCATGCTCATCTCTGTCTCTCTTCTTTTCTTTTCTACATTTTTAAGATGGAAATTCTGAAAGTATTATAAAAAAAATATGAAATACAAGTTTTCTTTTGTAAGCACTACTTACAGTCTGTTGTGTTTGAACTTTTAGATGGATCTGTCGTCTGATTTTTTTTTTGGGACTCCTTGACATGAAAACATGTGGGACTCCGTGTCACACAGGAGATAAACGTGTTTCTCAATGTGACCTGAACTGTCAGTGGTTTTTAATGAATCCTTTTTTCTTCCTCTGTGGTGTTCTTTTTTTATTTATGCGGTTCAGGACAACCACAAACTGAGCTACATCCAGCAGCTGCGGCCCACGCAGACCGTCCAGCCCAGGATCAAACTGAAGCTGTTCGGACACTGTGGATCGGGGAAGAGCACCCTGCTGGAGTCTCTGAAATGTGGCATCCTGCGCAGCCTCTTCAGGAGGAAGAGGACACGCATGTCCAACACCACCCGCCACCCAAACTCCCCCGTCAACTCCAAACCTGCAGGTAGGTGACGGGTGAAGCCGAGATAATCCTTCATAAGATTAAGCTTTCACCTGCAGAGGACCAGAAAAACAGGCCAGAATAATTCATTCAGTGCATAACAGCAGAGTGTTCCCCTTCACAGACACCCATCATTCATCATCATGACATGCAGCTGATATATTGAACAATAATTCCAGTTTATCACAACTTGGTTTCTCATTTTTGCTAACTTTGGCTTTATTTGAACAATTTACGTGTGTTAAGTTGTTTTGGTGAGTACACTGCTTCACATGACGGGTAGTAATGATGGACAAAGCAACAAAAATGACTCCAAACCCAGTATTAACCCTAATACTCCAGTTATTATTATATTATTATTCCACCATAACCGGAATCTGAAAGTAGAAAACAGTTGCTCCTTCTTTTCTGCTCCCGGTCTTCAGAAATGCTTTTTTTTGTGGCTGTCAATCCTGCAGATTTGTGGCACAAAACACACACATTTTGTATTTCCCTCAGTTTGCCCTCCCTCTCACACACAACACACACACACACACACACACACACACACACACACACACACACACACACACACACACACACACACACACACACCACTGTGTTCCCTTTAACCGCTCTATTTTTTCTTGTCGCTCTGAGCCATTACCTCCCAGACAGACGTGATGCTCGCTACGATAATGGCCGGTTACGTGAGCCGTGTAGTGTTACCGATCCCGTCCTCTATGCTATCGGGGAGATCTGCAGCCTCTGTCAGAGCAGCAGAGAGGCTGAAAGAGCTTCTTTTTCATTTTTTTTTTTTTTCTCGTTCTTTCAATCCTAGCTGAATTCAGGAACGGCCTTTATTCAGTCTCTGTTATATCTGCAGCGATACGTGACACAAGTCCTCAGTGCAGCACGAAGAGGCAGAGCGTCATGATGTCCATTCTTCTATTTGTTCTTTTTATCACAAGCGTTCATTTTTTTAATTTGTAGGGCTGTAGTGTAATATTTACCTTCATCTAATGTTGATATTTGTAGCTTTATGATGCCACCAAACTCAACATGACACCAGAGAGTATTCTGCACTCTGCATCCATTTCTGTCCTCTCAGGTTGTTCATGCATCAGTTCATTTAGAGCGACTGGTCTCCTCTTGTTCTTTCACTTTAGTCATCTGTGAAACGTCACAGAGGAGAGGTCGTGAAGACAGTTTGAGGTTCTTAGAAATCTCCCTTTTTCTTGTGATAAAGGGGGAAGGTGCTGACACAGATATATGAGCAAAAATGACCTAAAACCAGGAAACCAACTTGGCATCAAGTCTGTTTTTTTTCATGCACTGTTAAAATTTTCTTCGGTTATGTCGTAAGATTTCCCAAAACAACAAGGGAGAGGCCTTGACTTTAGTTGCAGTTTGTCATCTGATGCTTTACAGATGACAATGTGTTTTTACATGACTCACACTGAATATTTATTTGTTTGTTGTTTTAACTGTGATCTCATCAGCAGCTGCACTGCAACAACAAACACGTTGTGTCATTTAACATAATTTATCAAGACAGTTCACTTCATTTCACTTTTGGAGTTGTTTTTTCTCACACTGCATTGAAACCAAGCAGCCTTTAAATGTGATCCGTTTACATTCTGTGTGTTTGACCTGTGAGGAAGCTCTCTCCGATCAATTGGGACATCAACAACCACAAAATAGAACGTTTTTAAAATGGATTTCAACATCAGATCGGCAGCAGTTTGTCTTGCTAAGAACACATTTCACTGTCAGAATTATTGCATTCATGTGACATTAGTTTACAGCCCTCATTATGTCCAAATGAGGCTTTATGGAGCTAAAAAAAATACAAAAATGCAGCAAAAAATAACAATTTAGAACCAAAGTAAACAATCTGTAGGTGTGGTCCTACAAAATGTGAAGGAATAATCCTAATGTGATGTCTGCAGTGATGGTTTATTTGTTATAAAATGGCACCACCATGTGTTTGAAAGTGTGAAGTTAAAAAACAGTGAAAAGTAAAACTGTGGATGCAGATCTGTTTATTCTGGTAGAGAGAAAAAATCATGAGCTTCAGGTTTTTTTTGAACAGATAATAATCTTCTTCCTTTAACATTTAGTAATTTAATTACAGATTTTAAATATATGTTAATATTTGACCATATTAAATGCCTTAAAAACCTACATAAAAAATACTGTAAATATTAACAACCATTCAGTCCAGTTATATCATATTTATTATACCTTTACTGTGTGATTACTTATTTATTAAACTTGTTTTAATCTGTTATCTGTTATTTGTTCTTTTGCACTATCCACTCTGCTGCTGTTATCCTGCATATTTCCCCGCTGTGGGACTAATAAAGGATTATTTTATCTTATCTTATCTTAAAAAATTATATTTATTCACACTTTTAGATTTAAAAAAACCCCAAAACAAATTAAAGATGCATTAAACCTTTGTTGAAATGTGTGATGCATCAAATCCACTGGTCCTGATGAAATTTATTTTTATTAATAAAAGGCTAATACTATCTAGAGATATTGTTTGATATTAATTGTGACCTCACTGCTGATATTGAACAACAGTTTCCTTCTAAAAGTGTCTTTTCCTCTTGTGTTTAGTGTCGGCGAGCATTTCCAACCTCTACCCCGGCTGTGAGAACGTCAGCGTTCGGAGTCGCAGCATGATGTTTGAGCCCAGTCTGACCAAAGGCGTCCTGGAGGTCTTCTCCCCCGTCACCAACGCTCTGTCCGCCGCCGACGACCAGGCCACCAAGGCCATCGACATCCAGCACGGAAACATCAGCGGTGAGACCCACAGACCGCCTGCGTTTAACCAGAACCAGAACCTTCAACCTTAAATACAGCTGATGTGAACATGTCTCTTGATGTCCCTCTCTGTAGGTGTGGGGGAGTTCAGCGTGTGGGAGTTCTCGGGGAACCCGGTCTACTACTGCTCCTACGACTACTTTGCAGCCAACGACGCCACGGCGATCCACCTGGTCCTGTTCAGCCTGGAGGAGCCGTACGAGACCCAGCTGGGTCACATCACCTACTGGCTGAACCTGCTGAAGGCCCTCCACCTGCCTCAGGACAACATCGGTGAGATTTATTCAGATAAAAATATATATCCTATTCATCCTAAAAATCCGTGTACCTGTCGTACCTGCAATTGAGGAAAGAAACATTTGAGCAAGACGCAAAATCATTTCTTGAATCTCAGAATTAGATCACTGTTGAGAAAATACCTTTTCAAAATACCTTTTAATTGAATGTTTAAGGGTTAAAGCATTTCTGGGTTTCTAAAAAAAGTACATTTAAATAGTTGGAGGCTTTTCACCTGACAACAATCTTTGGTCTACAAATTTATTTACAGTAACTTGAAGAGATCATCAGTAAAGATTGTGACCATTGAGTTGTTGAATTTCATCAAACAATACCTAAAAAGCCATTAAAACATTCATTATTATTATAATTATTATAAATGTTCGAGGAAGTACATCGATATTGCTACTTTTACATCAGTAAAATAAGAATAACATCTTTATAAAAAATCAAAAATAAACTTTAAAGGGTTAAAAAATAACTAAAGCTGTCAGATGCGTGTATTGGAGTAAAAATAACAATATTTGCCTCTGAAATGTAGTGGAGTAGAAAGTTAAAATACTCAAATAAAGGCTAAGTACATTCATTTTGTACTTAAGTTCAGGAAATGTACTCTTCATATTGTTTTGTGTTTGTAAATAAAGTTAGTGAATATTTGTAAGTGTAAAAACTGAACTGTGTGTTTCCTGTCCTCCTCTTCCTCCTCCAGCCTTCGGCGGTCGGGTCCAGCAGCCTCTCATGGTCGTCCTGGTGGCGACGCACGCCGACCTGGCCGACGTCCCCAGAGCTTTCTCTGGAGAGTTCACCTACGACAAGGAGAAGGTTCTGCTCAAGGAAGTCAGGAACAGGTGGGGACCCAAATACACCACAGCACACAAGAGGGACATGGAGATATTTGTTGTTGTTTATTTTAATTTATTAACTAGATCTGGTAATACAGAGGGAAAATGATGCTGTAATAAACTGACTTAAGGCAGGTTAAGTGTTTTTGCTATGTCAAATAGCTGTAAATACTACAGTACCCATGAGCCTTAGCAATCAATGCTATGAAAGCAGTAAATTATATTATACATACTTAAATGATATAAATTGAATGCCGCTGTGATTAATGCTTTCACACATATCAAACCTTGACAGGCTCCTTTGTGTATTTCAGTGCTCACGTTAAGACATTTGTGGTCTGCTTTTGCTTTTTTTGTTTTGTTTTTAGGTTTGGAGTCGACATGCAGGTCTGTGACAAACTGTTTGTGATGGACGCCGGAGCCTCCAACTCCAAAGACCTGAAGCTGCTGAGGAGTCATCTGCAGGAGCTTCGCGCCAGCATCATCTCTGTGAGCAACACACACACACACACACACACACACACACACACACACACACACACACACACACAAAGTCATCTCCTCAATACGTCTTTAACTTTCTTGATGTGTATTTGTACTTTTAACCAATTTATAGGGTCGTAAGTAACACAATTACCTTCATAATCACGTTTTTTATTATTATATTCCTTTATTATATATTCCTTTATTGATCCCCATGGGGGAAATTACACAGACACAGACAATAAATGTTACACAGCTCAACTACACAGACACAGACAATAAATACACATACATACTACACAGACACAAATACACATACATACAACTACACAGACAATAAATACACATACTACACAACAAAACAAACATCGAACAGAAATAAGAATAAAAATAGATTAAAAAAAAAAAAAAATGTACAGTATATCCACATGGGGGGGGCTGGTCAGCATGTTGACAGACTGTGGTCTCCGCTGTTGTTGTACAGTCTGATGGCAGTGGGCAAATGACATCAATGGCTGAAAGAGCTGCCCAGCTGCCACAGTTCCTCATGGAGAGGGTGAGAGGGATTGTCCAGGATGGCTCCGAGTTTGGCCTTCATCCTCCTCTCACCCACTGACTCCAGACTGTCCAGCTCCAGACCCACCACAGAGCTGGCTTTCCTCACCAGCTTATTGAGTTTGTTGGCATCTCCAGTCCTGATGCCACCACCCCAGCACGCTACAGCGAAGAAGAGGGCGCTGGCTACCACAGACTGGTAGAATGCCTTGAGCAGTTTATTGCACACATTGAAGGACCTCAGCCTCCTCAGGAAGAACAGCCTGCTCTGTCCTTTCCTGTAGAGGGCGTCAGTGTTGTGTGTCCAGTCCAGTTTATTGTTAATCTGCACCCCAAGGTACTTGTAGGACTCAACCCTCTCCACTTCCCTCCCTGAATGAAAACAGGAACAGGGGGCTTCTGTTCCTCTGGTAGTCCACCACAAGCTCCTTGGTCTTGCTGATGTTGAGCTTCAGGTGGTTGTTGCTGCACCATGTGATGAAGCTCTCAATCAGTCCTCTGTACTCCTCCTCGTTGTCCCTGGTGATACATCCAACAATGGAGGAGTCATCGGAAAACTTTTGGAGGTGGCAGGAACCAGAGTTGAAGCGGAAGTCCGAGGTGTAGAGAGTGAAGAGGAACGGTGCCAGTACAGTTCCTTGGGGTGCGCCGGTGTTGCTGATCACAGACTCAGAGACACAGCCATCCACCCTGACGTACTGTGGCCGGCCTGTGAGGTAGTCAGTGATCCAGGAAGTGGTGTCGGGGTGCAGGTTCATCTCCAGCAGCTTCTCTCTCAGTAGGGAGGGCTGGATGGTGTTGAAAGCACTGGAGAAGTCAAAGAACATGACTCTCACAGTGCTTCCCAGCTTCTCCAGGTGAGAGAGGGCCTTGTGTGTCAGGTAGATGATGGAGTCCTCCACCCCGATGTGTGGCAGATAGGCGAACTGTAGTGGGTCCAGGAAAGCTGTAAGCTGGGTCCTCAGGTGCCGCAGAACCAGTCTCTCCAGGGTCTTCATGACATGTGATGTCAGGGCCACAGGTCTGTAGTCGTTAAGACCGCTGGGACGACTCTTCTTCGGCACCGGGACAATGCAGGACGTCTTCCAGATTGTGGGCACCTTCTTCAACCTCAGGGAGAGATTGAAGAGGTGCCTGAGAGGAGCTGCCAGCTGTCCAGCACACACTTTCAGCAACCTAGGGCTGATGTCATCAGGTCCACTGGCTTTACTCATCTGAAGCCTGGAGAGCTGATGCTGTACCTGGATGGTGGTGAAGGTGGGGCTGGGTGGTGAGGGGTTTGAAGGGAGCTGTGAGCTCCTGGCCGTGGGTGAACAGTTGTAGGGGGGGGGGATGGGGGGAGTGATGGGCTGTCCTGGTCCACATCTGTGGAGATGTTGGTCTGAAGAGGGCTAGTGGGTGAGGGGGGGCATCCTCTGGTCCTAACAGTCTGCTGGGAGAGGGGGAGGTGGCAGAGGTGTAGATGGGAGGGGGAGCAGAGACCCCAGCAGAGGTGTGAATGGGGGGAGAGGTGTTAGGTGGAGACCTAGCCTCACTATCGGAGCACACCGGGGTGGGGGTAGTGTCGAACCTATTGAAGAATAGGTTGAGCTCCGATGCGAGTGCTAGGTCACCCTGTACTCCAGATGAAGGCAGACTGCAGCCTGTCATCATTTTCATCCCATTCCACACCTCTTTAGTGTTGTTCTGTCCCATCTTAGCCTCGATCTTCTCCCTGTAGCTGTTCTTAGCCTCTCTCAGCTTTCTCTTCAGCTCCTTCTGAACAGCCCGAAGTTCCCCTCTGTCCTTAGCCATGAAGGCCCTCTTCTTCCTGTTGAGAAGGCCCTTCAACTCTTTGCTGATCCACGGCTTGTTGTTGGTTATGAATTCATACTCAGTCTGAAGGAGCCAAAAACTTTCCCACGATGTCTTCTGCCTTCTTGTAACAAATTTTAGACTTAACCTCAAAGAAAATAACTATTTGTTTCATGATTTTTACAGTGGAAAATATTTTATGAGAAGATACTGAATTCAAGCGACTGAATCCTGAATATTTTCCTTCTTCATTTGTCAGTTAATATCTTAAGAAATGATCATCCATGTATTAACCCCCACCCCACCCCCCTCCTTCCTTCTCCACCTCTGCAGAGGTGTAGCCCCATGACGCTGCTGTCGGAGCGTCTGCTGGCGACGCTGCCGACCTGGAGGAAGCTGAGCGGACCCAACCAGCTGACGTCGTGGCAGCAGTTTGTGAGCGACGTCCAGGAGCAGATCAACCCTCTGGTCAGCCAGGATCACCTCCGGACGCTGGCGCTGCAGCTGCACAGCATGGGGGAGGTGAGCGCTTGTTTTCATCAGCTCCAGACCACACTGAATGCAGCTGCAGGGAAATTAGATTATATTTATGTGAGGGGCAAAAAAAACCAACATGCTGAAAAGATTCCTGAATGTTAGTGCTCACACATGAGACAAATTTAAAAAATATGGAAAAACATCTGTATTTAATTTATAAAATGGTTTGGTTTGAATCACATAGTTCAATAGATTTACTGTGAAAATAACAGAACTGAAAAAACAAATATTTATTGTTATAATTTATATTTTCATAAGAGAACCATAACATCTTCAAGTAAAAACAATTAAATGGTAAATTAAATGGTAAATGGACTGTACTTGTATAGCGCTTTTCTAGTCTTCCGACCACTCAAAGCGCTTTTACAATACTAATCATTCTTCAGCAGTTGGTCTTCAGTTCATCAGTCGACCACCATGGGGCACTGTTTGTTCATGAATATAATAAAAAGCCAAATCTTTGTTTTCAGCTGTAAACAATTACTCAGAATTCCTCTGCTGCAGGAACATGTTGTTGTTTCTCTGTTTATTTACAAGAATGACTCACCTGAATCTGAAAAGTGTTTCTTTACTTCTTCGTTTTAGTCTCACCGTGTGTCCTTTCTCTGTTTGTCAACATGTTTCACCACATTTAACTGTCTTTTCACAATTTTTCTACATTTATCCACAATCATTTCCCTCTGGTGACCCTCCTTTCATGTTCTCTAACTTATATTTGACTTTCTCTCTCACGTTCTTTCCTTCTGCTCCTCCCACAGATCAACATCATGCAGAGTGAGACGGTTCAGGACGTGGTTCTTCTGGAGCCTCGCTGGCTCTGCAGCAACGTCCTCGGTAAGCTGCTCTCGGTGGAGACGCCCAAAGCCATCCACCACTACAGGGGCCGCTACCGGCTGGAGGAGGTTCAGGCTCTGGCTCCGGAGAGCGACGTGGACGAGCTGCTGCAGATCCTGGACGCCATGGACGTGTGCGCCCGCGACGCCACCAACCCCTCCATGGTGGACATCCCCGCCCTCATCAAGACCAACGGCCTCCACCGCTCCTGGACCGAGGAGGAGGAGGAGGACTCGCTGCTCTACGGCGGCGTGCGGATCGTCCCCGCCGAGCACCTCACCCCCTTCCCCTGCGGCCTGTTTCACAAACTGCAGGTGAACCTGTGTCGATGGAGCCACCAGCAGAAGCCCGAGGAGGAAGGCGGGGAGGATTTCGACGGAGACATCCACCTGTGGACCAACGGCGCCAAGGTGAGCCAGGGAGCAACGGAGGCCATGATCCTGCTGGTCAACCACGGCCAGGGGGTGGAGATTCAGGTGCGCGGGCACGAATCGGAGCGGGCCAAGTGCTACACCCTGTTGGACACCGCCTGTAGCATAACAGAGAACCTCCTGTCCTCCACGCTACCCGGACTCCTCACAGCCAAATACTACCTGAGTCCTCAGCAGCTGAGGGAGCACCACGCCCCCATCATGGTCTACCAACCCAAAGACTTCTTCCGAGCCCAGGTCCAGCGGGAGTCTTCGCTCACGAACACCATGGGCGGCTACCGGGAGAGCTTCAGCAGCATCCTGTCCTTCGGCTGCGCTGAGGTTTACCAGCAGGGGACTCTGGGAACGGACATCCACATATCGGACGTCCCGCTGTTGGCCCGCAGGAAGCTCTGCCGCATGCTGGACCCCCCGACGCTCTGGGCAAAGACTGGTGCCTGCTGGCCATGAACCTCGGCCTCACGGAGCTGGTGGCCAAACACAGCAACGGGACTCCAAATGGCGCGCCCGAGCCGGACTCGGACTCGAACCCGGACTCCCAGCAGGCCGAGCTGCAGCCCAGCCCGACGGCGGCGCTGCTGCGGGAGTGGAGCGGGCGGCCGGACAGCACCGTCGGCGTGCTGATGGCCAAACTGAGGGAGCTGGGCCGCCGCGACGCCGCCGACTTCCTGCTCAAAGCTTCGCCCGTTTTCAGGGTCAACATGGAGGCGGTGGTCGCTGCCGCCAACGGCTACCCCCCCGCCTGCAACGGTGGCACCTCCTACAACTCCATCAGCTCCGTCATATCCCGCTGAACTCCACCGGGGGGTTTGACTTCCTGTGTCTGACGTGACGTTTCCCCGGAAACAGGACGTGCGTGTGAATGAACATGAAGTGCAATCGTCCAGCTGCTCGCTCCTCAATCACTCCATGACGTTGGCGTACGAACCAGATGTTGTGTTCGTGCTCTCCACACCTGTACAGCCCACCTCCTTTTTTTTTTTCTTCCACTATGAATGTTGTGAAAGAGCTGATTGTCCCGAGCTCCAAAGAGGAATCCTGTGCTTTTTATTCTGTTCTTAAATCTCGTCGTGCTGCTTTTTTTAACGATATCCCTCCTACTTCTACTGCACACTGAAGTCTCGCTCATCTCACGGCTAACGGACAGAAAAGCTACATTTAAAGAAGAACAACAACAACAACTCTACGTGAAGGAATGATTTAAAAGATGGCCGCCTCATGTTTGGACCTTTTTTTTTTTTTTTTAATATCCAAATTGAAAACTGAGGACCATCTCTACTCACTCCGTCCACAAACAGTTACATAGAATATATCTCCCTCTGTTTAACTGATGTGACATTTGAGCCATTAAAGCTTAGTGTTTAATAAATTAACAGCATTTTTCAGAGTGCCTTTGTGGCCTTCTACCTCCCTAAAGAGCACAAATAGTCTTATTATAAAAAATAACAGTAGTTCTTTTCAAACATTTGAAGAACTGTGCCTTGTTGACACTTAATTTCAATCAAGTCTATACTCTTAAAATGGAAAAGGCCACCTGGAAAGGAAAGGAAAATGAAGCTCGACTCACGTTACTATTAAATTTAAGTGAAACAGAAAGCGGAGATCAGATTTCTGCTGTTTTCTGTTTGGTGTTTGAGGCGCTGCTGGAGATGAAACATGTTGTTGGAGTCAGCGTGGAGTCGATGTGACGCTCTGTGGGGGAAAAACAACATGATTTATGTTTAAATGGTGCGTTTGTGGTTTCATACGGAGGATCTATCTGAAGTATTATGTCTTCATTAATCCCAAGCAACAGAAATATCTTCTTTAGTGATTCATTTCTGGTGACACTTTATTTTACGAGCCCTTTAATTTCCTAAGAAGTTCCTGGAAATAACTTTTTTTATTGTAAAGTGGTATTAACTATAGTGAGACAATGTCATGAGACGGTTATATGTTTGTTTTTGTGGGAATTTCCTTGACAAACCTGATAAAAAACCTAAAAGAGATTAATTTAAACTTGAGTTAATAATCATATATTATTAAAAACTAACCTCTCCTGCTGTGCTCTGACTAAAAAGTATTCAAGGAATCCATGTACTAAAACCATTGTTATACTTACAGGAAACTGCAGCGTCAGACTTAAATCAAACTGCCAAAAGGTCTTTATAAATATTTAATGCGGCCGTGAGCTGCTCCTCTGTTTCCTTTATGCACTTTAACAGACACTCACACATTAAGTGTTTTTAAGTCTGCATACTGACTTTTTTTATAAACTTAATTCTGTCACTTTTCCATTCAGAACCTACTTTGGATTAGTTTGTAGTATGTTAACAGGAAACACCTTGAGTCTGCATTCTTCCTATAATTAATACAAAATTATGATATTGTTCTTTCCAGGAACTTTTCGAAGAGTTTACAGTTATATATTAGTTCCTTTTTTGGGGGAATTTAAGCCAACTATGGGACCCTTAAAATAAAGTGTTAATATTAATGTTTCACTTAAAAATCTATCTACTCATTTCCAGTTCACAAGACGGGACTTTTTTCCATTTATAAACAGAAACAGAAGAGTATTTTTCCCCTTAAAGTACAGTGTCTTATTAAAGGATGGTGATCGTTCCATCACCATAAAAGGTGGCACCAAAATGATTAAAAAGAATAGTTAATTTTTAACATTTTCTACAAAGCTAAAAGGTAATTTATTATAACCAGTAAACACACCTGACCATGCTGCTTTTTAAATGCCTCCTCAACAGGTTTTTCTGCATTTATGACGTTAACGATGAACTTTACCGTCCGCGGTGTCGGATTGTTTCACAGCAGCATCGACGCCGCTTCTGTCGAGCTGAATTTATAAGCTTCTCTCGGCGTCAGTGTTGGTGGACCGCGTGGCTTCACATCTCCTTTCACTTTTTGTCTTTTTATATCATGAAGCTACAGCTCGACTCATGTCAGCAAAAACAAAAGGAAAAGACAGCGTGAGGTTAGAATTGATGGCTGAAAAAAAAAGGGCCCTGTTGGAGACAGAAACGTCCTTTTGTGAAAGCCGGTGTTTTTATAATGTTAGAGATCAGAAAAAAATGCTCTTTTTTTTCACGCGTTGATGTTTGAAGAAGAGTCTTTCATTCTTAAAAAGTGAAATTTTTCTTTCTAGGACGCAGTGTCACAGTTTGCTAAATGATGTGCCAGAGTGCAGTATTTCCTCTCCCCCCCCCAGTGTTACAACCTTTAAATACTACTTCAAATACTGTCCTTTATCTTTTTGTCTTGGCCTAAATTTGCCAATCCCCTTGATGTACGTACTCGAGGGCCTGTTTCCTCGACTTCATCCTCACCTTTCTGTTCACTCTGTCGGCCCAAATATGTTGACTCCAATTCCAACGAGGCCAAAATGAATGTACTACACATCTCCTAAGAATATATAACAAAAAACACAAAGATACAGTGATAAAACGTGTACAAAAACACGATGGAATTAAACGTCCCCAAACACCAGAAACACAATTTCACTTTGTCTCACCGAAGCTTTTGTTGAACTTTGCCAATGTCGTGTGCCTAAAAACACACAATCGTTCATTCCTCTTATTATTATTATTATTATTATTATTATTATTATTATTATTATTATTATTGCCTTGTACAGTATACGAGCTGAGAAGTTTCAGAAAGGGAAGTGAATATTATGTTTTTTGTAAAAGCTGGGAATCACTATATTATTATCTACTTTGTCTCCGTTTGGTGTCTTTTTTTTTTTTTTTTTTTTTTTCTCGGATGGTTCTGACCGAAACAAGTGGATTTTAAAGTGTCCTCAAAGAACATTTTTCTGTATGATGAGGAAAGATGAACTCTATAATCTGATATTTTCCTTCTCGGAGACTCCGGTCTGAACGCCACATTGCACACTTTTGTCTTTTTTTTGTCGCTATTTATGTTATGTTCTTTTTAGCATGTCTTGGAATGCCATGTTCTTAGTACTTCTGACACTTTATAGTGTAATACATTTTATAATAAATTCTTTACCTAATGTCACCGTCTCTGTCATAATTGAAGACAAACAGTTAGATGAGGTAGCGTTGTAGAAGATAGTTCATTTATTTATTACTATAAACAACAAGTGAAGGTCACAGATATATGATGATGTTTAATGATTCAAACAAAGACAACAAAAACATATTCCTACCTCACAAAAATCTTTATTTTCTCCTATTTTCTTCCCAATTACTTAAAAATTAAAAAGTTGAATAAAACAAGGTGAAAAAAGAATGAACAAAAATGCCGGTAACTGTTGCGTTACAAAACACAACAGGAAGAGGGGGGTGTTCTTCCATTACAAACAGAACATGGATCAATTGATTGATCACATCCTTCACCTTTATTCTCTTTATGATAAGCAGATAGGACAGATAGACAAACAGGAGAGGGATAGGAAAAACAACATCCTGTTTTTTTGCTGTACTGATAAGATGTTTTCCTCACCAACTAATCTTGATTTGTTCATTATAAATACATTTTTATTCAGTGTATTATTGAATATAAAACCTTCCTACACAGGAGAGGTTTACAGTCTTAGGTATTGATTCTTCAGTTTCTGTTTTATTTATTTTATTTTAATGTAAACAAGAGCCAATGAGGTTGATCCCTGTGCAATATCTTTTAAGTATTTTTTTTATTTTTATTAGTTTTATTATCTTTAAACAGGATTTTCTGTTTTTTTTTTACACATTTTAATAAAAATAAGAAAATACAATTAAAACTGTAAATACTACACATTCAATAAAGAAAATAACCTCAAATAAAGATTTAAAACCCTTGATTCTTCTTATTCTTGTTTTATAGGTTTGCACATAAAGTAAATTGCAATCGTATTTTTGGGGTAGATTTTAGCAAAAGTCTATTATGAAGTGATTGTGTTTATGCTTGAGATTCCTAAATCTGAAATTAAAGAGAAGGAAAGAAAAGACACAAACAAAAACACCTGATAAGTTGTTGATTATGTGGCACAAAATCTCCAAATGTTTACATCTTTTCTTACAAAACAAACTAAATATTTCCCCTCCAGTGTTTACAGGACGTCCTCTCTGCGTTGTTGAATCAGAGACAGACTGTTGTCTTTCGCTCCACTTGTCCTCCACCAGATTCCAGGCTGTTATTCACACGTCTCTGGGCTCATTGTGGAGCTGCTCCTCCACCCACCCACCCACTCACATGACTCTGGGTTCGTCTCAACTTGCCTCGACTGCTGACGGTGTCGACTGTCATTGAAAAACATTTTGAACAGATAAGTTGAGCAGAATTTGTGACGTTTAAAACCACGTGTATCTGAATTTGTCCTGCTTATTTTGCAAATTTAGATTATTTTTAATATAGATTTTCTTTCTTTTTGAGGCATGATTTAAATATACAGTATGTCTGCAAACTCATTCAAAGTGGTTAATTTTACATTTAACACTTTGTAATAGTTTCTAGCCCTTTTTGGAATAAAGTTTTAAATGCATTTTCAACTGAAATAAGTTCATAAATGCTAAAATTACATATCAAAACAAAATGAAGACACTAACCTCAACTAACCTCTGAAAACAACATTGTTTGTTTTCCTTAAATCTCCTGAAAATGTGTCTTAACTGCTACAATTCACATTTTCAATCACATTTGCATTTTCAAACTGTGACCTTACAAATGTAACACTTGTTTAACAGTTTCAATGCGATGACAAACAAAACTTTTTCTTTTTTCCATCTGTTGCAACCAGTTGTGCCAACAAAAACAAACAGCGGTCCACACACATGGTAAATACTGAAGTTATGAGGAACAGTAAATTGTGAAAATGCTAAGAAATATGGAGATAAAGCCAGTTTGAGTTGATGCAAACTATTCTTAGTCTATAGAAAACGGGAGTTTCATTATTGTCAATAAAAGGAAGCTTACTGGTAACACAGGAAGGCCTTTCTTACTGGAAACCAACCAAACATACACCTCATTAGTAATGTGAACACTTACTGTTCATTGATTAACTTTAGCCCAATCGCTGTCACAAAAATCATAATTTTCTTTGATAAAAAATAAAATCTTTACCTAATATTTGCATATCAACAGGCTTATTTTACGCATGACTTAGTTAGGTGATGTACTGAGGAGAACAATGTTAACATGCTAACGGCATTTAATATATTAAAATAATATTATTTTTCTGATGCATTAACATTTTAAGCAGCATTACAATGATGATAAAGCTGGGCGAAGTGCTATCAGTAGCATATGTTAGCATTAACAATGCTTTAAACTGAATTAGTTTATATATATATATATCACAATAAAAGTTATTATTACTGATACATGTAATAATTTAAGGCTGTAGCTTGGTGGTGATATCATTAGCTTAAAGCTTTATAAACTGACCGAAACGGCATTGTTTCCAAAAATGACGTGTCCAGATTGAGATGTAGTGCAGCACATAACACTTTATGTTTAATAAAGAACAGAGTTTTGGGGTTAAACAAATAAGATATAACGTGTTTATTGGTGAGTTTAGGAGAGGGTGCTGGTCGGCAGATTTTGTACCTTTGGACAAAGCCAGGCTAGCTGTTTCCCCCCATTTCCAGTCTTTATGCTAAGCTAAGCTAACATGCTGCATCTGGTTTCATATTTACCGTACAGACACACATGCAATGCTTTGACTCCAAAAACTTACTTAACATGACAACCATTGGTGTGATGTCACTATTTTACTCAAGTACTGCATGATTGTAAAGTATTTTACTTGAGTCCACCTTATAATCATTTGTACTCTGAATTAAAAACATTTCAGAGAAAATATATTTACTCCACTTCTAAAAATATCTGACAGATTTAAACACAAAACATATGATCTGACTACAAAATATTGTTTTGTTTTTAAATGTATAAATAAAAACAAGTGACATTATTTGCTCCACCTCCACCAGCAGCATCATAAAACTGCTAATTTGACATTAAAATACATTTTGCTGATGAACCTTTCCATATTTCTACTAGTATCTAAGCAACGGATATGAACTTCCACCCCTGCTGACAATATTTAGTCACCAGGAAAGTCCAACATGCAGTTTTTAGTTTTTTTAGGTGACTATAAATTGCAACTGACCAGACTTGCTTACTCGTACAGGAAGCACCCAGTCAACCAATCATGTGTCGCTCTGTTTGAGCAACACAATGCAGTCACACATCAGCTGCTGAAGATGCAGTCCGCTTTTTCTGCAAGTGCAGGGGAATAAATATTTTAGCTTACTGTAAAGTACGAGGAAGAGGAAACAGTTAGGAACATCGTGTATCCCGCATGTGACAACGAAAAAAGATGTGATGCGTTGTGGAATATAACTATGTACAATTGTACTTTTTGACATACCTGTACTTGACTTGAGTATTTCTATCTGCTATTTTATACTCTTACTTTACTACATTGTCTTTTTCACTCCAATACGTTTATTTGCCAGCAGCAAAATATAAATAATGATATGCCTACAGTATATATAATGCAGTACTACCCAGCAGTGCACAAAGTATCTAAAATGTACTCCAACATTAAAATGCTCTGACATGAATCTGATTAAACAGATTAATATAATATTATATAACAATATAACAATGAAAAAGGTCATTCTGTTTAATTAGTACTTTTATATGTAGTTTTTTTTACTTGTAACAGAGTATCTGAAGACTTTTGTACTTCTACTTTTACTTAAGTTAAGATTCTTTTGAAATTCTGAACATGTAAAGTAAGCTGTTAGTTGAATACAGTGCATCAAAATGTGGTGCAGTGAGGTATAAAGTATCCTAATATATAAATATTCAGGTGAAAAAAGACCTCAAAACTGTACTCGTGTAAATGCACTCAATCACATGAGCTTTGACATTGATTAACTGACACCAAGTTCTTGGAAGTCCTGCTGTAAAGCGTGTTCATGCATTCCCGCGGCTTTGACGATGAAAACATCATATCTTATCCTTTATTGAATATAAAAAAACTTGAGGAGGATCATTTCAATTTCACGTATTTTTAAGCAACATTTTTGCATTTTCTTTTTAAAGTGATGCTGTTGGTTGAAACTTCACTAACTGAAGATGAAGAGAGGCCGACTATCTGACTCCTCAATAGCACTTCCTGAATGATTTTTACCAACAATATCCTAAATGCTTGTTTGTTGTGTAATGTTTGCAGGCCTCAAACAGTTAAGTCATAGTTAATCGGCGTGTTTACATGCACACGAGAAACAAGGTTATGGCAACAAGGTTACATGAGCTGTACATTTGTGCATACTTTGAGCACAATGCGTCTAAATATTACAAATATTCAATCGTTCACATGGTGGAAACGAGACTTCTGGAGGCTTCGGATGGAATTATTTTTGGAAGAACATTACATTTAATTGGAATTTCCTTTCATTTCTGCTGTCACAGCGATACTTTTCACTGTATCTTTGTCATGCACATGCATACACAGAAACCATGGTGATGCAATATTGCTGCAGGTTTTCTGTTGTTGCCTTCTCTTATTACTCTGAAACCAAATTACTGCAGAAAGCCGACACTATCCCAATCACTTAAAAGCATTTGAACACACTGAGGGTTTAACTAAGAGGATGAAATCCTGCTCAGGGCTCCAAAAAAAGTCAGCTGCAATCAGAAGTTTCACTCTCACTATTGTTTTATACCCATTTCCAGGATCAACATACGGTCACACCTATTACAAATCATGTCCAGCAACAGTCTCATTAGGAATTTAGACGTAGTTTAGCTTTAAATCAGACAATTAATAAAAATATACAGTACCAGAGAAGGTGTGTCCAAACTTTTGACGGGTACTGTACATATATTCAAACTTACATGCCAGGGGGAGAGAAGGAAAGACAGAAACAAAATAATACAAAATGAAAATAGAAAACATAAATAAATAATATACAAAAAAAGACACTAAGGCACAAATCCTGATTGTATAATTACAAACATATATCGAGGGCAATGCATGACATCTTTGTTTTTATAGCTTTATTGTTGCGACAGTAGTTAATGGTTTTTAAATATAATTCAAACTCTTTGTAAAAAACACAAAAAATAGTCCTTTGGCTTGTACATTTACATGTATGTACAGTACCAGTCAAAGGTTTGGACAAACCTTCTCATTCAATGGTTTTTCTTTATTTAAAAAAAATAAAAATCTACATTGTAGATTAATATTGAAGACATCCAAACTATGAAGGAACACATATGGAATTATGTGGTAAACAAACAAATGCTCAACAAACCAGAATATGTTTTATATTTTACATTCTTCAAAGTAGTTGAATGAGAAGGTGTGTATATTTTAATCAGGAACATTGTAAATCATTGAGAATATAAACTAAAGTCTCCTTAACATAAAACCAGATCAAACAAACAACCCTTTAAAACTGCAACAATCCTGCAGCAGGAGATACATTGTGTCCTTTCCAGGGGGAAGGGAATCACATGGTGCGATGACGTCACCACCGGGGAGGAGGAGGACGGGGCCGTGATTGGTCATAAACAAGGAGCGGACCAATCAGAGAGCTCGGTGGGAGGTTCCTCCAGCTGCCAGTCAAAGGCCTCTATAAAACTTTGTGTACCTCGGTGGAAGGAGGTTATTTTCTACTTGGACTGCTAAAGACTAAACAGTAAGTTTATCATTTATTCTTATTCTACTGGCTTTGTGTTTTTTTATTATATATTGCAAAAATACCTGCTGCATTTAGATAAAAAAAGCAAAATCATGATTATATAATCGTTTGCAGGGATTTTTTCATTTTTATATATTTATATATATATATTTATATTTTCATCATCCATTTAACTCATCCTAATGTGTTTTATTTAAAAGAAAAACTATTGTTTTTTATTATTATTTGCAGGCATTTGCCATCTAGTTTAATTCTGCTGCCTTTGTCTCCCTCCTCTGTATCCAACACCAGCTCCTTTATAGTTATTTATAAATAATCATCCATCCATCTATTGGTCCATTTCGGTGCATCAGACTGATATATGACTGATACCAGAGTTTCAGTTTTCTTTTCGTTTTCCTTGGTTGTGTTTTCGGTGTGCAGGAGATCTCGTGACTGCAGACAAAACACAAACACATCCGGGGTTTTTGTGTGTGTATGTGTGTGTGTGTGTGTGTGTGTGTGTGTGTGTGGTTGGGATCTGGGAGGGATCTGGGATCAGCTCCTGCAACCTAACTTGCTAGAGAAAAAAAAAAAAAAAAAAACAAGCAGATATTCTTCCCAAAACACCAAATATCTTCTCCTAACGAGCATCATATGGTTTCATAATGATTATGTGGCTTTAGTAGTGTGTTGGGGAATATGTGCACTGTCTGGAATGTGTATTGCAGTTTCTGGATGAATCATGGGGGGAAAAGAACAAAGTGTACTAAAGACTACAGAATGCATCACCATGAGTAAACATGTGAGGAGGGAGTTCAGATGGGAAGCATGACTTAACCATTCCCGAACATATTATGTCTTTTGTTATGGAGTCTTGTTTGTCTGGAAGTCAGGGCCTCGGGCCTTCATTCCAATGAGAGACTTGCTTCTTGGGAAATGGAGTCCTGACTTGCTGTTTTGTCGTCTCCCCCCCCCTCCAGTAGGAAACAACAATGCTGCCTCTAGCCGTGTTGGCCGTGTGCCTCAGTGCCGCCCTCTCAGCCCCGAGCCTGGACCCTCAGCTGGACGACCACTGGGAGCTGTGGAAGGGCTGGCACAGTAGGAAATATCATGAGGTATATTGTGTTGTTGTTTTTTGGTCCAAAGAAAGCAGCTCCAGTCTACTAATTAGCACAAGTCTGAATGTTTTTGTTGTTTTTGTTGTTGTTGTTTTGCAGAAGGAGGAGGGCTGGAGGAGAATGGTTTGGGAGAAGAACTTGAAGAAGATCGAGCTGCACAACCTGGAGCACTCAATGGGCACACACTCCTACCGCCTGGGCATGAACCACTTTGGAGACATGGTGAGACGGCTGTTTTTAACGCACAGACTCGTATCTCGCTTTGACAGTCATATCAGGCTTCTTTATAAAGATAAGGAAGCAAAGGAAACTTGATTTGATAACTGGAAAAGTAGTAAAAAGAGTGGACTCTGGTTCCGGGGGGAAAAAAATCATGAAAAAAGCCCTCAAATTAAGGATAGAAAAAGCAGTAAAATACTTTTTTTATTCCATCATAAACATTGTATATATCAAACAATTATACACAAATTCAGGTAAACAGGGAAAAAAAACAGATGGAGTCTGATGTGGGACATCGTCATACGAAGACATAAAACAGTGTTACACTTAAAGTTGGATAATTATACAGAATGAAAACTAATAATTGAGATAACAGTTGTAATAATTGTACATAAAGCTCAGATAAACTAAAAACCCGAGAATACCTTTTGTAGAATCGTAATCCACAGCTGTTGTTTGTCTTAAATTCTTCGTGTGAGTCAAATTCACATTCTCTTTGTCCTTTACTGACTTCCCTTTGTCTTTCCACAGACTCACGAGGAGTTCAAGCAGATCATGAACGGCTACACGAGCAAAACGGAGAGGAAGTTCAAGGGGTCCCTGTTCATGGAGCCCAACTTCCTGGAGGCCCCTCGCTCTGTGGACTGGAGGGAGAAGGGCTACGTCACCCCCGTGAAGGACCAGGTAACAGACGTGTTCCTCCTCTTCTTCTTCTTCTTTTTTTTTTTTTTTTTTTTTTTTTTGTGGGGCATTTATGTCTCGTGTAACCTTGAGACTCTCAGACAAGAACACCTGGTGACATAACAAGGTGCGGTGGTTTTTAAATCTTGCCAGGAGCCACGCGGTAAAATGTAGACAGGATTTAACAGTCACAGTGTGGGGGAATGTTAGAATTAAGACATTTTTTTTAATGTATTTTTAAAATACTTTTTTGAACAAAAACGACTCCAGTTAAGTCTTGTCACTTGTTGCAAGTGGTAAACTCTTTGGGGACTCCCTAAAAAGTTGTCATTTCATGGGGATGGACGTGATTGCCTTGGCTTGTTTTCTGCATGAACTGTTTTTATCCAAATAATGTAGGTTACTACTTTTTAATTAGCACTAGTCAGTCCACTCAGGCTAACATTAGAACATGTGGTATGAAAATATTGGATGAACTGTAATGGCACGCTAACCGTTATTGAGCTAACTATGTTGACATGTTTCCTTTTGTAAACAACCCTGGCGTACCCAGTGACGCTTTAAAGAATGAAGACATTGACCTAGACATTGACCTAGACTCTAGAGTCAAAGTAAAATCACAGACTGATCAGATTGTAACGTTAATCTTTGCTCTTTTGGGGTTAAAGTTTTTATAGATCTATCTTTTGGGCTTCATCTTGAACCTCCAGTTCGAGATTTTCCGAATTTATCCGACGTCAGTTAAAAGTAATCTGAAGGGAAGTCTAGTATCTTTTTTTAAATCGATGAAATACAAATAAATATATCTTCTCTGTTAAAGCTACCATTGGGCGTGTGGTCTCCTGTAGGCTTGATCTAGGGGTTAAAGCAAAGACTTGGCTAATAAACAACTTTTTTTAGGTTGCTGTTTTGTTAGCTTTGTGTGACTCGGGAACAAAAGTACCGTCCTCAGGTGACAAACCAAGTCTTTAGGGAGTCCCAAACCCTTTGTGTCGTGCACAAAAAAACCCTAATCTTTCATCAGGAACATCCATTGTACTGTTTCATAAATGTATATCAAGGACAAATGAGGGGGCTTATGTTACTAGCATATGAAATGGCTTTTTCCGAAACCATGTAAACCACACAAACAACCCAAAACTTCACAAAAATCGACTTTAATGAAAGTAGAACACAAAGAGGTCATGTTGTTGTGTTGTAAACGCTGTTCGTCACCTCCAGCTCTTATTCTAATAACTTTATCATTACAAGAGATACAAACGTATGACTCAATAACAGCTGTTGGAGACATTCTGTAAACACGATTGCTTAATGTGCAACTTTGAACAGTTGCTTCGTGACAGATTCTCCTTTTATGAAACACCGAGGCCACTCTGTCCACTGAAGTAAATGTTTTGCCTGAACACAAAGATAAGATGGCCACTTGCAGGTTGTTTTTCTTTTCGTTATCTAGCTTCACACACTCCTCCCCCCCTGAATGTACAGTCTGTTCAGTGGCATGCATTAACACCCTGTAAGCTGAAACCAGTCAGACCAGGTCACTGCAAACTGGAACACAGTCATGTACATTAGGGCAAAGTGCTGGAGTGCAACTTCCGATATCATTATTATTTATAGACACAAAGTGCTTTACAAAATCGGGGAGATTAAAGTGCAATAATAAGACTCAGAGTGCAACAATTGGGCACAAAGAAACCCAACTCTTGCTATGTGATCTATAAAGAGGAGAGTGTAAGAATAAAAAGACGACGGTACGAGAGAGAGCGAAACATGACAAAGCAATATGATGCAAATGGTAAAAAATGAAACTGTCCAGAAGGGTGATGTTATAAAATGTTTTTGAGGCAGGTTTAAAAAGAAAAAAAAAGAAAAATGGAAACAATCACAACTGTTTAATAATCCAGAGTTAAAACTAACAAACTCCAAAACCAGCAAATCTAAACTTCAATTTTTCTGTCTTTGTCTAAATTTCAAATCAGTCATTTTGTCTCGCCAACGATGCAAAAACGATATTGTTTTTTTAACATGAAAGAAAGCTTTGAATACTAGCAGATATTAACAGGGAATGTTCTTTTCTTTAAAATGACTTATCAGACTGGTTGTGCTGAATGGATTAACAGCTGTGTGCTTTAACGATACTTTGTTTGGTGGTTTGAAGTCTCACAGAAGAGACAAAACAACAAAATGGCCGCCGTCAGAACGTGACACAAGAACTTGAAAAAGTATAAATAACAAACTGGGGTTTAAAAAACAACAATGCTAATTATAAACATGACATTCGAGTCTGTAGATGCATCATAATCTTTAAAAGTCACGTCTACGAGGAAGCTGAAGAGATATTTTTGATTTAATGACCCTGAACTTAATTAAAAACAGATTGTATTTCTTTGTGGTTCAGTCTTAACACCTCCCTCTCTCCTCCTCTCTCTCTCTCAGGGTCAGTGTGGTTCCTGCTGGGCCTTCAGCACCACCGGGGCTATGGAGGGTCAGCAGTTCAGGAAGACGGGCAAACTGGTGTCGCTGAGCGAGCAGAACCTGGTGGACTGCTCCCGGCCCGAAGGCAACGAGGGCTGCAACGGCGGTCTGATGGACCAGGCCTTCCAGTACATCAAGGACAACCAGGGTCTGGACTCTGAGGACTCCTATCCTTACCTGGGAACAGTAAGTCTATCATGGGAGGAAGGGAAGGGGAAAAGTCTGATAGAAAATCTAGTTTAAATTGTCCTGAATATAGTTCAATATGATATTTTATTCATAAATTAAAGTTTACAAAGTTCCCGATTTCCCAATATTCCCCTAGATTTGTAAGAAGGTGTGTAAAAGACCTAAATTTAACTTTAAAAAGTCTTTCATTTAGATTTCCAGAGTAAAAACGTCAAGTAATTATTTTCGTTCTCTATTAATCCGTTGATCATGTTCCCGATTTGATAGTTTGTTTTGTTGGACGTCAAATCATTGATTCCAAAGTGACGTCTTTAAATGTCTTTTGGCGAAACAGAAATATTCAGTTTGCTGTTATCAAACGTTTTGCTTTTAAAAAAATAACTTTAAATAGTTGAATTAATAGTAAAGTAACCGTCTATTGGACTCCAATTGTTGCAGCTTCTTTTTTCAAATGGTAAAAAGCAGTTAACCTTTTATTACTTAATGCTCCTTAACCACAATATATTGAGCGCCATAACGTCCCACTCACCTTCTTCTTCTTCTTTTTTCTCTCGTCTTCCTCTCAGGACGACCAGCCATGTCACTACGACCCCTCGTACAACTCCGCCAACGACACCGGCTTCGTGGACGTCCCCAGCGGTAAGGAGCACGCTCTGATGAAGGCCGTCGCCTCCGTGGGACCCGTCTCTGTCGCCATCGACGCCGGTCACGAGTCGTTCCAGTTCTACCAGTCAGGTCAGTTAAAAACACTTTTATCTCTTCGCTGGTAACCGCCACCTGTTTTTTTAATATTTTGCGTTTTTATGTGTAACTAACTGGGTTCTTTTGGTGGTCGTGTATTTCAGGAATCTACTTTGAGAAGGAGTGCAGCAGCGAGGAGCTGGACCACGGGGTTCTGGTGGTCGGTTACGGCTTCCAGGGAGAAGACGTGGACGGCAAAAAATACTGGATCGTGAAGAACAGGTCGGTGAAAAATATTACAGTCAGCGGTGTATATCTATTTTTCCAAGTTTAAGTAGTACCTGAACAGAAAATAGTACTTAGGAGTAGGTGTATCAACTTGCAAAGATACAGTATACTGTGCATCTTTCTCTTTTTGAAGTCTTAATAAAGGATCATCAAGTCCTAAAGAGGGGTCAAATATAATATTTGGGGATTTTAATTAGGCAATGTGTTTAAAATTTTCCAATCGGCAATTGCTGATATTCACACAGGTGTGATTTTTAACTCGTAAAACGTATTTCATTCAAACTCAAAATAAAACTCTGGTTTAATTGAACCCTTAATTCACAGAGTTTGATCTCTGCAGCTGCTTTTCTCCCGCTGAGCACTTTGTTTTATCTGCTCTCATTTGTTCTTCGAAGGCAGAGCATTAAATTAGCAAAATAAAATTACAAATTCCATCATTTGGCCATAGCCTATTACATATTCATCCAATCGACCAACCTTAACTTTCCTTAGATCCACTAAATAAGTCATACATTAACGATAAAACTAAATTAGATTTTTACACCCTACTTAGTTATATCACCTTTTTTTTTTTTAATGTGCAACTTTCAAGCTCTTAGATTTTAATGCGATTTCTTTGTAGATAAATTATTGCAGGAGAAGTAATGGCTAACTAATTAGGCTTCTAATTTAATTTCTCTTCTGAACTTCAGATTGTAATCATTTGTTTTCTTTGTCTTCTTGCAGCTGGAGTGAAAAGTGGGGAGACAAAGGCTTCATCTACATGGCTAAAGACAGAAAGAACCACTGTGGAATAGCGACAGCGGCCAGTTATCCTCTGGTCTAATGTTTTTGCACTGCTCCACTTCTAGTTTTTTTTCATTGCAATAGTTTGGCTGAAAGCAACAGACGCGGCTTCAGACAGAGCAACAAAGGTCGACAGGAGATTCTGCGATGTTTTATGAGGAGAAACATTGTCTTTAGGGAAAAGATGCCGTTTTTATTTTTATTTGCTGGTTTTATGCCTCTTTTTGTTTTTGTCTGAACACATTTTAGTCTGGTGTTTTTATTCTTTGTAAATAAGCGTATGCTACTTGGTGAGTGATACTTTAACACTTGCTTCGGTCATTGTAAATGATTTCTGTTTTCTACTTTTACTGTGATCAAATAAAGTGCTGAAACACTAGTTTGGGGTTTTTGGTACTTTTTTTTTTTTTTTTTAAAGCTTCTTGAGGTTTTATCTGTTTTTCCAAAAATGTCAACTTAAAGTTCTGTTGTTTTTTTAATAATAAACTTATATTTAAATTAAGTTTAAAGAAAATTGTAGTAAATGTATATATTTAATAGGAAAAACAAATATAAAACTGAAATATTGCTTTATACACTCAAAAAAATATATATATATATATATATATATATATAATCTATCAATCAAAGCATTTGTAAAATGTTTTGCTAGCTGTCTTAGGTGTTTAACATGCATTAAGAAATCAGTCTCCTCTATTGGACTTGTCCCTCAGACAGGATATTAAGTGATTTAAGTGCGTTTGTTTTGTAACATTCCTGTTTCTCAATCCTTTCATTGACAAACATAGGGATCAATATCACCACACATTGTTTTCAGCAGATATAAATCAACAGAATTTAACACCAGAATATTATCTGGACCTGTTTTATCTTTAAAAAAATATGAAATATAATGTTTAATTTTGTATTCAGAGCCCTAAATGAGGCTTCAGCTGTTGTTAATCCCACATGCTGGTTTAACATGTAGAGCAAAGACTTGAGTCACATGATTTTGTGTGAAAGCAGCTGTGCTCCCGTCACGTCTGGTACACAGATCTGATAGGATTATTGATTCTTTAACAATGAGGTTGATTCATAAGGAAACAGAGTCGGCCCTTTACTGCAGAGGAGAAGTGTCTTACATGAGTAAAGTCATGAGGTGTTTAATAGGGCTGCAACTAATGATGGCTTTTACTTTTGATTAATTTAGGATAATAAAAACTATATGATTTCAAGCTCAACTTTATTTGAATTATAAATATTTATTTTCAATTAAGAATGATGGAAAAACAGCACATTTTAGGGCATTATTGCTGAATATATGAAATAAACGATAAGTGGATATTGTTCATGATAAATCCTGTGTTGTTTAATAAATCAATAGACTAATCCTTTTCAGAGAATTTCCCCCAAACTTCTGCCTAATCAGTGGTAAATAAAGATCATAAAAAATAAAAAAAAATCCACTAGGTCACAACACTTTTTTGAAAGGGGTTGAGAAAATAAACTAGAAAAGTTATTTCTGTCAAAAAATGCCTATCAATGCTGACAGCTGAAATTTTGAAGCGTTGCTGAAATTACTGAAGTATTAAAGCACAGAGTAATGTTTGTTAATAATTAAAAAGCTAGAGAGAGATCCAACAAAGAGAGCTGAACAGGTAGAAAGGATGACGGCCTAATCAGCTGATCAGAATCACCTGCGTGTTCCTGAAAGTGCTGAGTCATGGTTTCGTACAACACAAATAAGGAACTTCCTGAAAAAGTCACCAACTAAAAACTGTAAGTTGTATTGCTGAAACATCGTCACTTTAAACAAAATATTACATGCAAACATAGTATCCCATAATATTTTTTATTTTATCATTTTCAAACTGCTTTGTATTGTGTACATTTTGCTGACAAAGTATATTTTAAAAGTAAGATCCAGCATTGTAAGTTACATTTACAGGCAGAAAAAAACATTTAAAACACTCAATATAATACTTATTCTAGGTTTAGAAGGCATTATGATGATATAACTATTATCATTTCATGTCTAACCCTTTTCCCTATTAATTTAAGATGAATGTCCTGATTAAGAATTAATAACAGCTGGGTGCATTTATCCTCTCGACCAATCAGAGTTTGACGTCTCGTTTTTTCTTTAGGGCTTAAAAGAGGTTAGAAACTGAACACTGGAGACTTTCTGATGCTTTCTTTACTTATTTCAGACCTCATGTTTAGGTTGTTTTGAGATTTCTTTGCTGTCTAAACTTCTCTGATTGAGGGAAGATTTTAAGCATCCTCAAAGCTTACTGGTGTGAATATTAAAGCCTGAAAACTTAAATTTTATTGGTTTATTTTCACTGAAACCACATTTATACACATTTACTTATTATCAAAGAGGCATTTATTAAAGATTTTCTTCTGTATATTGTGGTTTGAAACTGGTTCCCATGCTTCTTCTGAAACCTGGAGAATCAATACCGCCAAACAGGGATCTGAATTGCTACTTTACAGCTAATTACATTTTCCAAATGGACATTTAATAAAGTGAACACACTTAACATGATGTTTTTTTTTTCACCAAATTAGAAAAATAATACTCCTCAAATTACCTTTTAAACATAATTATTATAATCTCTGGAGATATAAAAACATATTGCAATCACATTTTACATGAAGCCCCTTAAGAACAGCTCTTCTTTTGTACCAAAAGTTTGATTAATTTACGTATTTACATACAATTTGTACTTTACTTGAACATTTCCTTTTCCCGCTACTTTATACTTCTAATTCCAGAACAATAAAGAGGCAAATATTGTACTTTTTACTCCACTGCATTTATATAACTTTACTTTGCAGATGAATAAAACTAAATATAATCACATAATTAATTATGTGTTAATGTTTTATGTTTTATTGGAGGATAAGACAGGATAAAGTTGAAATTAAGAAACTACCCAGCAGTATATAAAGTATTTAAAATTTGCTCCAGTTTACAAACATGAATGCCTCAATAAATATAATACAATAAATATATTACTCTGTGACATTCTGCATAATGAGTAATTTTACTTTTGGTACTTTTAAGTATTTTTTGATGCTAACACCTGTTTACCCGAAGCATCATTTTGACTGCATGACTTTTACACTGGAGTATTACTACTTTTACTTAAATAAAAGTTTTTAATACTTTTTCCAATACTGTTAAAGCTCAATGAAACTTTTTTCTTTCGTTACTTTAGGTCAGTTGACTGACCCGAATTACAGTATTACAAGTGTCTTAACAGTAAAGCCAGTCAGGGCATGTGTGTGTGTGTGTGCGTGTGTGTGTGTGTGTGTGTGTGTGTGTGTGTGTGTGTGTGTGTGTGTGTGTGTGTGTGTGTGTGTGTGTGTGTGTTTGTTTCTGTAACATATTTACTCTGAGTTCAGTACAGGCTGATATGCAGAACAAACAGTGAGAGCAGCTGGAGGATTTGTGTTGTGCAACCTTAAAATAAAGGACACGAGGAAGGAGAGAGTGATTAAAGGGTCAGTTAACCCAATAACAAGAACATATTGTCTAACTTATGCAGATAGTTTGGGTTCTATAATCCAAATATTTTAAATATCTGGCACTGCTCCAAAACAATGGAGGTGATTGGGAATTATTTTATTCGTGTTAAAAGGTGTGGAAAATTATATTTACAGACACAATATTCTGGTTTAATGCAGCTACCATTACAGACACTGAGGTCATGTTCGTGGCAATTTCTCTTTGAATTCTTTGGTTTTAAAAATCGTAAAAACAACACATTTGTAAACTGTAACACTTTGATGTAAATCTACAGTTAAATTTCAGCATGTTGCACAAACTTAGAAACAATTAGCATTTCTTTTTTAAAAATCCTTATCATGTTGTAACTTCAGAAACATTTGGCAGAACAGAACAATAAGCATTTGTTTTGAAAAATGTTTAATTTAATGACTTAAAAGGGTGAGATACAAGGACAAGCTGAAATGTAAGGAAAGCTAATAAAATTGCTATCATAAAAAAAATTCATGATATTATAAAGTAACAATTTGTCAATTTGCGACCATAAAAAAATATTGTTTTATTTGATATTATTATATTCAAATATTTTTTTATGATCAGTCAAGAGGTTCAAATACTTAAACATGTTATAGTAAATTGCGAAACAATTATCTAAACATAATTCTGGCCTCTTATTGAAATATTTGCAGAATCCTGAAGTAAATCACGGGTACTTTTTGACAAAGCTCAGGTACTCGTTGACGTCATCAGGGGAGCCGACCACGAAGGGAACCCGCTGGTGGATGCTCTCGGGCTGAACGTCCAGGACCCTCTGGGTGCCGGTGGTGGCGATGCCTCCCGCCTGCTCGACGAGGAAGGCTATGGGGTTGCACTCGTACAGCAACCGCAGCTTTGGGGAGACAAATTTTAAAACAATACAGAAAGAAACACAAATTAAACAGGATTGTTGTGTCGTAGTCAAAAGCTTTGTAAGCAAAATTTATTTTTCATACAATATTTTTGTGGAGGAATAGCAGGTATCCTCTTTTAAGGCTTTGTAACAGCACAAAAAGTTAATATTTTCCATTTTTGTCTAAGTCATTAAATGTTATTAGACATTTATTGCCTCTATCAGGTGAATATAGCTCTCTAGGGGGCAGTTGTGGAAGAGGTACTCAGATATTTTACTTAACTAAAGCAATACTACGGTGTACAAGTTAAAGTCTTAATTAAATGAAAACTTCATCCCCAGGTCTGTCCACCAGCTGCATCATTTCGAAAAAATACCAAAAAAAAACAAAGAGGCGTTAACATTTTACTTTATTTCATAACGTAATATTAGTCCCAAACGGTCAACTTTATCTCATAATTGGCCATGAAACATTAGGGTTGATTTAAAACAGTAGATGGCGGTTTGAGCCATTTTCAACCATGAAATAACGATTTTATAAATTTGTAAATAATGTCAATGTCCATTTTAACGCCAGCATTTATGTGTTTCATCACAGTACACTCATATCACGTATCATATATCACTATAATTTAGTTATTACACATGTTATAGTGTGTAATTACTCTTTAACTCCAAGGGGCTTAAGCAGAGGTGGAAGAAGTACTCAGATATTTTTGTGCATCTAAAATAGTGATTTAAAAAATCTTGACACACAGAAACAGATTTTTTAAGCCCTTTGAACTGCCACTGTTTTTAAAATGTGCTATATAAATAAATAGCCTTGCCTTTCTGTCTAGTAATGTAACACGTACAGTTAAAGGTCATGTATTTTAGGATCATTCATGAGGCAATCTGTTTGCCACAACACCAAGCCGACTTCATGTAATGACGTGCTGTTATGGAAGTCAAAATCACATTTTTTTGAAGACAGTATGTTCCGGATAAATGGATCACAGCTGCCTGAAAGAAAATGTGTGAGAGGTAGTTGTATATCTTTTATGATTAGCCTCGACTGTCACTGAGCTTAATTTATCACAGGACCAGAAAAACACGTCCAGCCTCAGGTTACACTACTGCAACATCACCCTACAGTTTGTTGTCAGTTAAATCTGGGTGGTAACAGGGGCCGGTTGTGCTGTGGGGGTTTATAATCAGACTGGCTATATGGTCACGACGTTCGTAGGTAATTGAGTCGTCAGCGTATCTCTTCACTTTTTGGCTGCAACACAAAATAAAGCTAAAGACAAGTCTTGACAGGTGACTCTACTAATTTTCTAGGAGTTGGCAAAGGAAAATTTATTTTGGTACAAAAGTTTGGGGGTTCGTTTAGCGCAATTTGTTTTATGTATAGCCAACATTTTTGTGGTTCGAATCTACCTATGTTTTCTTTTTATTTACAAGGTTATTTTTAGTCTTTGAAGACAACTCTATTTGTTCTGTACAAAACACATTTTCTACTTCAAAATATTTCCTTGTATTTCACCATTATTTAACTGTGTGAGGTATTCATATTAAACATATAAACATTCATATTATTGTAGGCCTACCCGGTTAGCATTGCAGTGGTTCGTAAACCAAAAAGCCAATGAGATTTTCTATTGGATTTTGGATAATTGCGGAAAATAATCTCTGTGGCAAACAAACTTTTACAAAACTTACACCTTTTAGTTCAGCAAGATAATCATCATATACAAATAAGCCCCAATTTTAGGATTTTTTGAAGCTTCACTGCAATCACCAGAATGTAAAATGCTAACGTTCGGCTATTAACAAACTATACCAAGATCAAGTGTCTTCACCTCACCACTAAACCGCAAAAGCTTCAAAATTCACAAGAGGGGTATTTACTATATTTATGTATTTTCTAGTGTAGAAGACCTTTAATTCAGGCATCTCACCGAAAAACCTATATGAAACACTGTTGATTTTAAGATAAGGGAGCAAAATACTGACTAATTTCTGGGTTGACAACTCATTCCTGCAGCACTCTATGTATGTTAGTGGTGGTCAAAAGACAAAAGACAGTATAAACCCCATCTGTGACCTGCCCAGACAAATATTTTATCGTATTTTAATAGTCTGAATAGATGTTTTTGAGTAGTATATGATCCTGTGGTCAGTTAATTCAATCCAAAAGTTGAAAGTTGAAAGTTGTGGCGGTGGTAACATGGCTTTGCAGAGGTTGGCGGTTACCTTTCCCTTGGGGCTCTTCTCGTTGGCGGGGTACATGAAGATCCCACCGTAGGCGAGGGTGCGGTGAATATCTGAGACCATAGAGCCCACATAACGAGCTCCGTAGGGAGCGCTGCCATCCTGCATGGAGTAATGATACATTTAAATATTAGTGCATTTAGTGAAGAATGTTTTTCAAACAGTAGTGAATATCTCACATTTGTTTTATGATTTTTTGATGGTCCATGACTCCATTTAAGTGTCCCATAGTTCAAGTGGTGGAAGAAGTACTCAGATATTGTACTATAGCTTCTATTTTCTAAAATCTAGATGTTTTATTTGATTTGAGTGTATACATTTGGCTAATTCATCCAGATTCCTGGGGTTGATGTGGTTGGTAAATTGGCTAGCTGGTCGTTTGAAATAACTTTGTCAGCTAACGTTACCAAGCAACCAACGCCAAACCAACATAGCTTCCTACTAGACAAGTGAAACCAGCTAACTGTAACCTCAGCTAAACTAGGGTTAGCTAGCTAGCTGTAACTTGGTTGCATTGTTTCCTCATATCTTTGCCCCAAAAAATGTCTGTATGAAGAATTTTACACCTAAATGCAAACCTTAACCAGCTAGAGGGGATAATATTGTTTCGGTCAAAGTCATTTTGTGTTTGATAATTGATTATTTTAAGGGCTAAAACACTCATTATCCAAAGTGACTTTTTAAATAATCCAGAAATACAAATGGCTTCAGGCTAACAGGGTCAGCAGACAGTCACTTCTAAACTATGGATGTTACATAAAACTCTCTTGTGTTTGAACCACTTAGATAACTTGCTCTTTATTTGCCTTTGGGCTTTTGATTAAAAAAAAAAGTCAACTTCAAAGAAAAAACTGTTGAAATGATTCAATGTTTAAATAAAAAAAAAGAAACTTAATAATTACCTATTTGATAAAAAACAATCTTTAATCTAAAAAGATGTTGTAAAATAACCACTGGAAATACAGTATTTTGATTCCTTTTGCATTCTTTTATTTAGTTTTCAAATATTGTTAAGCTCGTTTTTTTCTTTCTATAAGAAATTCAAAGCTTTTCTTCCTCTATTGATGAAAACAAACTTTATTATTTGCACTCTGAGAAATACAATTTTTGAGGATGAATCATTTACAAAGGACAGGGATTTCGGATTTTTGGGACATTTCCCATAAATGTTATGTTATTTTGTTTGTTTGTGAAAGAAAACTAGTTTTCAAACCTGGACTTTGTTGTTTTAAAGTGTTACATATTAACATATATTTTTGTTGTCCTGTATAGTTATAATGCAGTAATATATAAACAGGTCAGTCAAGCAGCTCATTTGAAAGTTGCAGCTACAGCAGATCTGCTACGTTCAGAGATCATGAGTCACTCTGACCTGCCGGACAAGAAAAAGGTAAACAGCAAACAACAGACGGGTCAAAGTCCGTCTGCAGCAGCTGCAACATACATTAATCCTGCTGTGTTACACAAACCGACAAAAACAAGTTCTACCCGTGGATTTTTCATGATTCAAAGAACTTCATTAACTAATTTCATTCAACACTTTAATGCTCTATTCACTAAACTCCACTCTTGAAATGCGCCCTTTAAACAAAACAACAACTATTGTCCTGAAGCAGAATCTGAGTGGAGTTGCCCTGAACTGAGCTTCGTGTTCAGACTGGCACAACATGATGCACAGTCATGTGCTTGCTGAGTCACATCCCAGTCATCATGAGGGAGTGGTGTGTAAATCTGTGTGTGCGTGTGTGTGTGTGTGTGTGTGTGTGTGTGTGTGTGTGTGTGTGTGTGTGTGTGTGTGTGTGTGTGTGTGTGTGTGTGTGTGAGAGAGTGCATAGTATTTCCCAAAAACATCCTCTCCCACATGACACACTCTCACAAAACACATTGAGCTGGCAGCACATTAGACGGCACGAAACTTCCTAAAATAAAGGAGAAGAGAATGCAAAAAAAAGCGAGTAGATGGAGTAATAAGAGAGTGTGGGAAAATGATGCATGATGATGATCTTTAAATAAAAAAATATATACCTCACATGTCCTAAAAGTGTATTAGCGCTGACAATAGAAGTCAATAATTTTGCAACCTCATATTTCTCTAAGTTTCAGTATTAGAAAACCATCTAGTGTTAAAATGGGACTTTTTTGATCCAAAAATAATCAGATTTTACATTTATGTTGTGTCTCTGGAAGATGGTTAAGGAAGCAATTAAAATATTTGTGTAATAGTAAGAAAGAATAGTTATTATAATAACTATTTTCCTTATTTTCTAGACTTCCATTTTGAAAGTTAAGTATCTGCAACACGAGATTGTTAGTTTTGTTTAGAACTTAGAATTTAAAAAAAAGAAAAGATACCATCTTTAAACTCTTCTCAAACTCTCCTGTGAGTCTTTTCAGCAACATTTGCCTTTGTAGTTCAGCCCTGTGACACAAGTTTTTGTTATTTCGACACTCACGACGTACGAGTGAGTAACAGTGTGGTTTACTGCTGAATTGTGCTGCGTCATGATGCTTAAGTAAAGTGTTACATGACGATGAGTGTTCAACAAGTGGAAGATATTAGTAGACATGTTTTCTATTTCCATGCATAGATTACAACATTACAATCTATCATAGGACACTTAACATTCAGCAGGTCTTTAAGAAAAGATGACTGCATGACAGTATTTGTTTTGTAATACACTTTGAGTTGCAGTTTGTGTATGAAAGTTTCTATATAATAATGCTACTTTATGTACAAACATTAATTAAACATCATAAAAGGCAATGCAATTTGGTTTCGTAGCGCTCCTTTAAACCACATTTCAAAGTGCTTTATATAAGACACAAAAGAGAGAAGAAAAGAGGATATGAAAAGACAAAATAGGATTTAAAAGAGTGAAATAAAATAGAATTTCACTTAAAGTGCAGTGTAAGATATGAATAAATAGTCCCAAATGATGAAGACAGAAACAGAAAAGGTCTTAACCCCCTTTTAAATCTTAAAGAACTGAAAGTTTGGAGCCGACCTCAAGTTTTATTTCCAGGTATGTGGTGCACGAAAAACGAAAATGTGAGCAAACGCAGCTGTGATCAAGAAAATACAAACAATCCATCCATTTCAGTGGAAGTGTTTGAAGCATTCTGAGTAAACTGGACAGAGGAGAAGTGGATTATCACTGCAAGAGTGGATTCAAACATTTCTTTGGATGTTTTGGTACTTTTATTTACTTTATTTTCCATTACGTCATTAGAATCACTGACTTTTCACTGACTTTTTACAGCTGCTGTACTTTAAAGTAACCTTTCAGAGCTTACAGGCCGTGTTTGAGACTCTAAATACAAACTTTAATACGATTTTTTCCTTTAAAACAGGTCGGTTAAGGCAGTATAAATTATAAAAAATGTAATGGAAGTTAAAAATGACAGATTTTTTGAGTCCGATTTTGTGCAACTGTTGTCATTCATGCTGACATTTCCTTCCCAGAAGTGCAGTCCATCAGTGATAACCAGACAGACTTTGCATGTCAGGTTTGTGACTGCAGAAGTGCTGAGTCTGGAGATCAGAAGTTTCCAGATGAGAGGCTGCAGTTTCCTGAGGAACACGACGTTTCCTGCAGTAAACCGTGTCGCCATCCTGAAGTCACGCTCGACCGATAAGTCACATGTTTGAGCGTGAGGTTGGTTACTGTTTGGCCACTCTGACTGTGGTACATCCTGTACTTTTACCTTTTAAACGCAAGATTTTGACCTTAAATAGCATCTTTGAATTGGCAACACATGTATTCTATTTGTGTTTTCAACCATTAAAGCTATATGTCACATTTAAACTGTGTCTGAAGTTGCTCTTTGTTAGTTATCATGACTTTCTGCCGCTTAAATTTTGAATAAAAATGTAAAAACAACATTTAAAATGCTAACAATCAGTTCAGATCATTCATGAGTGGCAGCCAACCATCTGCCAACCAGATGTGATATTTATTGGCCACAGAACACAGAAAACACGCAACTTGGAGGAGATGCTTGAACAATTTCACCTGTTTTAACATATATTCTTTTCACGTTTGTTCCAAACCTTGTTAATAATAACTTCTTTAGGAGGTCAAAATAATTTTCATGTCACATAAACATGAGCAGCCTCTCCTCTGGATGGAATAGAATAAATATAAATACAATGAAGTAAACTAAAAGTAAGAAAAGGAAAAAACAGAGTGTTGTCATCTCCTGTATTAATGGAGATTAACTTGAGTATTGTTTAAAAGGCAAATTATTTCACTATTTACAATAAAATAAGATAATTCTTTATTTTAGCTATAAAAATAAGCTGACAACGACAATTTCTCAAAAGAAAAGTGTAATAAGCAGCTTTTCCTCTTATGGTTTAATAAAAGCAGCTTTTCCTCTTATGGTTTAATATAAATTTACATTATTTCTGCTCTTGAGAAACATTTAAAGAAATCAAATCCTTTGATACCCTTTTTAATGAACTGCTTTTTTGTGTGCTGCCAACCAAAAGTCCTCACATGAAGTCATTAAATCAGAGAAAATGCTTCGTCAGGCTCCACATGACGGGTGTAGTGTTTGAAATCCTGCCTAATGTGTAGCTGTGTGTTTCTGTTGTACATGTTTGGTTAAAGGTATCAGATTAAAGGTGTTTATATGTTTGTGTTTTTTGTGTGACATGCTCTCACCTCTGGGTACTTCTTGTGCTTGAGGTACTCGTTGATGGACGGGTGGAAGTACTTTGCGTATCCCTCGTTGAGGCTGTAGATCTTCCCCTTCGGCTTGATCTTCACGTTCTTCTCAGTCAGGATGAACTCGCCGATGGCCTGAAGAACAAGAGCGTAACGTAGATATTGTATATTATTAATCCAAGGCCTCTTAAATCATTTCATGGTTACAGACTGTCTCTCCACCTCACTGATCTCATATTGTGCTGAAAAAAAGAGACAAAACGCAGAATAAACAAAGGAAAATATTATTTGAATGATAGCAGTATCATTATTTTTCACATTTCCATATAGATGCTGTAGGAATGAGTCAGAAAACCTGGAAATAATCAGCATTTTTGAACTTCCTGTTTCCTTGTCTCTAAGTCAATGTGTTTTTGGTTAGATGCCTGGAATTAGGTCAGTGGTTAACACAAGCTTGAGAGATTTTAACGTTTTGTTCCAAGGTATAAACTACTGTAGTAAATACACTTCTCATGAAATTTGAAGCTTATACGTGTCTTGAAAAAGGCGTTTGCAAACAAGTGGCTAAATAAGACTGAGATCATTTTTTGTCTAGAGAGCCAGTGTAATGCTAACTTCCTGGTTTGCCTCAAAAACATGTCATCCCTGCAACACTGTCGAAAGCGTCGCTATATCGCAATCTATAATTTAATTGGCCAAGATGATTGATTCATTGAAACAAGTCATTTTATTTTATTGGGCAGATAATTTAGTTGTTTTAGATAGTTTCATTTTTTTTAAGGTAAAGTTGAGTGAAAGTCAAACTCTACTCCTACGTCAGCAGGGAAAGAAAACATTTCATAACAACCTAAATATACTTTATACTATTATAATATATGATATATATATTAACAGTTTCTTTAGGCGTTAAGATCTCTTGTTTTGGTGATTTTCTTACTTGAAAACAACACAACACTCTGGTTTTCTAGGTTTCTGGCTGCAACAACAACAAGATTACTTACAAACATGCTTTAAAGCTTTTCATCCCATAATAACTAAAGCTGCTTTTCCAAAGTCATCGGCTGTTGCCTCTGAGCCAAATAGCAAAAAGAAAAAAGTAAATCTTCATCTGGAATAAGATGCAGAATATGATACGGATAAGTAATGGTTTAATGTGAGAGTGAAAGGTGACAAACGCAATATCGAAGATTTACATTAAAATAAATGTATTTTAAGTCACAATCTAATGCTGAAGGAGTTAACACAATGATGATTGAGCCTCTGGCCAACTGATGAATGTATTGCAAAATTCATATAATTGCAGTATTAAAAACTGGGTGAGAACTGTTTTTTTTCCTGCATAATGCAACTAGTTTTGATTGTGAAATGTTCCTGCAAAAATGAACCATAAAATACTCAAAATAAACCTTTATAACAGTTTCTATGTTTTCAAATAAACCAGGTGTCAAATCTTGACGGATTGCACCTTTAAAATAGTGATGAAAAGACGATTAAAAATGTTTTATTGAAAGGAAACAACCTCCAAGACATACAAAAAACAAAACAAAACATAATCATTTTCTCTTTATATTCATGCTGGACTCCTTTAAGGATTTATACGAGACAAGTGCCCAATAAAGGAGGATTTATGTGTGTTTACAGTCCCTGATGGCTCTGTGGAGACGTGCAGCGTGGAGGAATGATCTACAGGATAAATGTGTGTTTTCTCAAATAAAAGCAGCTATAGAGCAATAAAAGCATATAAACAGTGACAGCAAGAGACACTAATGTTGAGAAGGAGACGTCCCATAGTAGTGAAGTACTCACAGGGTCCAACATGAAGAAGTTGAGGCCGGCCCCGGTGCTGAGGGCCACCAGCGTGGCGCTGCCGTACAGAGTGTAGCCCGCACACACGATGTTGTGTCCCGGCTGCAGGGCGTCTTTCTCTGTGGGCTCACCCTCCGAGACCTGAACCAGAAACATGAACACATGAACAGGGTCTGTGTATGCAAACATATTTACAGCAAGAAAAGGTTCAAACAACAATAGTGAGGGAGATAAATGGGGCCAAGTTTTATAAATATGCTTATTTTCAAACAATAACAACAATCTGATTTCCCTCATATTACTAATTTACATTAAACGTGTTTACATTCAGAGAAACGGTTAAGAAAACCAAAAATGTAATGTAATATATGTATATCCAATGTGTACAATACATATATACACACACTTGGAACAAAACAAACAAACAAACAGATTCAATCAAACTTAAAACCACAGTAAAGCCTGAACAGAGACGACAGTACGTCTACATTTTTATATTTATTGCAGGGTTTCTCTGCTTGCTGGGCCAAAACAACAGACTTTAAATCCTGAAAATACTTAAAAAGATGAAACTCAGATTAGCTGGAGAGCAGTGCCCCCTTGTGTCTGCAGAGTGTTACTGCACTTCTGTAAATACCCTTAAATATAACATGTTAACTATATATATAACTATTCTAACACTCAAATTTCATAAAATGTGATGATTGACGTCATGTCATTTATACATATTGATATTATTTTTGTCAGTCAAAACTTAAAAATATATAATTATTAATATATTTATTATTATTTGAAGGCATTTCTCCTTCTTTTATACGTGGAATCATCTAAAAGTGTAGTCATCTAAAATTGCACAAAATGTAATCAGTCCTTCTTAGTGAAATAAATACATTCAGATGACAGAATATTCACAACAATAAACATAATTTCTATTCTTTCCCAGAACAATAAGTGTTATTTTTATATATCTCTTTTAAACAAACAATTTTTTTTTATTACAACAGTAAATATAAACATGTAGTGATGGTTTGTTAGTGGAGGTCAGACTCACCCGTTTGTAGATGGCAAATATGGTGCCGATAGAAGCCAAACAGTCGATGTTACTGGATCCGTCCAGAGGGTCAAAACACACAACGTACTTCCCCTGTGAAGAAAAAACTCAATATTAGTATTAACAATTAAAAAAACAACTGTCTAATCTAACATTTGTTCCAGTTCATACTTTCGTATCGTCCCAAACTTTTAGTAATAACCAATAGATTTTCTGAAATGTTATGTTTAAATATGCATAGAGTCACTCTCTTATTAAATATGTGCTCATTTGAACCAAAATCTGAATATTGACTTTAGCCAGGTTCAGAATTCTTGTTTCATTTTTGTTGACATGTTAGAGTCAAATGTTTTGTACAGAAGGAGTTTTGGATATCTCTTTCTTTCACACAAAAAATACTATCAACATGCCAATTTTGGCATGTTTATAGTAATAAAATAAAATTAGGCTATGAATGATTTATGAACAAACCCCTCTGTAAAAACCTTCAGAATAAAGATAGGAATGAAATTTAGCAGAATGTAGCAGAAATCTACGGACACAAATAGTACCTAAGTACCTACATTTGTATTTTGGATGTTTTCCTGCCACTAGTCTCAAAGAAGACATGTTATAAAAGATAATTGGCCCATAATCTAAAAAAAAAAAAGACCAGTGCATGAAAAACAATGTTTTTGCCTGAAGTAACTCACGGTAAAATGCTTCATAATCATCACTATGAAGCTAGAGATGATGATAGTGACAAGAGATGAGTTGTGGCTGTAGATGTGATATTAGTTTACTAGTCTCCTTTGTTTGTCAGTTCTAAATAATTTATGGATCGTCTAATTCAGCAGCAGCCAGAAGTTTCATTCAATATGCAATAATCATTCATCAGATATAAGAAGAAAGGACATGGCAACACTTGAAGTTTTAAGTCTATTTGAACTGATTGAACTTATTTGATTTTTTAATGTTTTCAAAAATGATTAGATGGTATCATATACTTTGCTGCTACTAATCACACCACCATGTCAATTCATTTATATAACACCTGTGTATATTTATACTGGTTGCCTTGTCATTTTGTCTGTAATTGTTATGTTTGTATTTCCATTCCTGTCTTTTAATGCACGTGTACTTTTTTCTGTCCTCATGCTGCTGCCTGGAGATCAATAAAAATGTATCTTGTTGTGAATTATAAGGTGTTTTCCTTGAAAAATGTCATATACGTAATGCAGCTTAAAAGGTTTCAAATAAATCCGTAGTTTATCCATCCTGATGCGTTGTTGCCGTCCGTCCCATCAGACCACCAGTGTCACCACTCACCCTCTTGTCTTTGGGCGTGATGATGAGCTTCTCGTTCTCCTCAGACACCATGCAGCAGGTGCTGTAGGAGGCCTGCAGCATGTTGATGACCATCTCGTTGGACAGAACGTCCAGCTTCTTCACGTCGTCCCCCGTCACGTTCACCGAGCCCGCCAAGCCCTGCCTGTGTGGACAAACCAATCAATCAATCAATCAATCAATCAATCAATCAAAATCAATCAATCAATCAATCAATCAATCAATCAATCAATCAATCAATCAATCAATCAATCAATCAATTAGCCAAGCTTAAGTCTTACACAGTAGTGGAGAGTAATTGTACTTTTTTATCCCCACTACAGATAACGTTTTTTTTATCCTCTTCCTGTCCAGTGAAAATAATCCAGATGTGTTGATGTTTATGATAAACTGAAGTATAAAGTCTTCCTTTATATGTTGAGAAAATGCTCCTATTTATTAAGCTTAATAAACTATTGAAAAAGCCTCTTGAATCAGCTGGAAAATGACTCGTCACAAGGCTGAAAAAAAGGCTGTTTTTCTGTTTAAATGTATGTGGTTCTCACAGGAAAGCGACCCTACAAACATATTAGGATTTTATAAATGAACAGGATATAAAGGAGTTATAACATCTACAGTAATAAAATGCAGCATTAATATTAATCAAAATACATCATATATAATCATAAAACACTGACAGGGAACATTTTACTGCACAATACTTTTACTTTAAGTACATTTTTCTGGAACATACTTTCACTTCAGTCAGGTTTTGAATGCAGGACTTATACTTGTAATGGAGTACTTTAGTAAATAATCTGAATACTTTTTCCACTACCACTGAGAGACAATTTACTGGGGAAAGAAAAAGAGATTCAGCTCCTCGACAAAGACAAAGAAATCACATGAAAAAGATGCATTTAGTCGGCTTGTCATCATCAATTATCTTCACTCGGTTTCAAACAATGTCGATTTGTCTTTTGGTTACATAACCTCAATGTGTGTCAAATTCACTGCATAATGGTTCTTTCTTTATGAGTTGGAGCAGATTCACTAACCCTCCTTCGTATGGAACAAGTAACCGATTCAGCATTTACAGGCCGTACATAAACATTTTATAGTTTGTAACTCACTATGAGGTAGTTGTGAGCAGATAAAGGTTGTGTATTGGCAAAAAATCTGGGTTACAATTTAATATTCTATATTGTTTTATTCTATATATAAAAGCTTTTTGAGGAAAAAACATAGGAGCCTAATGCATGAGTTGAGTGAATGCATGAGTTACATTTTTTATGTAATGAAAACAATGGGATCTTCATTTGCATTTATTACCGTACCTGTAACATCCAACATCAAAAAACAACATAAAATGAAATGAACGACCCTCGAATCTAGTTTGGACTTTGTAGAGGGCGTCTTTTAAAGCCTCACAAACATGCAATTCATTTGAGAGGATAATAATAAAAAAATAAAAAATAACAAAACAATTTATTTTAGTTTCAAAAGCTGGATACAGATGTAGTGAACAAATCACTACGGTGTTTTTTAAGAGTTGATACAATATCACAAAACATAATATATCGATACTAATGGGTAACGATATTATCTTATGTGTTTTATTATTGGTAGCTCCTCCTGTGGGCGTCATAAGTAGATGATGCACAAGCTTAAAATATCCTTTCATATGAGTACAACTACATAACAGTGTGTGATAAACCATTTATTCATTGTCTGCATACTTCTTAATAATGCTACACAGGGAGACTTAAAGTAAAGTGATCCCGTTTGAACCATTATTACTGCATGAATATCAGCTAAGAGTTGGAAAAAATCATTTTATAGCACATTTTGTTTTGAAACTTGCTATGTAAATTATGTTTATTGTTAGTCAGTGTGATGCTACTTAATGGTCTTTAAGGATCGAACAAATTCCCAAAAAATCAAAGAGTTACATCCATTCATGTAAAGGTTACTGCATGTTCAGCTTTTGGTTGTGCATGTCTAAGATAAAGGTCGGAGGTCACGCTCCAAGACTTGACTGGAGACTAAAAAACTCAAAACCACAGTCGGAATTTGAACCCTCAGCCTCTCCATGAATTCACACAATTCTCCAGATTCTCTCCAACGTCACTGCCCTCCACAAACAACTGGTTATCAATCTGTTTTTTACTTTTTTTTTCATCACTTCCAGATTAGAGTGTTGAAATGCACCTAAAAGCTCACTCAAAAATCTTCTGCAAGGCGCTGAATTCCTACCAGCTGTTCTGCAGCTGATCCTGACCTCTGACCTCTGAACGAAGGGATGCAAGCAACACAAGTAGTTTTCATTCGAGATCAAATCTGCACATTAGTCTTTATTTGATCAAATAGGTACATATCCCAGTCAGTACTGCACTGGTGCATGTCAATGGTTCCCAGTAAGCCTTTTTACTCACAGGTGGGCCAGGCCTGCCTTTCTCACAGCAGAAGAAATGGCTTTGATGGCGGTCAGAATGGCATTGATGAGCTGGGTGAGCTCGCCGGTCGCCCCCTTGGCCTGGCGTCCGGTCTCTATGACGAACCGGGTCAGGGTCCATACGTCCGTGTCAAACCCTGACTGGTCCGACATGCTGGTCTCTGGTCTCCTTCAGTCCTTCAGTGTGAGTGAGGCGGCAGAGCAAACAGGCGGCGAGTGAGCGACCTCGATACCAGCCGCGTCCTTTTCATGCTCAGGGCCATGACGGCAGGCCAAGGGGGGCTATTTTTGTGTGTGTGTGTGTGTGTGTGTGTGTGTGTGTGTGTGTGTGTGTGTGTGTGTGTGTATTTGGAGAAGGGTGAGGGGGTGTCAGGTGTCAGCTGTAGAGACTGGCAAAGTTTAATCCTGCACAAGACAAGCCCCTTCATTCATTTAGACAAAAAAACTAAACAAAAAAACTTGCAACAACAGTAACTGAAGACTTGTGAAACACACGAGGTGTTTGGTAAATTCTCCGTATTCTAACCACATTTGTTTGCACATAAACCTTAGAGCTGTCTGCTTCTGTAACAATAGAGGAACTACTTTCCATACATCCAAATGAAGCTTGCTTTTTCAGAGTAAAACGTCTTTATTTAGGTTTAAACATCCGTCAGCGAATGTTTATAACAGAGCTAAACGTTGATGCTTGACACAGAGTGCTTTTATTTTATTTTAAAGGTTAGTTTAAAGGTTTTGATTCAGTATTTTATGTCCTGAAGAAGAAGAGAGTAGCAGCAGACGAGGTTTAAACACAACAGCAGCTCTAGAGGCCTTTAAATGTCACGAGGACTCTTGAGCTTCCAGTGACCTTTAGCTTAAAGGTCGACTCGTCTGGATTAAATATCTCCTAACTTTTGTTGACAGTGTATCCTCCAAACTTTTTAATGTCTTAAACCTGCAATGAGTTTATTTTAAGTCATTCATTTTATCCATATTATCAACTGTTACACTGATGTTTGTCTTCTTTCCTTCATTAATAATCCATTTAAACAGATTAAAACATTATGATTCAGACACTGAATGCATCATTTACATTTGAATGAAGAATTAAATGATTCAAACCTCCATTTTGTCGTTGTTCCCACAGTGTTGCATGATAGGAGAGAATACTGTTGGAAGTTGGATATTTAATTTGTTTTCCAGTTTAGAAAAGTGTAAATTACCCTCGATCATTATTGAACCACAACGATGCTACTGGGCTCTAAATATTCTGACTGGGAAGCCATTTTTCTTTGGGCCCTCTGCGTCAGATTGAATAAGTTTAACTGTGATTTGTTCAGTTTATATTATGACCAGCTGATATTCTAATAGTGCTGCAAACCCAACACTGAACTATTATAGAGTTCTGCAGGAATGAGTCCTAAAACCTAAAATGAGTTGTGCACTTCCAGTTCCCTCTTCTTAAAGTCAGTGGGTTTTCTGCCTGAAAGTCTGTGGTTTACACAAGCTGAAGACATTTGAACGTTTTCTTCTACAATATGAAATATGTTAAAACCCCTCTGGTGCATTTTAATGAAGCTAGCGGTTGCTAACAAGTGGCTAAATGCACTCGACCTCCTTTAGCTTTGTGGTGGTGACGTGAAGTCATGTGACCGTGGTTTGTAGCCCAACGTTAGCATTTCACTTCTGATGATTGCATTCATGCTTCAAAAATCATAAAACGTGGTGTTCATTTGTGAAGATTATCCAAAATTCAATGGAGAATGACATTAGCTTTTTGTTGAGCAAACCAGTGCGATGCTAACTTCCTGGTTGGACTAGAAAGATACTTCTTTCTGCAGCAGTTTCTTTTACTAATGACTGGTGATTTCTTCTATTCTTGTTCAACTTTGTGTGTTTCTGTCCTTTAAATTGTCAGTTTTGTTGAACTCTTTTACAGCGATTTATTCTCCACTTACAAAATAAATCCTTCATACAGAATATCATCTATTTAAAGGGGACTTTCTGAACCTAAAAGCATGAAAGACCAGACAAAAATCAAACATCTCACTGTAACAAATTAGTCATTGTTTAAGTAAAAGGCTGCATGTTTCTTGAAATACTAAGATTTTAAAGCTATGATGAAAAACAGCTAATTCTCAATGAATAAAGAAACTAAATGTTAGTGAGTTTTAAAGATGCGACACACATTTAAAAATGATGAAAACACACATTTGGTCTTCTCAGGATTTATTGAGACTTCATCATTCCAAACAGCAGTAGTTCACATAATAAAAAGGCATCAGGTTTTGTTGCATAGAGGTTTCTTATTTGGTCCTTCACACGATTAGAATATATGTTTATTATATTGGAGGTAAAGAGGAATAAAAACTTGTTTTTCGGCACATTTTTGGTCTTTGGTAGAATGTGTGTGTTTGTGTGCGTGATTGGGGTTTTGAGCCACAGTTTTCATGTTTCTACTGAACCACCTTCTTACTTTTATCCGTCAGCAGAACATGAATATTGCTGGTATAGCTTTAAAAACCTTGTGACTCCAAATTTGGTTATTTAACTGAGAAAAAAACCCAACTTCAAACTAATTTACATCTAGCTCAAAGTGAGGAAGACTTCCAGTTTGGAGATACCAGGTGTGTTTTTTTCTCTCAGTGGTGGTTTGTGAGAGCGAGTCGGTGCTCTCTCACTTCTTCTTGGCATGTTTCTGGCAGATGGCCACGTACTCCATGACGTCCTCGGTGGAGCCCATGGCCACGGGAGCCCGCTGGTGGATGCTATCGGGCTGGATGTCCAGAAGGAGCTCGAGGCCGGTGGAGGCCATGCCGCCCGCCTGCTCCATGATGAAGGCCATGGGGTTTCCTTCGTACAGCAGCCGCAGCTTCGAGGAAGAGGAGGGGAGTTTAGTCTTAAACCTAATGTCAAGCTCAACTAAATGAATGGTTTAGCTCTTTTAAACAACTGTCTTTCTCTCCTTAACTATATTTATTATACATCTTTACTCATAATTCAGCAGTAAATGTACCAACAGTTAAAGAATACTTTCACGTTTTTTAAGACAATAGTCAGGTAAGCATTGTAACAGGTTTTACCTTCATCATCAACAGATATTTTCCTAATGACGAACGATTACAGCAAGAAAAACCTGTTTTAACGTTCATGTGGACTCCTGACTTTAAGACAGACTTGAAAAGTTGTGAAATGATTCTTTAACACAAAGAAAGAGACAACTTTTACGGATCAAAACTATAAAACAATATTCCCATAAATATTAAATCTGAAAATCAACATCTTAAGAATTCTCTTTTAAATCTTGCTTTAGAGTAGATTTTTGTTGCTTTGATTATTTTATTGAAATGGTTGCTTTTACTCTGTTTTATTGTTTTTTTTAAGATGGCTTGTTTGCAACTTTTTAGTATATAATATGTACAAAGTTAAACTAATCTAATGTCTTAAAATAAAAACCTTAAATATTGCATGATTTTTTGATTTGACTTAAAACACAGAGCGCCTAGATTTTTTCCCTTCTTCTTTTCATTTGTTGTGGGTGTTAAAAAACATTTTTTTTGCATTTTGAACACATTAGGCCCTGTCTAATCTGCATCACAAGTCAGGTGCTTTCTACTACAATTTTTTTTTTAAGTATGACAAAATCACGTTCGGCTCCGTTTTGCAAACACTGGAAGGATGTGGAGAGTGAAGAAAGGACATTGTGACACTTTCTACAGTTTGCTCTCACATTTCAAATGACACTGAACAAATGATGGCATGAAAAGTGATCAAAGTATCTGATTCCTTTGTGCCATAGATCTCTGCTGTTGTCCAAAAACTATTAAAAAACACCCTGTTGCATTGGCTGACATGTTCCTTCATTATGAATATGGACACTGTAGTTTATTTTGAGCTGAACTCACATGCACTATACGGCTGCTGTAAATACATAGCATACCAAATCAGTCTGAAAATAGTCCACAGTTCAGTTTATTATTACAACAAATACACGATAATAAAACTGTATATTCATGACGATATGTATGTATCTATCTATCTATCTATCTATCTATCTATCTATCTATCTATCTATCTATCTATCTATCTATCTATCTATCTATCTATCTATCTATCTATCTATCTATCTATATCTATATAGACAGTATATATGTACCTATATTATAGTACAATTTACTTTGTTTCAAGAGGGCACAATTGAGATATCAGAGCATTTATTTTAGGTCCTTAAAAAAACCTTTATATAAAATAGTTTGATGTGTGTGGGAGCAGCAGAGAGCAGCAGTGGGACTTTACCTTTCCTAGAGGGCTCTTCACATTTCCTGGGTATAAAAAGATGCCTCCGTACATCAGCGTTCGGTGGACATCAGCCACCATGGAGCCGATGTAGCGGGCGCCGTACGGCTCCGTGCCATCCTGCAGTCATTTAAAAAGGTTGCGTTAGTAAGTAAGGACTCATTAGTGTCTGCAGTCTTGGATGAGACATTTCTATCTTTGCAAACACTGATGTATTTAGATTTGAATGCATGTTGATTAATGTCCACATCAGTGTTACCTGAGGGAACTTCTTCTTCTGCAGGTACTCTGTGACAGCCGGGTCAAAGTGCATCGCGTAGCCTTCATTCAAGCTGTAAATCTTTCCTCTCTTTTTGATTTTAATGTCCCGATCCACCAGGATGAATTCACCGATTGCCTGATGAGCAAAAAGCAGAACATGTTTCAAACAAACTCTGCAAAAAATCTAATCAATTTGCAAGTTTTTTTTATGCAAAAACACACATGGCCTTCAAGAGAAAGGAGGCCGGGATATGGAAGAACAAGCATTCACATTTGCGTGTTTCTGTAAATCTAATGCGCCTTCATATGAAAATACAGTTGGACAAATACTAACCGGGTCGAGCATGAAGCCGTTGACTCCCTGTCCGGTGGAGATCACCATCATGGTTGCGCTGCCGTAGAGGGCGTAACCGGCGGCAACGAGCGTCCTGCCGGGCTGCAGGGCGTCCTTCTCACACGGCTCATCATCTGTGTACTGAGGGGAAGAGTTTAAACTAATGTCAACAGTCAATATTATTAATTATCTATAATAATGGAATCAGTTTATGACTAGATATTACATTTATTCACTTGTGTAGCAATGAAAAAAGTGTCTGCTCAACCTATTTAATATTAATTTCTCACACTTTTTTATTTAGTTTACCATCCAAGTAAAATGGTGTGACTTTATTGACTTTTTTAACTGCCACTTAATAGGAAAGTTTTACCATTAAAGACCACTAGTTTGAGAAGTGGAGACCATGTTTCTTCGGTTTTATCACCTGGATAAGACCATTTAAGACCATTTTTTGACTTCAAATTAAAGAATCAATTAAAGACAGTAAATATTGGCAGCATGTGATCTGTCTTGGCTTGAAAAACTGGTGTAAAAACCAAGACACTTTGTGATGTGAATTTAAACTTGTGTTTGTACCTTTTTGTAGATGGCAAAGATGGTTCCGATGGAGACGAGACAGTCGATGTTGGAGGAGCCGTCCAGAGGGTCAAAGCACACAATGTATTTCCCCTGAAGGAGAAGGAAGAGTGGATTTGTTATATTGTAAAACAAGCAGAAGTTGTGTCACATTCAGCTCACGAAATCATATCCTTGAGGTCAAACAAACGAGCCGAATGCATTTCCTTTAAGTATCTCATATCCTGCGTTATTTACATTCACATGTACCAGCTAGCAGTCTTCTTAACTGGGACATTTAGATAAGAGCTTGACAGGTAATGAAAGTACTTTTTTTTGACAATAACTTGAACAGGAACTGGAACCCACGCCTTTTTTTTTTTTTTTTTTTTTTTTTACTGAACCGGTTATACGAGACAAGATCCCGTCAGGAAAAGATCTGAAAACTGGAAGATCCTGTTTTTTTAGTCTGCCGACGAGATCCGAAATCAAATGAAATCAGGTTTTCCTCAACTCACTGGTGGCCAAATGAAGCTCAAAACACATTCAGGATCAGCTAAAGATTCACAGATCTGTTCCAACACTGACCCTCGTTTCCGGCTCTATGATGATGGCCTTCTCGTTCTCCTCGGACACCAGCACGCAGGATGTGAAAGACGACTTGATCATGTTGATGATCAGGTCGTTGGACAGAATGTCCAGCTTCTTCACCTGGTCACCGGTCACGTTGGTGCTGCCAGCGATGCCATAACTGAGGAGACATAAAAGAAAAACACAAACAAACTAAGTGAGGGTGAAAAGTCTGCAAACACAAAACCAGATCAGTGTAGAAGCGTGCACTAACAAATCTACTGTTCTCTCTTTCAGCTCTCTGAAAGTTTATTTATGTCTTTCTCTGTTCGTTAACTGACAAAAAGTGATTTAAATCTGATCTCCTGCTTTGTTCTGAGACACGTTTTTACTGGCATGAAACCATAACTACAGTCTCCAGTTAAGAGGAAGAAGGAAAGAAAATACAAGTGATGCATGACTCTGCATTTCTAAAGTGTTAGTCAGTGATTGAGTCTGAATCAGAATCATCAGCCACAAAAGTTTAACGGAGGAAAAATAATTCTGCTTATGTAAACAATACAACAAATATAAAACACAAAATTGTAAAATGTACATTAACCTATATATTTAGGGAATAGGTCTATTTTTGTAATAGATATTGTAAGATTGCATCAGTAACACAGAGTGAAAGTGGACCAACACATATCATAGTTATGTAGATCATATAATAATAATAATAATAATAATAATAATAATAATAATAATAATACACATATCAAACTTATAAACACATTCAAACTGTGAATAGAGAAAAACAAAAAGACAAAACAAGGAAATAAAACAGCAGTATGGTTCAATAATACATTGATTACTTAAGTTTGCACATAACTGACACTAAAATCAAGAAATCAAGAAGTACTACCCTGAGCCTTCCTCATATTAGTTGTAGCACTTATTGTATTCATATTCGTTTACTGCACTTATCCTATTCGTATTAGTTTGTAGCACTTATTGTATTCGTATTAGTCTGTTGCAATTATTGTTTTCGTAGTAATTTGCCTCTGCACTATACTTTTGCTCTGGTTTATGCTTTTAGATGCTTGTTTAAGAAAGGAGATGCACTTATGACTTCTGGTGACTAGTAGTTCTCTTGAATACCTATGTTGAATACACTTCCTGTAAGGAACACATATGGAATCATGTGGTAAACAAACAAATGCTCAACAAACCAGAATATGTTTTATATTTTAGATTCTTCAAAGTAGTTGAATGAGAAGGTGTGTCCAAACTTTTGACTGGTACTGTATATATATATATATATATATATATATATATATATATATATATATATATATATATATATATACATACATATATATATATATATATATATATATATATATATATATATATATATATATATATATATATATATATATATATATATACACATATATATATATACATATATATATACATATATATATATATATATATATATATACATACATACATATATACATATATATATATATATATATATATACATACATACATATATATACATGTATATATATATATATATATATATATATATATATATATATATATATATATATATATATATATATATATACATATATACATACATATATACATACAGTACCAGTCAAAAGTTGAATGAAAGCGTCTGCTAAATGACTGTAATGTAATGTAATGTAAATATTTGTTTTTGTTGAAATGCATGAATAGATAAATCATAAAAAAAGTGGGCGTGGTGCGTTCAGGTCCTCGCTTCCTGATTGGCACAATGAGAACCAGAATCTCCTGCTCAGCTGGTGCCAACAACAACAACAACAATAACCTGATCACCAGAGAGGATCGGTAACTCACAGATGCGCAATCCCGGCCTTCCGCACGGCGCTGGAGATGGCCTTCACCGCCGTGCACAGGGAGTTGAGCAGCGTGGTCAGCTCCCCGGTGCCTTTCGCCTTCCTGCCCTGCTCCATGACAAACGTGGTCATTGTGACCACGTTGGTGTCGATGGCTGCCTGGTCCGACATGCTGGAGAGGAGAGCAGGGTTTGGAGGGTTTGGAGGAAGAGCTGCAGGACTTAAAGGCTCTCCAGACGCGGAACTGTGGCGTGGACACCAAGGGCCAATCCAGAGGAGAGGAGAGGAGAGGAGTGGCCCCACCGAGCTGTGATGAAATGATCATCATCTCTTTTGTTTTTTCTGATGTTGTGCATTCACATTCTTCTTGTTTTTGGACATATTAACTTTTCAGCTTTCAGATGATTGAAGCACTTTATGTACAGAACCAGTCAAAAGTCTGGACACACCTTCTACTGAAGAATGTAAAAATACAAATAAAGAAAAAACATTGAATGAGAAGGTGTGTCCAAACTTTTGACTGTGTCCAAACTTTTGACTGGTACTATATATATATATATATATATATATATATATATATATATATGTATATATATATATATGTATATATATACATGAGGTGTGTCCAAACTTTTGACTGGTACTGTACATATATATATATATATATATATATATATATATATATATATATATATATATACATACACAAATGTTTGATATATATATATATATATATATATATATATATATATATATATATATATATATATATATATATATACAGTACCAGTCAAAAGTTTGGACACACCTTCTCATTCAACTACTTTGAAGAATCTAAAATATAAAACATATTCTGGTTTGTTGAGCATTTGTTTGTTTACCACATAATTCCATATGTGTTCCTTCATAGTTTGGATGTCTTCAATATTAATCTACAATGTATAAAAATATATAAAGAAAAAATTGAAAAATCCAAAAAAATGAAAAACCATTGAATGAGAAGGTGTGTCCAAACTTTTGACTGGTACTGTATTTATACCTACTTATTATCTCTCTGCCTTGTTTACATTGTTATTTAGTTTATTGTTTATGTCTTTACCATGTAAAGGGCCTTTGAGTACCCTGTAGAAATAAAATGTATTATTATTATTATATAAATGTAAAGCAGTTGGAGTTGCATCTGCGGTTAAAATGTGTTATATGAGTAAACAAAGCTGATTATGCATTGTCTATTCATTTATTTATTAATCTATATGTCCATATACTTTTGGTCTGGGGCTGTTTTTCCTTTTTTTGGGTATGTTATTATTTGGGAATAATTGTAATGCTGCATAACAAAATGATGTTTTGGCTTCTAACGTTTGTTTCAACTCTTTTGGGAGGACCCTTCCCTGTTTCAGAAAGCCAAGTGAAATTTTGGAAGAACAAGTACATTCGGGATTAACTGGAATCCACAAAATGTTATGAAAACCTTCACCAGAAAAGTGGACATGTTGTAATATCATTTTAACTATTCAATAATAAAAAAAGGACCTATTTTTCCTGCACGGCACATGTCGGCCTGTTACTGCCCTGATGGCCTGACCTCTAATAAAAAACAGAAATTAATCTTAATAAAACTTAATAATCAAAGTGGTTTATTGTCAAGGCTCACATTTATCTGTCACATAACCTACTATGAGTTTTACGTAATGCAGCAGTAATAAAAACAGTCATTGTTTAAGAAAACACAACGTAAAACACATTTCATGCATCAATCTTTTTATATTTTATTTTATCATCAAAATATTAGGTTGTATGCAGTGGTGGAAGAATAACTCAGATATTGAACTTTGGTGAAACTAGCAATACTTCAAAGTATAAATATTGTTACAAGTATAAGTCATGCATTCAAGACTTTACTTAAGTAAAAGTACCAAAGTATCATCAGCAAAATAAAAAAGTATCAATAGTAAAAGTTACCATTATACAAAGTGTCCCATTTCATAATCACAATAATAATAATAATACATTTTATTTGTACAGCGGTTTAAAAAGGTACTCAAAGACACTTTACATGGTAAAGACAGAAACAATAAAGGAAATATTAACTATGTAAACAAGACATAACTATTATGTATATTAATAGATTATAGTTATAGATGCATTCATGTGTTCATCACTTATATGTTGCAGCTGGTGAAAGTGGAGTATACAATTATTTATATATGTGCGTGTATATGGACCTTGATATATATATACTATAAACAATTTACATTACATTATAAATACCTATACATGTTTTTTGGTAAGTTATAGTTTGTATTGTTTTTAGTTTGTATTGTTTTTTTAACTGCTGGGTAGGTTGTTAATAAACCCTTCAGCGATCAATAAAGTTTGTTCTTAATCTATCATATTACATCGTAAATTATGAGTTGTATATACAGTACCAGTCAAAAGTTTGGACACACCTTCTCATTCAACTACTTTGAAGAATCTAAAATATAAAACATATTCTGGTTTGTTGAGCATTTGTTTGTTTACCACATAATTCCATATGTGTTCCTTCATAGTTTGGATGTCTTCAATATTAATCTACAATGTAGAAAAAAATAAAAAATAAAGAAAAACCATTGAATGAGAAGGTGTGTCCAAACTTTTGACTATGTTTTATTATTAATCTCAATATGCAAAGTAACTTAAGATATCAAATCAATAGTGGAGAAATAAGTAGGTTACAATATTTGCAGTAGGCTATAAACTTTATACTTAATGGTATATCAGGTAGGCTACCATTAAAATATACCAAAAATATACCTTATGTGCAGTACTATAGTACTAGTAGTATATGCACTTTCTACCACTACTTATAGAGAGTTTAACAACATTTTATACTCTACTATTGCATCACTACACACAAAGTAAATGCATTTTTTTTGTATTATTTAATGTGTTTAAATGCATTTAAGACAAACCGACACTAGATGTCAGTCTTGGTCAGTGCACCTGACTCTCCTCTGTCCAAAGTGGCAGCCAAGAATTTTGCATTTATCTTAATAAAATCTTAATAATCACTACATATCTTGTACATTTATGTTGTATGAGATATATTACAAGATCTGAACCATGTCAGAAACTGTTAAAAATCCGCATTTGGCACAATTAAGAAAAAACATTCATATCAATGCGCAGAACTGAAAAACCCGCCCCATTTAGGAGACCTTCGACTTTCCAAGAACTATATTATTACGCAGAAGATAAAGGTGTGCGTTACCTGTAACTAAGACTCACACCATTCACCTTTAAAACAACAACTTCTCCATCTGTTTCAGGCCACAGAGTGAACATTATGGTTGTTTAGCCCCCAAGTTATCAAAAACTAGGCCAACCTTCTGCAACAGGTGAGCTGACTTTACACCTGAGCTCACCGAGCCGTGGTGCCAACTGCGCATGTGCGGGATCAACAACTCTCTGCAGAGGTGGAGAAGTACAAAGAGGCTGCTGGTGGAGCTGGAGGAGGTGGTGCTGGTGGTGCAGACGGGAACGTACCGAGTGCCACGGAGGCTTAAAGTAGAAGTTTGTGCGTCAACCGGACGATTCACCCTCCAACAACTCCACCCAAAAGGACAGTAATCTGAGTTATCACAGAGGAAAGCTGCATTTAAAGCCCCAAAAAGTCACTTTGCATCGGGTGAGTTGAATGCATTTCAATCCCAGAAAGCTCCTTTTAAAGTATGTATGCTTTTGGTTGTATTCTTGTGCGTAAAAGAGCATGCATGTGGTTTTATTTTGTGTGGAAACCAGCTCCAGGAGTCACTTTGCATTGGGTAAATTGAATGCATTTCAATCCCAGAAAGCTCCTTTTAAAGTGTTTATGCTTTTGGTTGTATTCTTGTGCGTAAAAGAGCATGCATGTGGTTGTATGTTGTGTGGAAACGTGGCTAATCTCTGCATGTGCTGGGTCAGGTGGTTCCTGCAGCGATCAGATCAGACCAGGACCAGCACCAGGACCAGACAATCCCATGAAGCGCTGCTGGTTTAAGCAGGATTATGATTAAAGTCATATGGTGCTAATCTGCTGGTTGTTTGTCTTGTCTGCAGCAACCAAACAGGTCTCCTTCCCGCCAGACAGGTGTCATGGAAGGATCTCCCACAGGCTGCATGCATGAGGTTGAACTTTGAGCTCCCTAAAAATTCAGTTTATTCATTCAAGATTTAACTTGTGGTGTCTCAAGGATTCTTTTAAAAACATGTTTTTAGTCACTGACCCACCTCAACTTGAAATTTCAGTAATCCCATCCCATTACATGACCCATACTGACTCATTCCTGCCATGCATTTAACAGCTTAAATCAGGTTTCACCGCAGGTTTGCAGGCTCCAAACAGCCTCACCTCAAGCCTCTAAAAGAATAATTTCTACCTTTTTTAACTCTTTGAAGTCTTTTGAGAGTGACTTTGACATGTTGCATGCTGTGTTTTTTTTGGTCATATCAAGTCTCCAAACCACACGGCGGAGTCAATTCCTCCTCTCCTCTTCTGATTTGTCATGCCACTACCTATTTTTCTTACTTGGCAGAGGTTGAAAGCTCTGCTGAAGCATTTTTTTTTTTGGGGGGGGGAGAATAGCGGGGATCCAGACCTAGGTGGTGGTCCCTATTGTGCTGGTGAAGAGCCGGGGTCAAACAGAGGGCTCTTCATCTTCTGCAGGGCTCGGAGAGGTTTTTTTTTTTTTTTTCTTCTTCTACAGATAAAGCACTGAATTGATATGTCAAGAGCTGAAGAATATGAGCTCTGTGACATCGGTTTAATGAAATTCTTCGGCTTCCAGTGTGACACTTTTTGGCATATCCCTGAATCCATTTTTCTACACTTGGGTATAATAAGAATACAGATTACAAACCGCGCTTTCATGGAAGGAGAACCTAACAAAGCATTCCTTCAGACATGAAAGCACCAACCTGCTGTGGGCTTTGGTGAACCTGGTGATCTTTTGTACAGACGTTTTGGGGAAAATATCGTATTTTCTATGAAGAACTTTCATGATTATTCCCGTTGTTCAACTTTATTATAATTTAATGTTCTTTAAGACAATTGAGCTGTTTTTTTTACATTTTTTTTTATGTATAACATTGATTTGCAGTCTTGATTTATGCCAATAGTTTAAGGCGTTATTTATTTGTTTAATAAATTACAGTGCTGCCATCCTAATCAATGCAACACTGATTACCAAAAAATCTAAGATGTATATAAATATCCATTCTCCTGACCTTGGTATGTCAACTTCCAGATCTAGATGAGTCATCAGACACACCAATGTGCTTAAAAAAACCTCTTATTTTCAATTTAGCCACACTAGTTTTAAACTTTTTACTCTAAACGGCATCTAATACTTGACACAAAATGGCACTGAACACACGTAGGACCATAACATTGACTCAACGCCTCTTTGTATCGGTTTCAGCTGGACGTGAACATTAAATCTGCATGAGGAGAGGGTTTTCTGCAGCGTTAGACTGCATTATATATTAGCTACCTGTACGTATTGAGCTGGCCGTTCATGTACATTTGCTTTGTTTTGTTCTGAACTTAAATCTAGGCTGGACACTTTCATTTTTTTCCATCTTTTCAACACAGCAGTCCTTTGCAGTAAAGCCAAGAAGTTAGTTTTTTACACTCCAACCAGCAGCTCAGTCTTATGTTGTGCTGCCTTCAAGGTGTTTTCTATCTGCTCATCTGTCTGCACTTTCTTGAGACTCTAACTTGAAAAAACAATACATGGAAAATGTTTTTTTTAACCACATCTGCAGCATGATTTCAATCTTGTTTTTTTCTTCTGAGATTATATTTATTTCTGGCTTCATCTATCTGTTTAAAGTAATGTTTTTTGAAATTCAGACAGGGTTATCTATTGCATTAATTGTTAAACTAAAATACTTCCACTTAAGGAGAGTATTTTAATGCAATATCTGCTGATTTAAGGTCAACTGATGACTAATAGTTAGCATAAATGCATCACAGTAATTTAAGTGTGTCATATGCTCACGTGTCACTTTTTTATTTTATTTTATTATTTCCCTGACATTTGACTGAGCTTGTCCGCGCTGTAACGAGCTTAGTGTTTTTAAATCTGTACATTGTGCATGTCGTCCAGCAGCACCCGGGGCATTCCACGGCCTCTCACCGCTCTCCCATTAACGCGTAAGCGGGGTCGGGGGGGGAGCACGGCCTGGCGTCGGTTGGTACATCGGGGCTTAGCGGCGCTCCGGGTCCACGTCATCAGGTTTCGGTCAGTCGGCCTCTGTGGACACATGGCAGAGGTCTCTCAATTAACACCTTGGCGAGACGGCCCTTCTGTCCACACGATCAAAGCCGAGGCCTCCTCCGCTCAGATGTGTCACCCCCCCTCCCCCCTCCCCTGTGATTATGACTCCCTTCCCTCCAGTGTTTGCTTAGAGGAACTGACTTCCACCCCACTGCCCCCGTCTGAGCGGGTTGCTCATCAAACCTGGCCTTGCTTTTCTTGCAGCTGTACAGTTTTTTTGTGGAGTTCCAGCCTTGGTGTTTTCTCTGTAATTCTACGTCGAAGGGGCTGCCGAGTTGTAATTTCAGTGTGGGTCGAACATCTGTCCTATTTGTTCTACTCTTGGAGGTTTTGGTGCTTAGAATAGTAACACTTTTTGGCTGCTTTAACTAAAGAATCTCTATTCCTGTACCCCACTCTTACTGGTGTCGGTATTTGACGGTGGAGGTGAAGTGGAGTTGTTGCAGCTGTTCAGATCTCTAAGTGTGGGATGAAGACCTACATGAGCCTCAGGGACTGCCCTGTGATTATAAGATCAGACCTACTTTGTAGAGCCACTGAAATGAAACGGTTAGAGCTCCCATGTAAAAACCAAACCCACAGTGAGAACAAAAAGGTGCATATTTGATGAAAGCTAAATGGGTTTAGTGAGATATAAGATTAGATTAGAAATCACATTAGGAACCTCTAGGCATTAACCTGTACAAATCTAAAACAACAAGGCCAGCAACGCAGGTTTTTTTTACATGGCGGACTAATAAAAAGCCTCAGGGAATCCTCCTAAAAGATTTCCCGGGGCAGCTGCCAGGCCACAACCCCGGCATTGTTTTTAAAGTTTGCTAGGAAGTCATTATTAAAGTGATCAAAGCGCTGGCAGAACCGAATCGAAAATCTTTTTAAAATCTTGAGCTTGTTGGAGTTTAGAGGCTTAACAGAGTCAGAGCTGGATTTGGAGACATTTGTGTTAGCGGCATGTTTTCGGCTTTTTCCTGCACGCTTTGATCACATATTCACATTCATTTGTTAATTATCCTTTTGTTGTTTAGGTTCATTTTGATATTCAAAGGTCCAAAATTGCCCTAAAAAAAGCAACCGGCGATATATTTGCCCAACTGCCCAATCCTAGTTGCCAATACTAGGCTGTGTTTTTATTTTTTTGGTGGAATAATTTGAAATATCTAGTGAGCTCTTACTAGTTTCTCAAGATTACCAACCTTAGCTTCAATTTTCAGTGTGAAATTTTGATTTTAAAGGTCCGATGTAGATGTATTCTCATTGTGTAAAGATTATCAATTTGAGTGCTTGATCATTGGACATTGTTGACTTAAAGTAATCGGACATTGTTTTGGTTTATTTGCATTATGAAAATGTATATTTTTGAAGGGTTTTCATATAATCTACAGCTTCTCAGCCCACATTGTGATTACAATGTGTTGATTAGTGAACTTTAGGTGGATATTGTCACCGTTGGACAGAACCATGCTAGCAGTTTCCCCCTGTTTCCATTCTTTATGCTAAGCTAAGTCAGCTGGCTAGTGGCCGTAGCATCATATTTTGCGGACAGACATGACAGTGGTATCAATCTTCTCATCTAACTATGGGGGGGAAAAACAAGTTTATTCCCTAAAATGAACTCTGGTGCCACCTCCAAGTTAAATTGATTTAACAGCCGGTTGTTTCTTCATATGGACTTAAAATATGATCATTAAAGATAATTTGTAGGTGTAATACAATATGACTGTTAAGAGGTGTTCCTTTTTTAAGAGCCCATCTTTCAAACTACCCTATTTTCACTTGTTAAATGCCTCTGGTGCTCCTTTTGTGTCCAAAAATAGCTTGATGGCAGGAAGCTTTTGTCTGCTGATGGTAGACTTTGATAACCTCTTTTGCCTTTAAGGCCTGTAGAGCTGAAACCCCCATCAGGACCATCGCCCGAGTTAATAGAAAGTCTCTCAAACTTTCATTTATACCGGTTCCCCACGCCATAGAGAAACAAAACTCTACACTCACAAACTCTCAATTTAAATATCACAGTTATCTTGGCTGAAATGTTCCCTCAGTGTGACCTGGATACGTGTTTCCAACCAACCATTTGAAGAATTGTCAGATGATTGTCTCAAGCAAGCTTCAACTTGTGTGTGTGTGATTGTTGTCGTGGGGGGAAGATTGTCGCGGTGAAGGTATTTCTCTGTGTAGCTGGGATTAACCCCGGCTAAACCTTGAAGTGTGTTTCACAAAGATGTTTTGTTTGCTGGTATGTTAATCCCTTTTCTTTCATTCGTGCCTCCTCTCAGTCAGCATGTGCTCTTTGTACCAGAAAACATCCGTGGGGATAATTAACCTTTGCCATTCGCAAATTAATTGAGTTTAAAATTAGGATTTCTTTATTTCTTATCTTGGTCTCTCAGCTGAATTTCTGTTTCTCTTGAGCCAATTCCCCAACTGTTTCAAACCTGCTCCCTGTTATTACCTACCGAGTTGTTTGTATAGTAGATAGTTATTATTTTGAGCTACCGTTCATAAACATTGCCTGGAAATCGCTTACCCACACTGTCTGACGTGTGCTTTATCCAACATGTGACCACAAAATACTTTTCATATCTTGAACTGAATGTAGTTGGGGTTTTTTTCTGAGTTGTACAGATCTTTTTATGAAGGAGGGTCGTTGTCTACCTTGCTTGTACTTTTACTCTTGTTTGATCTCTGCTAAAGCTAATGGGTTGATCCCGCAGATTGAATTAATTACACACTGCAGAGATGCCTCGCAGAGAAACAGGGCCCGCTGCTTGACGAGGCTTGCTGTGAATGATTGTTTTGATATTGGACCACAATGGGAGGAGTGGCAGAAGAGAAGAGAATGTGGTGAGGCGAGGAGCCCCCAAACCACCCAATTATCTTTCACTGCCTTACCCATGCTTGAAGGAAAACAGTATATGATATACTGGCTGATATGTTGTTCTAAAGCAGGAGTAGAGTGGGAGTTTTTGGCACAAGTTCACCGACTTAAGAGGTGCATAGAGAAGGGAAAGCGCTCTTAAAGTCAAAACTCATGCAACACTTGTACTTTTCATGCTCGGATCATTTTCTTCTTAATACTACAACTCCGTTTTGAAAACACACTTTAAAATATTGCGAATGAAAGAGTTGTGACGTAGAATGAGCCGCGTTAAGATATTTTCCAGTTTAAACAAAAAATCGTTTTAGATAAAAGCACAAATGCAACAAATTACTTTTAAGTAAAATCAAGAAAAATGAGTTCAAAACCTACAAAAACATTTTTACGTTGACATTCGTATCAGCCAGAAGATATTGAGCCAAAAACAGCCAATTACACCCATTTGCGTTCTTACTCATGACCTTTTTTTTTTTATTTTTTGAGATCTCAGTAAGTTGCCATTAGGTATTTGCTCAGTTTATGGTTTTACCCAGAGATCTTTGCCTGATTAGACCCAATTAACAGCTAAAGAACCCCTCCATTGTTGTCAAGAAACCCTTCTTCTTTTAAACCTAAAAGCCATACCATTGCACTTGGGTGACTTAATTCCTTCATAACAATAAAGCTGGCACTTTAAGTGTAGATAATTCCTCTCACTGTAAAAGGGATTAAACATGCAGACAGAGTATTATAAACTGCTCTGGCAATATTGAAGAAATACGTCACTGAAAGGCTTTTTCATCTGTTTTTAATAGTTTTTGATGTGTTTGAGTGAATTCTTGTGGTGCGAAACGTTGTTTTTATCTTTCTCTATCTGTCTGTAGAGCGACTCTAGTGGTTCTAAAGTGATAAGGAGATGATAGAGATCAGCCATTAGTGTTTGCTGAACTTCCATGGTTGTCTGTGTCAGAACGAAGGGTCACTTAAGTAGAAGCGACTTGTCTTTATCCCTCCAGAACTACTTGTGAACAAAGGGAGGAGTGAAGAATCCGGCCTGGTTTCTTGTACGTTAAGCAGGACAAGGCAGGTGCAGCGTGAATGCAGGGCTCAACTGATACTGTGATAATCCCTCAGCTATGCAGGCGTGCTCAGACTTTTTCTGTCAAGTTGAGGCATTCCATGAGAAGGAAGTCTGATTTGAATTTAGGGCAGAACTCAACCCTTATCAAGAGAGCTAACCAGCCGTTCGCTTGGTAGCATGAAGTACAGAATTCTGTTTTATGAAATAATGAAGCGTTCAGGTTTGGCTTCTTTTGGTAGCTTCATGAGGTAAGATGAAAAGGTCAAAGTAAAATGCAGTGTAAGTTTAAACACAGCAAGAGAAATCCCCATAAATCCTGTATTTTACCACGGTTTTAAACACGGCAGCTCGTGTTACCGGGGTCTTTAGAAAGGGAGGAGTAAGCAAAGGGGTAATCGGTTGGTTGTGATCTGGAACCACACTGCTAGATTTGCCACCAAATGTATGAATTGAACGTCTCACTTCCAAGCCAGAGTTTTTGTTATTTCTTCACACAATCTTGTTTTAAACCTGTCCTATGAAAGTTTTAGTCAAAAGATGTAAGAGACAAAAATGTGTTAAGTCCAGGTTTCTCTGGAAAGATTTCTCATTTTCTGCTGTTGGGTGAAAAATATAGGAGAACTTCCAATGTCTTTAATTAAGAGGGCATCTTTAATTAAGGGTTTCTTTTAAATAAGGGTTTCTTTGATGAAGAGAGTACACACTGTTGCTCTACTGAAAACCTATCTTTAGAGTATGTCACCCTTTTTGGGCTAAAAAGGTGACTTTGTAAAGTTTGTAAAGTGCTTCTTCACAGAGAACAGAAGTTATGGACAGTTTCATACCTGTTACAGTGGATACCTGTAATTCATATATCCTGATAGTATGTGATATAATCAAGTTTTCTGATGTGCTCTGGTAGAATTCCTTCTGTAGTTTATTCATTGGATCCTGTGCATGTCACTCACACTTATTTCTTTTGTAAACAAAACACCAGACTCTGTCCAGGTAATTATTGCCTTTTGATATTACTGTTATTATCTCACTCTTGGAAAGAAGGCAGGGCAGTGTTTTTGCCCAAAATGTTGAACTTTTCCTTTTTAAATAACCATCTTACATCTTTCTATTTATGATTTTAATTAGAGCTGAAACAAGTGGCCGATTAAATGGCAACAATTTTGCTAATTAATTGATTGTTTTGACATCGCTCATTTTGAATAGACCAAATGGTTAATCGTGAAAATAATTGACAATGAAAATAGTTATTTGTCGCAATCATGGTTTTAATGCTCATAGAAGATATGACCCTCATTGAAACCCTTTTTAAATCCACTGTGAATAAAACCACACTTGAGCCTTGAGGGAGGCGTGTTTCACTCTTAAAAGATAAATGTTGTGTGGTGTATCACTTTAATGAGAGGTACTTTTAACAAAAGAATCTTTTTTACCCAGGGGGCTGTTGGAAACGCCTCCTAATTCTTGCGTCCATTATCCTCTGCACGCCACAGACTGAGCCGTTGGGTTAGCCTCCTGCCAGGGATGCCACTGTTCACGGCTGAGAGAAGCCCAGAGCCTCGGCCCGCTGGCCACCAGGCTGCTCGCGTTACAGCCTCCCACTCTGGCTGGCATTGTCAGGTTACAATGTGTGTGCGTGTGTGTGTTTGGTGTCCGAGCAGCCGTGTTGTGATTGGCTGGTGCCCTGCCATGTGAGACAGCGTCGGGTGACGTCTCCATGTTAATCCCTCATTTCTCTCTGGGATGTTTTCTCTCTCTCTCTCTGGTTGAACTGGGAGCTGTCTGTGGTGGGTTGCAGCTGATTTGGAAAAATGCAGCCGCACGATAACTTTGAGACTTTTTGAAGACGTGAGGAAGGTGAGTGAAAGTTATGTTTTTAAGTCCACAGTTGGTTAAACAACTGTTGCATTGTTTTCTGTAGATGTGTTTTTTTGTGAGAGCTGCACATTTGCCAACATCGGCCGGTTTATATGAATATCTTTTTGCGTAATCTGTGGCACTACTAAATGCAGGATTGATCTCTTATCTCCATGCAGAAGATAACGAACTTCCAGGGAACCCAAGATGAATGCATTCATGATCACCAAATGACTTCTTACATAAGATTATGCTCCATGTATGAACACGCATGTCTCTTTCTGCAGAATTTTACACGTACTAGTTTTGTTAAATGGGATAACCCCAAACCTGCTGTCATTATTGGTCTGATTATAGTAGTTGGTGGATATAGTGATGAGCCAGAGACTCACAGTGGAGGTGAAGTGAGCTGGTTTGAGGGTCTAGTCAGGGTTTTGGGGGGTTGAGGGGTGTTTGTTCTGTCTACAGCTGCTGCTCCACACATCAACAGTGAAGATCCAGTCATTTTTAACTGGCTGGAGCTCCAAATTATACAAATTAATATGCTGTGGACTTTTGAACAAGGTATTTCTTGTTTTGGGGGTCATTTCACTCCGGTTTGTTGTGCTTTTTTTGGTTCAGTTAGTGTCAAAGCTGTCTGATGAGCTCTGGTTCTGACCAAACGGCCGGACAATGACCAACCTGTTTTAACTATCCGTATCCAGGCAGACTGTGTTGCTTTTTCTTTGTGGCAAGAAAGCAAAATGGACCAACCGTAGTATTTTATGATGAATGTGTTTTTAAATAGGAGTTCAGAAGCTAAACGAGAAATCTAAACCACAAGATGCCTCCTCTTCATCCCGTTTTCTACCTGTTGGTTCATAGTCTGGTCGTATTGCAATTTGGACTGAAAAACTCTCTCACTCCCTTATTTCAGTGACATCAGTCGATATGACTTCATGTTTACTCCTCAAGATTTGCTTGTAAGAAGTCAGCGAGAACACAAAACGATCAAAATTTTTGCCTTGGTCCGCACCAAATGAAGCAAACTGAAGGTGTGTTAGACGCCTGAGATGCATTCAGTGACCTGTTTATCACACAAGAAGTAAACCGACAAAAAACTTCAGCGGTGTATTGTGATATTCTATCGATTACACAGATGCAAAGTATCGATCATTTATTACACAAACTATTAATACTGCAAATGCAAGTTATACTTCTTGGTAACAGTTGTTTTTTTTCCAGTCCACTAGATAGTGCTTAGTTTTATCTGTTGCGGTCATGGTTAAAGTCAGCGGGATTGGCAGGAAGTTGATCTGAACAAGATGTCTTGACTGACGGAACCCATTTTGCTGGAATGAACATGAGATGAACCGATATTAGAGTAATGTCTGGCCTCTGGTGATTCCCATCCCTAAACTTGGAACGAACCCAGATGAAGACTGATGTCTCGCCTTTTAATACTCTGTTGAAAAGTTGCATTTTAAAACACGTCTGACCACAAGAAATAAGTTAGTCGTGTTTTTATGAGTCTACGGCCATGCTAGGAGTTCTGTGTGGCAGTGCTTTGAGCTAAACGCTAACGTCACCATGCTATAACGCCCAAAGTGACGATGCTAACACGCCGATGCTAAGCAGCCGCTGACGGGCTTTCTTGGTGTGTGCTGGGTTATGCAGCGGTCATGTTCTATCAGATTTACTGTAATTGCAAAGTGCCGACTGGGGAAGAAAGTCTACGTCCTTGTGGAAGTAATTAGCTGGAATTATTTTATGGCGGCTTCAACACAGGTGGTTGCCATGACATCAATCCTAATTTCTTTCTATCTTTCGTTAGGAAGAACGTAACATTCATTGGGATAAGGAGTCATTCAACGTTTTGGAAATGAGGCTTCCAATTGGTTATTAACACTTATAAGCTGTTTAACATGTCTTTAAATTTTGAAATGAAGGCATGAGATGGTCGGATCACTTTACGTCTAATTGAAGTAAATATGTTCCCACTGGTCATGTGACCAAAACTGCAGTCAGGTGAAGACAACACTCTTTTAAATGGTCCTTAAATCAGAAGCAAAGCTGTTTTTTCCCCAGTTTAAAGGTCTTTCATTAAAGCCGTCTGTGGCCACATGGCCTTTCTGATTCGCTGTATCAACATCTTTCCTGAAGGAGGGGGTTCGGGCGTTTCTCAGCACACTGTTAAACTGCTGCAGTAAATGATTTCCTCTTGCGGTCGGTGGGGCTTTGTTTACTGTGGAGATTGACTCCCCGGTGACGCCATTGATCTTATCTGCTGCGGTTAAAGCTTCTGTGCACATGAAGGCCCCGCTGTCAGCAGCTCACCACATGGGGAGCGTTTTTTTTTAATATAGGAGGCCGCTTTTCAACATCCCACGTTAATTATAGTGAGGAAATGACATGCGTGTGCTGTAATCAACACATGGATGATTGAGTGAATGTGTAATTTTATACTTTTTTTTTTTTTTTTTTTTTTTATCTGATTACTTTAACTTCTTAATTATAAAATGTGCTGTTGTTGGTAAAGTCAGGGATGTCAACGGCGTTTGGCTTTTTAATCCTCATCACCGTGTTGTGGTGAAGTCGGCTTGACAATGGCCCTGAACCATCGCTCGGGTTTCAGTTTCCACAAAGTGAGGGGGGGGCAGATCGCCATGGCGACGCCGTCCACAGGTTTACCGACCAATCCCATGTTCCTCGTTCTGAGGGAGTGAGTGTAGAGCACAAGGTCGCCTCCTCTGCTAGGCGTCTGCGTTGGGGGATCTGTCAGGCCGGGTGCACTCCTTTAATAAAGTTTTCCATCAATAGCATGTAACTTTTTTTTATCTCACTCATAAGTTTTAGACTTATTAGTCCAGGTTTTCCATTTTCAAGTAATTCCTGTTATTTTACAGGGGAAAAATATTCAACCTTCTGAACCCCGAATACTGCCGGCAAGATTGAAAAACATGTTTTCTTTAAACAATCTCAAAAAATGTAACGTTTATTGTAGCCATAAACTGTAAGAAAACAGAATTATGTCAGGATTTTATTCTATTTTCCCACTGTCCTTGAACACAGCATTTCTGACGAACGCTGTCTTCAGAAAAAAACAAAACCAAATAGAAGCTTAAAACTTTGATATTTCATTAATTACACTTAGTTTATTCTCCATGTCTCATTTAAAAGGTCCTACAGTCAGGTGACAAAAATGAAGTGCAGGCTGCTTAACACAGAGCAGAGAGGATTTCTATTGATTGCGGGACTAATAAAGGATTATCTTATCTTATCTTATTCTATTGATAGTTTTTTATGAATGGGTAGGTAATAGTCTAGACTCCGCGATGAACCGATTTATGTTTAAGCATCGTTAAGGAAATTTTCTACCATCACCAAGACGTCCCTGGTACCTGTTGTCTGAAGAAAAGCTCCCGTCACGTTTTCAACTTGATACCAAAGTATGTGTTCTCTTTGAGACATTAGTGGTTGTGATGGAAGATTACTGATCAGGATAGAGCTTTTGTTGACGTAGAAGATGTTTTATCAAACTAGAAACATACTTGTGACTCTGTTGTGTTTATTGGTGCTTTTTGATAAAGCTCTCTAATCTTGTCATTTTTTTTTTTTTTTAAACGTCATGCTTCATTAGCACTTTTTAGTTTACAGAAGGCTCCTTTTATTTACCGGAAAGTCTTTATTGATGTCTGCGGGCATGACGTTTTAAAAGCTGTAGTTATCCCTGCAGTCATGAGCACACGTTTAATGGCGTTGCACCAGTTTAACAGGCTGTTGAAAGTCGGCGTGTTTTGTTTATTCAAAGTAGAAATAGTGCTTCCTCTTATAGAGTTGATGGGAAACAAGGTAGCATTATGATTGACAGAAGAGATACTGCAACAGGTGCTACATATGGATCCCCAAATTAACATTTATTTAATAGATTAAAACAAGTTAAGTACAGACATGTATTTGTCTGTTTAATAAGTGACTAATGCTACGTATGCTCAGCCACAGATGATATTCTCAGAGATCATTGCTAACAGAGGGGTTAGTAAGTGGTGGTGTCTTTTAAAACCTTGCATAATTAATGAATGAATCCAATATTTTGGAGCTGCAGAGCGACGAGGATCACTTTTCCAATGAGCTCATATTTGAAGGACATTTCAAACAAAAACAGACACGGTGGTTATAGTTTCCAGACACAATGAATGACGTTTGATTGTACCAGTTTATTATCTTCAGTTCATTGTTGACACAGCTCCCCGTCGCTTCCCCTCTCGTCCCGCTGTTTTGCATATTCAGTGACATCTGCCACCAAAACCTCTCAGTGTCCTCCGGCTAATGCTGATTGTTCCTCTCTCCCCCCCCCCCCGGCATCACTGAAATAATAGCAGAACACTGGTCACCTCGAGTCAATATTTGTTCATGGACGGCGCAGTTTGTATGTCTGTCTGTTTTATTAGAGACGGATAGTGATGTTAGAATTCATGGTAGAGGTGGAGACTCGTCAGGATGCTCTAAACAAAGGGTTAGAAGATGTGTTTGAAATTTAAATGTAATACTTTAATTACAAGCCTTCACATCAAGCCTGAATATTACTTTATATTATCGCCAAATAGTGCTGGTTGATATGGAGTAAATCAGACATCACAACATTTTTGATCCATCACCTTGATATCAATAGTGTAGGGTCGACTATTTCACAAAGAAAATACACAAAATGTACGAAATTTCGGATAAATAATAATCAGTACAATCGATATAATGACTAAGTGGGTAAAGGCAAATAACAGTCTGGTAAGTTGAGGAAATTTCCATTTTTACTGTGATGAAGCATTTAAAACCAGGAAAAAAACAACACGAATGCTGTATTACGATTATACAAAATCTAATACAATATTTAGTCTGGTATCACAATATTGATATATCGATATACTGCCCAGCCTTATTTACAAATGAAGTTTAGCTGAAAGATGGGCAACTTGTTGCTCTGCAGCTTGTGTTCTGTAGTCGGCTGTAGCAGCTTAAATTGCTAATAGTGGACAATATTTTATAGAGATTACGTCTGTAAACAAAGTACCAATTCAAAGTAGTTTCAGACTCCAACCAGGGAAGTTGCGGTTGCTTGTTTACCACCAGACTCCAACATATTTAAACCATAATACTGATCATGACATATAACTGTTAATGTTACCAGTACTGACTGAGTCTCCAGAGATTGTGACAAATTATTGAACTGATTGATGGATGTGGTACAGCTGTTGCAACTTTATACCTGATATTCACTTTTACATCCAACAAATCATCTAATTCACTCAAAAATACAAAAAAAAATTGTATTGCTCAAATCAGTAGCTCAGAGTAAGATGAAACCTGGGTGCATCGTCACATATCTTGTTTGAGTCATTTTCTATGCAGGTCCATAAAACATTATTGTCCATTATTGCAGTGATTTGATTTCCTGCTTGCTACTAAAGCAAATATATACTTTTGATCTGCTTCTTAAGTTTTCATTTCACAAAATAAATGCCCAATGGGAAACTGACTGGATTCAACTAGGTGTCTTTAGCTGGACAAAAAGTTTTAATAAGATTAAAATACAGACAAGTTATCTAAACCTTTTTCTTGACTTTGCAACTGTCTTTGTTTAGAGCTGTCGATACATTTTCAGCTATCAAAACATGAGTTTCTGTGAGTGATGAAAGTGATGCTGACTTGTTTTGACAGCACCAAAAGAAATGTTGTCCCCCCCCCTTTCACTGAATCATTCCCAAAGGTGACGGTGAAAATTCCCAGAATACCCCGGGAGTTAATCCCCTAGTGTTGGTGGAAGTGGGGATCCTCCCTGCAGCCATAATGCCACAGTGTTTCCAGAGGAATGTTGCTGCTATTGTCCATCAGGATGACTCCCACTGGGAAGACAACCCCCCCACCCCCTCCTCACCCTGTTGCCAACACAATACAATGCGTGGCATTATACGTATGAAGGCATGCTACTGTTTTCGTAGCCTATGACCCCGTGACCGCGAGCTGAGACCAAGATAATGAAAAGGATGACACGGAAGTCATTAGTTAGTCCCACAGTTAATGCAGCTTGCTCTGGGAATCCTCACTTCTAGTTTGTCAAAACGCACAACTGAAGACTAAAATACTATAAACTATAAATAGTGAGATTTGTCTACAAGTTTTGTGTCTATATCTGCATTGTTGTTCTTAGTAGTTAGTAAAAAATCTTTGAAAAATAAGTTTTCATAAGAAACTAAATGTACACAAAAGTTTTGACGAGCTTTTATGTTTAGGGTTGCAGTTTATTATTTCAATTGATTAATCTGCAGATTATCTTCTCGATTAATCGATGAAATTTTAGTCGTGGGGAAAAAAAAGGCATGAACAGTTTCTTTGTGCCCCAGACGATGACGTGTTTTTTAAGATATTCAGTTTACTGTCGTCCATGACGAACAGTAAATCTGATCTTCTGAGAAGCTGGAAACCAGGAAAACAACTGAAACGATTAATTGACTAAATGTTGTAGCTCTAATTGTTCACATTTTTGTTGGATCTGTGTTTTTCCCAAATCCAAGCTTAAAAAAATGCCCGTTTCAATTTCCCAGAACCCAACGTGACATCTTCAAATGTCTTGTTTTGTTTTTGTCCCCCCAACAGTTCAAAACCCCTAAAGATAAATCAATTAAAGCTACAGTTAGTAACTTTTATTAAAATAACGTTTTGTCATACCTGCTCAAACAGTCACTATGTAACCTAACAGCCAATCAGAGTCGAGGAGTCTCTAACGCGGCTGTCAATCACTGCTGGTGATCTCTAATTCAACTGTGAAGCGCTGATCAAACACCAATCAATATTCTGTTACTGCATTGCCTATTTCGAGTACTTTTTAGCTGTCAAATGTGAGAGTTGGCTCCAGGTTCTGGCTCGACTTTGTCCGACATGTGGGGACGCGCCCAAAGAATGATCTTTTTCTCATTATATAAAGTGTGTAATCCCACATGTGGTCGTTCTGTTATCCATCCTCACCTGCCGTAACTCTGCTGCTCTCTGAGCCAAACACCCATTTGCTGTTTTAACGACTTCCTGAAGCCGTAGAAGTTTACCGTATGAAGAAAGGGAGCCCTGCTGTTGTCATTCTTGTAGAAACTTCCTGAAGTGTCTGTCAGGCTGTCGCACCTCTCTGGTTTAAGTGTGAGGTGATGCAGTGTTTTTTTTTCCCATGTGTGCTGCTGGGTAATATACCCTTTTTGTAAGGATAGAAATGTAACTGCAGCATGGATTAACCATAAACAGAAAAGTAACAAAGGTTGTAAGTAGATGTCTGGTCATAATTGTATTCATTCAGTCATTTTTTTTTTGCCAATTTAAGACTTTGTACTGATTGTTTTTCTTATTAACAAGGGTTCTAACACTAGATGTCTCAGCACAAATCTTATTAATCACATGGAATATTTCTTTTTGATCTTAAATGTTAGATAACGAGACTTTCTTGTTTTTTAAAGTGTTGTATTTATCGTTTGTGGGTCGCATCCCACTCTTCTCTCTCTCTCTCTCACTCTCTTGTTCTTTTATTTGCTCGTTGCTTCCTCCCGTGGGAATAAATGAGACTTTCAAATCTGGGAACAAAGTGGCGTGTGGACAGTTTAGAGCGCTTTCAATGAGGATGCTAACGGGAAGAGAAGAAGAGAAGGGTTTCCTGTTTGGAGGAGCCTCATCGCTACTGTCATCCCCACTTCTTTACACACACACACACACACACACACACACACACACACACACACACACACACACACACACACACACACACACCTTTTTATCTCTCCTCCTCTCAGTGGAACAATCCTAATGGGATTAGTCCTCCGCTCCATACCTCCCCTCCCTCCTTTCCTTCCTCTTGTCTCCTTTCTTTTCACATGCTCGAGTCCTTCCTTCAGTTGGTCTCTTTTGGGTTCTGCCTCTGGAAGTGCTTCATCTCATTGAAAAGCTCTTTAGAGAGGGCAAATTGTGAATTAATGAGGGGTAAATTGAGAGTTTTTGGTGCCACAGTCACCTCACTTGGCCTCTTTCTTTCCACTGAAGTTGTTGCTGAAATTCATTGGTGTGATCTTATGGGAAAGGTCTTTTTTTCTTTTTTTTTTTTTCTTTTGCACTCAAGGCCAAATAAACTCTTAATCTCTGCAGTTTGGTTCCTTTATCAACACAAGGCGTCCCAAAGACTGAGCATGAATAACGGCACGTCCCCCCCCCCCAGATTAGCATGTGTGATATGCCTGGTGATAAAAGACACTGAGGCCAGTTAATCAGGCCCAAACACTGATGTCACCACATTAAGGCAGGACGCTCCTGACCTTACCATTGATAAAGAATGAGGCCAGCTGAGAGCAAACAACAAAAGCCGGCCAGGGGAAGGGCCATCTGGGGACGAGGTGCACTCAAACAGATGGACGTGAATATATTTTACGTTATCTTAAATCTGAGCTTTTATCTCCTGAGGCTTACAGAGCACCCTGCGATAAAAGAAACAGTAGCACATAACCATAATTGAATAGTGATTACAGCATAAAGGGCCAGTCACAGCAGAAAGTGGCACAGTGGGGGGTGGGGGGGGAAGGGGAAGCTTTTCTAGGAGCTTGGAGATGTAAAATGGATAATGGATGGTCTTTCAGGCTGTTTTCTCAGGATTGTGCAGTTTACTTCTTGCTGGGATTTTGTTCTCTGGTTTATCGATGAAGTTATTGATGCTTGTTAGCTGTTAACTAGTCATGTATGACTGGTTATAAGTTCACAATGTTCATTCAAACTGTCTGTAGACCATTCCTGTTTTAACTCCTAATAGAGTAAAGTTGAATAGCTAATAAGCTACGATTGTGTCCTCCATTTGTTCTCGATGGCTCTTTTGTTTTGTAGTTTGCTCCATCTTGATGTTACTTTATCTTGTGAGCAATTCCCAACAAAGAGACCCAAACCAGCATAATATTTATGCTACTGATAAGTGATATTACATATATTAAGTAAACTCTTTTGTGTATTTTTCTATCTTTCTGGATCGCAAAAAAAGTCGCACTGTTTTAATTTGCTGGACATTTCTTTCATGGCAAGGAACAACAAGCAAAAATAGAGAACCAACACTATGCCTGTATCTGCTCTGATTGCGAGTTCACGATTGGTTTAAGTCTGAGCAGCAGGACCCTGTAGCGTATGTACGAGTTCCTCGGTCACCTGTTGGTCACGCAGTCCGTTGCTGCCTTCTGCTCATTCATGAGATTCTAATCAAATGATTGGACCAACTGCTCTCAGGAGACGAGCCGTTTAATGATCTATATAAAACGGGGGGGGGAAAAAACGTCTTTATCTTATGGAGGCTGTTTCCTGCTCATCCTGCGGTTCAAAGCCCCCCCCACCACCCCGAGGCTGGCAGGTGTCGTGACGCTTGGCCGTGTTTTTGTTCTCAGGACCTGGACCGTGGCACAGCTGGGCCTGCAGCCACTAGAGGGGGGGAAAGCTGATTGATTTTTGAAAGATATCTCTATAGAAACATTCTCAATTGAATTTATTTTTTAAACGTCGACTAGGTGATGATCCCTCCTTTCTCATGGGAGATTATTATTGTGATGTAAAAATAATGGTTTTAAAGAGGCATGAAGGTGAGCATCACATACAATTCATACTTCCACTTGTAATATTGTTGATCTGATCCTAAAAATAAATAAAAAAGCTTACAGATATAGATGACCTGTGAGAAAAGAGTGTGAAAACTAACTAGGAAACAACAAAAGTGGAAGATAAGTCTGTGTATTCATGTTGCCAAGGTTACTGTGACCCTGAAAACTCTTTATCTCTTCAGCCTCTGTAGTTTATTTTATCTCTTTCCCCCCCAAAAAAAAATTGTGTGAATTTCAGACAGTCAGTGGTGGGAGAAGTATTAAGATGAACCTTTACTTAAGTGAAAGTACGAATACCACACGGTTGAATATTCCACAAGTAAAAAAAACCTGCACTGTTAAGTATTATCTGCAAAATATACCAAAGTATTCGTACGTCTGACTAAAGTTAAGTATTCATTGTGCAATATCAGGTTCCTTGTCGCTGTTTGACTATTGTATATGGTGTTTCTAGATTAGTATTACTGCTGCTTTATTGTGTTGCGCAATATGCTGCTTTAGATGTTTCAGGGTGTGCTTATCTACAGCAATGCGTCATATTCTATAAAATCATCAGATTTGTTGCGTAACCGTCCTGTGAGAACTGTGTCTCTGAAAACGAGAAACAGACTTGTTTTCAGCTTTGTGAGGCAGCGTTTCTCCAGCTGATCCGAGAGGCTTTTTGAATGGTTTATTCAGCTTAAGAGGGAGGAGGATTTTCTCAACACGTGAAGGAACACTTAATCCTTCAGTTTATCACAAACTTTCACATTTTGGAATTTACCAAGTTTGGATTAAGCCCACGCCCGTTTAAACGCTGACTCGTGATTAGTGTCGGGATATCCGGTGGCGTGCTCGCGTGACAACTCGCTGCAAAATAACGTTTGTCCCCTCCGTTTAGAAGCCTCCCATCACTTCCATGCAGCTTTTGATCATTACGGGTCCCCGAGCAGCATCTCTATACATTAGTGTTACTCTCCCACCACCACCAACACCACCACCACCACCACCACCACCACCACCACCTTAGTTTGGCAGGAATCCAGCTCAGCGTGGCCCGCGACTCATTAACAACATAATTGGTCCAGCAGCTCAAGTGTTTACGCCGGGCCGAACAAAAAAAAAAAAACCGTCTAATCATGACAGACGAGGTTTGTCCGGCTCTGAATACATTCCTGACATATTTGTGTGTCCGATCAGCAGGCTGCTGGTGTTACAGACACGGAGCCGTCGATTACTGCTGTTGTCAGACGCCACAGAATATATTTAACCCTCCCAACCCCAACACACGTTTATGAAGTGATCGAAAATAATGTTTTCTTTGAACAATCACCAAAACTACACCATTTATCATGAACAGAAGCTGTAAAATAACGGCATTACCAGATTTTCAACCTTCCGACGGTCAATAAAAACATCATGTTTGACAAACTGTTCTGTTTTGGAAAAAGCAACCAAATGGAAGCTTTAAATTGTGATATTTCATCCAAAACTTTTTGCTCTACATGTCTCATTTAAAATTTCGCCCCAAATGAACCATTTGCTCGAACAAGATTCTGTAAAAAAAACCATTTAATTCTGCGCTCCTCACCGCAGCTAGGAAGCCAGGATTGACTCGCCTGAGACCAACAGTCATGGGACAAAAAAATCTGTGAAACTTGAGCTGAACTGCAGGCTGCTCGACACAGAGCGGAGAGGAGATACAGAGAGGTTGTAAGGTCAGGCTGTAAACATTTTAATAGTTAAATGAATGTAGCATGTTTTTTGTAAAACTTGTGGACACATGGAAAATGTTGGAAATTTAGATTACATCGTTTTCAAATTTTTTATAGAATAACCAAAAAAAATGATAATGTATTTCATGGTTACTGTGTTCTACTACAGAGAAGTTATGATTGTGTTCTCTCAACTTACAGCAATAAACTCCCCCAATATGTGTTTCGGGGTTTAGAGGGTTGAAGGTTTCTTCTTCTTCTTTCTTCTTTTTTTTTTTTGTGGCTTTAGCTTCAGTTCGGTGTCATTTGTTAAAGTTTAGTTGCGAAACCTCCTTTCTCTCCTTCATGCTGTCATCACTTTAATTAGCTTGTTGTTCATTGTCTGGCTGCTGTCAGAGGAGAAGCCCAGCGCCGGATCTCATTGGTCCGTCTCCAAAAGGTCAGCAGAGCGGGCTCACTTGGCACAAAAGCAAACATGGGAGCACTTAAAATGGGGAATTTCTCCCACAATGCCTCATTGAGAGAGCTGACAACAGAAGTGAAAGCTTTTGGCAGAGACCGTCTCTCACCACAGCTACAGCCGGAGGTGAACATGGAGACTTTGTTCAAAGCAAAGTTTTTGTATTTTCAGATGAAGATAACGATAAGAACAAGTGGAAACATTTCTTTATCCTTATTGGCAAAAATTTTAAAGGTTTTGCTTTATTCTCATCACTTCATCAAATTGGAATACGATACATTTCCTGCAGTAGTAGTTGTTGTTGTTGTTAAAGCTTATTTAATGTCATGTTTGCCCTTATTTGAGAGTCACTGAATCCCAAGTCTTTATTGGAAAACGTTCCATTCGTAGTAAGAACTTATTCTGAATATCCAAACGGAATATGTGCCGTTACATGACCCGTATCGAATCCAGATGATTGTCCTATTGGGAACAATAATGGAATATTAGTGTGTAAACATAGTCAGTGAAGAGGGAGAAAGGAAACAAGTGGAAAGTGCGACAGTCAACACGAGTCAGAATCGACTTAATTGGTTGAGTATGTACACACACACACACACACACACACACACACACACACACACACACACACACACACACACACACACACACACACACACACACACACACACACACACAAGGAATTTGACTTTTGTTTTTACATTGATCTCAATGTACTTACACAGAAATGGGCATAACAGCTAAAGAGAAGGACAAATAAAGGTAGGGAATAGAGTCTATAGACGGGACTATTGTGTAAACAAGTAGGTGGGAAAATGGGTGTGTATGTACATGATATAATGTGCACACATGTATACATACAAAGCCCTAATATATATATTATAGTGCATGTCTATATACAGTATGTAGGCTTTATATAGACAGACAGTGAATGAAGAGTAGACCATGTTAGAAAACAGTCTCCATTTTAACTGTAAAAATATAACCTATAATGGTAGTAAGTGGATGTTTTTAGTGTTAAAAACACAGCTCACCCAGCTGGGAATCAAACCTCGGACCGTTATGCTACTGGAACCACAGTCCTGTCGAGCTCTATCTTAATCCAGTGTATTAGGGACATATGCACAGTCTTCTGCAGTTTGCTACAACAACTCTGCCATTAATTCAACATTTTGTATGAAGTTTGTAATGTTCAAGTTGTCTTGACATCGTTGGAAGTGTCTAAATTCAATTGAATGTTTATTTTTTTAGATCATAGTTTAAGATGGTTGTGTACTAAACATTATATTTCTGTCCTATATTTACAAACTTGTTATGTTTGGAACATCTCCTGGATAAAATGCAGAAAAACACCATCACTGACTATGAGCTCAATGCTTAAACATGTAGTTTGATAAAAGTAGACTTTATGGCAGATTTTTTTGTATAACGTAGCCCTTTAACCTTGAGAAATAAGTTAGGGTCCATCGGTCTCTTTTTTTTAAAATGTAGTATGTCTTAATGCTGCATTTATTTGGAATCAGGCAGACGGCAAACCGGAGATCTTTTTTTTTTTTGGGACAAAAGCAATTTACAAGCAGATATTAGTAGCTCCTCACACAAGGATAAAGTTGTTTAACTTTGCAATAAGATATATTAAGAGAAAGCTTCATTCATTACTATAGGTAATTGCATTAAATGATAGCCAGAATACCTTTGTTTGTTTTTCACGTACTATCAAGAAGACGTTGTCCATCTGCCTGATTCCATGTGAATGCAACATAACGGAGATGGCACATGACGTCAAACATGGCTTTTCTGTACAGGAGGACAAATGGTGAACCTGCAGAGACATTTTGAGTCTCTTGGTCCTCCATTGAGGAGGCTCCCCTCCTGCATGGGGGAGTGGTGGGTGGTGGGTGTTGTTCATCCGTCCATGGCTCCCCTCCTCCGCCTTAGTGACTCCACTCAAGAGCTGAACAAACAAGAGGCTCCAGCCTGTCCTTGGTCAAGTGCAGCCCGGACAGCAGAGGTCATATGGGAGGGGGAGGGAGGGAGGGAGGGAAGGGTAGGGGCTGGATAAAAGAGAGGGAAACGGTGGAAGCTTCAAAGTGGTCCGAGCTGGACTGAACAAGTAACTCTTGCGGTTTGGAGATGGGCTCAATATCCAACTGTCTTGATAAGAGAGTCTTTCCAAATGAAAGCACATCTTTGTTGGGATCTTTTTAAAAGTTTAGATCTTTTGAAGGTGCACAAAAGTTTCAGACACATGTTAAGGACCGTCGTATCAAAAATGTTCAAATTTGAGCGGTTTTCTCAATTACTTAACAACTATTTAATATTTTTAATGCTTTTTTTGTACAAGTCCCTGATGGAAAATGCCAAACCAGTTGCTCAAAGATTAGAATTTATTGTTTAATCTGTTTTTATAATAATTGTTAATTGATTATCTCTGGTTTATTGACCTGTTGGTTGGTTGGTTGGTTGGTTGGTTGGTTGGTTGGATGAAAGAAGCAATTTGAAAATGTAATATTGGCCTCTGGTAAAACAGATTTATCAATGAAATGAGAGAATATTCAGCAGGTTACCCAGACTTTAAAGATGGATTGGAGCATTTTACATTAATCATAAAGCTTATGAACCGGTCTCTTTCCCACCTTACTTCTTTTGCAAGTGCAGTTTGAAGTTTTTCTACACAGAGCCATCTGTCTCCTCTAGGGGGCGCTGCTGTAAAGAGAAGGGGAATTACTGTGTTTTTGGAGTAGAAACGCTGCTTCAGGGCAACTTCACGCCGCAGTGAGCTGAATAGGCCGATTAATGATACACCTCACAGTCTGTGGAGTAAAGGGTGAAGTTATCTTTTCCTCTTTGTAGCCAGAGAACAGTGAGGAAGAAAGCATTGGATTGATCATTGGCTCAATAAAAGAGCAGCATGCAACCCTTTTGATATTTAATACTTCAATAAATGATTCAATTTAAGGTCTTTTTGGTGGAAAATGATCCTTATCATCCAAAAAATGATTACTGGTGCCGATCAATCGCACCTCTTTTGTTCTTTTTTGCAATTAATTGTTATTACCTCAAACAAGCTGAGGGCAAAATCATAATTGCCCCAATAAAACTGTTTGGAACTTGGCGAGAACTTGGTGTCAGAAATGTTACCCAGAAGCAGCTGATTGGCTCCTTTTTTTATAGCTGCAGTAAATATCAGTTCTAAATCTTAGGAGGAGCTCAGTGCTGTAGAGCCAGAAGCTGTCATCGAGCAGAATGAAGTATTTCAGGGTGATCATAAGTACGTCTTTAAAGAATATACGCACAGAAAGTTATTCTTCCAAAAGTTAGGGTTGTTTTTTTTGTAACCTTTTTAAAGTCTTAGTTTTATTTGTTGTAAACCTGAACATTTGCCTTTTTGTTTTGAATTTGACAGTCCTTTTATGACGGCACACCAAACCACTGATACTCAGATATTTTAAGTGTATTTATTTAAAATGCATCAGGTGAAACGGATCCTAAGAGTTGGATTTATAAAACATTATGTTTCCGCAATAACTTATGTTTGAGTTTTTCGTAACGGAGACAAAGGACTGCTTTAGTTTCCAAACCTCGGTTAATTAAATTCCTGTTTACGTTGTATTAGTGGGCGATTAGTCTTGTGACACTCGTAAATCTTTCTTTACAGCTCTAATATGAGTGGCAAAGATTCACCTGTGTCCTCCTTGTTGAATTGAACTTACTTTTTATGCTGTTTAAGTACACACTAATAAACCCTGTGCACCTGAACTTTTCAATGCCAGCTCAATATGCTGTAGGTTGCAGACTCAGCTGGATCTGGAGATCTCTGCATTCCTCTGACAGATGGTCCTAAATGTTGCTCTGTAATTATTCAATCCTCGTTCCAGAAGTCATTTCATCCTCCGATACTCTGATTCTGAAGTTTGTTAGCAACGAAAACAACAACGATTTTACTTTTCAAGCTTTTTTTTTTTTCTTTCCTCCTGGATACGAACGGTACGAGTCCTCTGAAAGAGATATAACGAGGTTAGAAAAAGTGTGTCTGTGTGTGTCTGCGTGTGCGTGTGCGTCTTTGATTTCGCATAATTGAGCTTGTCTTTTTCGAATGCTGTGTTTATCCTCGTGCACAGCGTCTGCGGCTGCACCAGAGGAAGAATAGCAGCGAGTGGAAAGTGATAGCACCAGAAATAACTTCATGTGTGATTACACAGCAACGGGGCCGACCGACGGTTGACTCATCCTCTCTCTTTATGGACTACTGTACTCTTGTTTCTCTTTACCAAACCCATTTGGGTCAAGATTTCACTTTTGGGGAGCTGTTTATTCATTAGTTGGTATTTTATTCACATTTTTGGACCGAGACCTGCTCAGTGAATCTGTTCCTAAAGGTACAGCGATTGTTTTCAACGTTTTGAGTGCAAGAAATTAACTTTTGAAGTGCATTCTTCAGTTACTGCATGTTCAGGTCTGGTCTTTTGGGATAAATGCTATCGGTTGTTTATGCACATTTCTGTTAAATGAAGTATTAAGAGTAGAATAAGAGTTCAGTTACTTTTGATAATTACTTCAGGAGAAGGTTTTGGGAAAGAACAAATATATTTACAAGCAATATGGTAACTAGCCTCAGTAAGGGTGATGATGTAACCAATGTAAACAGTTTGTTAGCTTGAACATTTACAAATCTCCGTGCTAAAAATGGCACGTTAAGAACTTCATTTTATGGCACATGCCTCCTTGATGATGTCCCCAGTATCTGACATTTGATCTATTATTTCACTGTTTTAGCCGTGCTAGCAGCGTAGCTCTAAGGATCGGCATGCAGCCCGAAATATCAAACCAACATTTCAACCAATATTTGATGGATTGTCGTGAAGTTTTGTATTAATGCTACCCAGAGGATGAATCCTAGTGACTTTGCTGACCCGGTGTCTTTTCCTCCACCACCATTGGAGAGGTTGACGTGTCGGTTTGAGTGAAAAATCTCAACAACTATTGGATGGATTTACATGATATTTGGTGCAGACGTTCATGTTCCCCTCAGGATGAAGTGTAAGAACCCTGGTGGTACCTTATCTGTACTTCTAGCGCTATAAACTTTGCCAAATTCCTGCAAAATGATTGATATCCCATGAGCCTCAGCTGTACTTTGCTCGTTCACTGCTAATCAACAAGTATTAGCATGCCAATTTACTAAATACTATGAACATTATACCTGCTAAAACCTCCGCATGTTAGCATGGAGACGTTGGCATTTACTTTAGAGTTCTACTGTGAGAAAGTACAGCCTCACAGAGCTGCTAGCATGACTTCAGACCATGAAGGTTCCTCTTTTTTTCCATGAATTGTCTCCGTAGAGTCGAAGGTTTTGTATGAAGCTCTGTTTTAATGGGACGTCTTAACTTTATAGCCACTTAGACGTAGTTGTAAGTGTTTTCCTTTCCTCCTCTGATCATGTGACCTGCCACTTTCCTAACCGTTAAAGCAGTATGTAAGAAAGACGAGACTTTTCTTTTCTTTTTTCCCCCCCATTCCTGTAAGTTCCTGCCTCCTCTCTGGGCTAATTGAGAGGCTTTGAGGCCGGCCGAACTCAGCAGGTTCACGAAGGACATCGGAGGGGAAACGAGCGGTTCTGACAGCACAAGCTGGGGGTCAACGGCGCTGCAGAACGGTGGAGAACGACAGCGCCGAGCGGCTTCTTCTGCAAAGCTTCCAAGGCATTTCCTAATGAGGGCCAGACGCAGAGCTGAGACGACAAGTAGCCACCGCTCCTCGTTTAATCACGCCGACACTCACGCCACGTACATATACAGTATTTATTCTGCTCGCTGTGGTCGTCGTCTTCTGTTCTTACAAAGATGCTCCTTGGAAAACCAAAACGAACCCCTGGGCACAATCATGTCGATCACCCACAGAAAGATAAAACGCTCTGCATGCTGCTGCACACACAGTTCGTGTTTTCGTGCCCTTTTTCCGAAGCTCTGAATACAAAATGATCCCAGTTTCTCTGGAGGCTTTCTCCCCCCCCCCCTCCCCCTCCATTAAATTGGCCGCCTCTGCTTTTTTTTTTTATTAGGGGAAAAACAAGCCTGTTGAATATTCAGCGCAGCGGGTTTGCAACCTTTTACGGCCCTTCTCTTAACTCTTCAAGCTGTGTACTGTTGACACACAAGTTACAAAACCAGAGCTTTGTGTCAGGGCTTTTTTTTTTTTTTTTTTTTTTTTACACACAGTGGAAAACTGTCGCACCACATCCTGTCAAGACTGAAGTTGGTCACTTTATGTGGCAAACAAATGGGTCTAGACAGGCTGGCTTTTAGGACTATTTGACAAAAGCAATGCTGATTGTTTGACTTTTTTGACTGGATTTGGATTTTAAGAAACATTACTGAACTTTAGCAACTTTCAGTATTCCACTTTTCCCTTTTTTATTTTTAATTTTCATGCAATATTACCCAAACAAGTGGCAACTTGATTTGAATGCTGCCTGGAACCCTGTGGTTTTAAAGCCAAAGTTTGAGGTGATTTCTGACTCGTTAGAAGTTTATTTAATTGGTGGTAATCCAGTGTTTTTTCCTCATTGCCTTTGCCATATTACTTTGGATACTCTTCTGTATCTGAATAGACCAAGAAAATTGCAATCGCTTTTATCTCTAAATGGACACAAAAATGATGATATGTGATTTTGTTTAATGCTGGTTAGTTGGCATCCGTTGTTGTTTTGTGTTGCCCGAATCCCTCAAATCACAGTAGATAATTGAATCGGCTGCCTTTTGAACTCACACACACATAAATACACACACACACGCACAAATACTTCCCCGTAAAGAGGAACCTGACCTGAGTCACTGTAAATCAGTCGACATGCACCTGCAGCTCCTGTCATATTTATGCAACAGCTGAGGAGGAACAAAACGAGTTGTTCTGGTTTGTGTCGGCTCGCGTGCTGTCGTTGACTTGTTTTGTTCTCGTGAGTCACACTCGGATCAGATCAGGTTACTTTTTAAATCAGTTTATCTGTTCAGTTAAAAGCGGATCATTGGTGAGTGTTATGTATTTTCTTTGTTCAAACTAAATAGATGAAATTGTAGAGATGTGTTACTCTAAAAGGCCTCAGGATTAGACTGATTGATTTCTCCTGTAAATGCATTGAAACCAACTAATGCTGAATGCTGCCTTCTCACTGCTTCTATGATACTTTAACAATTATGGTGGTATCATTTATGTCATAAGCTATTGATTAATGTTGTTGTGTTTTCAGCTTCAGTTTGTAAAAAGTACAAACACTCAGTTAAAGGGTTTAATGTCTCTTAAGAATTTATAAGTATTTATAACTAGTTTTTCAAACTTAATTTAAATGTGGATTTTTTTTATTTTTCATGTCCGTTGTCACCAAGGCTGATTATTGCTGTATGAGATGGGGAAGATTTTAGTAGTTTTGTTACATAACTTTACTTTCTGGTTGGAGGAAAATAACATTTGGTGCATTTACAGACTTGACTTTTTAGTTTCACTCCACTTCACGATTCTTAAAGATTATAGCAATTACATTTGTCTTTGTTTAGTCACTTGTGAGAAAATACAAATGATCTTAATGCAAGTATAGCATTTAATAAGCTAATATGATCAAGATGAGAACAATCTAGTCTAGTATTTTCCCTCATTTCCTTTGCTACATTATTTTGGAAACTTTTAAAGGCTCGTTGCACTTTAAAATGTTGTGATTAACCTCATTGAACACTAAGAGCCCTCGATTTAACACTTTCACTGGTTACATGTTCACGTTTCAATAATAATGGCCCAGTTATATAATGATGGTTCACTGACGGAGCCCATTCTAAAAATAACTTTTGATACTCTGAGTACATTTTGCCAAAAATGCTTTTCTCCTTTCCCTTAAAGGGGAAATTTGCCACCTTTTTTTTATGTGGATGTCGACCAAAATGTAGTCTACTGAAGAAATAAATTGCACAGTCTCTGCTATATAGAGAGATGCATTGCACATGAGCGCCGATTTGGCTACGAATGATAAGCAAACAAAATATACTAAGAAAGAAATATTCTTACAAGCTTCTGAATTTAAAGTTTATTTTTTGCACTGGACTAAGATGAGCTAAATGACTTGTTAACTCCTCATAAAACACACTTCATTCAAACAAACCAAACAGCCTTGGTTAGCCTTCCCGCTGCTCCAACAAGTAGCAACTCTGACCGTGACACTAAAACCTCCTCGTCCATAGCATCCCCAGCCCATGTACGTATGAGGAAGAACAGATTTTCTATCTGTAACAACTGCAGGTGTTTTACATGCTGTAAACTTGTCTTGAATAAGTAGAGATAACTTTGGAAATTGGCAGATTTTTAAGTTGTTTTTTTTAAGTTTTTTTTAAATTTTTTATTATTGAAAGTTTGAGTATCTTGGATATCACCACTTTTACTGATGTAAATTATTTGAATACTTTTTCTAGCACCGATTGATTATCAGTATGATTTTAATCTGTAACTCTGTAATCTGTAAAAAATTCCCTCACTGTCGCTCCTTTTATAGACCCGATTAACAAGTCTTTTATTTTGAAATATCATGTCTGGTCATCCCAGGTGATGTGTCCTTGGCTCAGCTGTGATCAGATTTGGTGTTTATGGCTTCCTGTTTTAAGAGCTGAAGGGGAAACTGCTGTGTTGGTTAATAAGTCACCGCTCATGAAGAGGTTTGTTCTGTTTTCCGCTCTCTTATCGTCCGCCTCGTTAGCTGTTCTTCTACCACGAGTTGAAGGTCAGCTCAGGCCGAGAGAGTGACCGCTGGCTGTCGACCGCATTAGCTCGCCATGCGCTTCACCTGGAGGCCCAGCGTAGGGGTCGCTTCTCCCCTAAACAGCCTAAAGTCCTGCTCCCTCTTATAGGACACGGATGGTTTTGGCTGTCATCTGAGGAAGTTGTCTAATCTTAGCGGTGAAACTTATCCCCCCTGTCGCTCGGAGGGGCGGCTGGGTTTAGGCTCGTTGTCGGGCACTCTGTCAGTGTTTGCTACCTGTGAGCTGAGGGAGGAAGTTAGAATGAGAGATACAGGTAAGATGCACGATTGTTAGAATAGAAGATCTCAGTGTTGGAATATAAGGGACCACATTAATGTAGGGATCCACCACCGTTAAAAGGTTTGGAATCCGCTTCAATTAGAACTATTTTAACAGAGCAAACATTATGATTCAGACACCAAACTGTTTTATTTACATTTGAAATCGTTTTTAGCCCAAAGAGAAGAAGAATTAAATGATTCAAACTTCCATTTACACAATGTCAAAGCAGTGTTTTATGACAGGAGAGAATACCTTTTTGTTTTCTAGTTTAGAAAAGCACATGAGACCCTCTTTTTGTTTCTGCTACACGGCAACATGGCGTTCAGTTAAAGATCAACATATTGATTAACTCACATTTTTACTCATAATTCCCAACATGCTGGTGCTTCAGCATTTCTTAGAAAACCCTTAGGAGCACACACGCTCTCAGCCTGTTGCATAACATCTCAGTTAAACTGCGTGGATTCACTTGGAAGTAAACTTCTGTTCAATGTCACATGAGTTTAAAACAGGCCTTGAGGATTAACACGTTACTTTTCTAGAACTTTTTATTCACCAGATGTTTTTCGGAATTGATTTTGACAAACTGTGTTTTTCAGAATTGTATGTTAACAGTGAAATCAATTAATGTTTTCTGTTGAACAGAGTAACACTGCAGGTTAAACCCTTCAGGATCTGATGCATAGTCAGACATGTATAACGGTTAAAAAGTTTTGTGCTGTTAGGTTAGAAACTCCTCTTTACAAATAGATGTTGTTTTGTATGAAGGGTTAATTTTGCACGTGGTGATCAACCAGACGATTCCCTGCTCCTTCCCTCAGGTTTGCTTTCTCGCAGCCGATGGAACCAGACGTTTGGGAGATGTTTGGTCAGTTTGATGTCGTTCTTTTTTTGCATGAAGTCATCAAAAAGAGCTTGTAATTAGGGTTGGATTGCAACTATACACGCACATCAGCAAAGGGCCAGCATGAGATATTTTAACTTGCTTTGTTGGGCTGGAAATCTGCTCGTAGGTGAACGTGTACGTTTTCTCTGTCATCCGTGTTTGTAGTACGTTTGAGCTTGTTTTTGTCTCCGTTACGAACACCTCATTATTGTGATGGGTGTCCTGAATGTTGAGACCCTCGGTCCATTAACACAATGAAGGCATCTTGACTCTTTTGAAGATGCTTCCTAAAATGTTTTTTCTTATTGATGTCAGTGCTTATTCAAAAGAAAAAGGATATATATATTTTTTTACAAGAACCGTATTGAACCTGATTGGTCCATCTTCTTTCACGCCTTCCACCTTTCAAGGCATTTGGGGCTTTTCCTCAGGAGGAACATCGTCCTCTTCCTTTTTTATGGTACGACAAATAGCCAGATCTTTCTCCTAAATGTTGCAGTGTGAAATGCAGTCGGGAGGTTTCTAGAGGCTAACATATTGACTTTCCGTAGACCTTTTTAAATATAAAAGAAAGCTCAAAGGAGGCGGGACTGTAGACTAAATAGATTTCAGTCTATTTGGATGCTGGAACAGCCTGGTGTGCTCGGAGTATCTCTTTCGTCTCCGTATCAGATCTATAATCGTTCCTCGGGATGAAGGACAGTTTGGATTTAGACACAGCGGCGTGATGACGTTTTCCTCGCTGCTTTATTTGGCTGCGTTCCGTAAACAAGGATTTACATGCTGCTGCTGCTGCTGCTGCAAAGTGACCACGGACAGAGTGACCTTTTTAAGATGTTAACTTATAAATGCAATGTTGTTGTACCATTTCTACAGAGGGCGAGTAAATCAATGAGCAGGACTGTTTCTTGACTAGATTTACAGGGTTTGTGCATCAACCTAATGGAAGTACTCTGAATTATCACATATTTTTACTTAAATAGACAAAAGCAAACTTCCTTACATGGTTATTTCAGCTATGAGGAGTATCTTCAGTGATATTTACTATTTTACAATTTTGACCTAGTTGCTAGTTCTTCAGGTTAACCTAGCTTACAATAAAACCGGCTTAAGGGCCATCCACATCAAGAACAATAAACTATAAATATATTGTTTAAAAAATGCAACACACAGTGGTGCATTGGTCATTTGTTATACCGGGACAAATCAGTGTGGATGCTCACATATCTATTATTATTATTATTATTGCTTTTGGGATGGACTGCCCTTAATACAATAACCCAACAATGAATCTTCCCTTTTTATAGTGAAAGTATGTCATTCGCTTCAGTTTTTAGAGAGGTGTTGCTTCATTTTTTTTTAATTTTTTTTAAGGATTTAGACGACTTCTTTGCTCAGCTACGTGTTTATGGCTTCTCTTCAATAATAATGGCAAAAAAACCCCACATCTGACTGTTATTTTGAAGGATATTTTTAGTTTTTGAAACAGTGCAAGCTCATTAAATGCTTCCAGTAAATGCAGGAGAGCTGCTGATTTAGCAGATATCACTAGTAGTGAAATATACGCTTGCCGAAGACCCTTAAGGACCCTTTTGAAGACCACTAGGGGGCCTGGATCCAACTCCTGGAGCCAGAGATCCACAGGTCAGAGGATCCGAGGTCGGTGGTCCTACTGAGGAGTATGAAAGGAGCCTGGGTCTCTCTGGGCCAACCTTTACTCCTCCAGATGCTCATTTAACAAACCAGGCCTCCTCCCCCCCTCACGTTTGCTCCTTCATTTATGACGGAGAATAGCTCTTTTGTCCCTGCTCATAATGTATCCATTGATGATGACCGGGCCGGCGCACACTGGACCTCTATGTTCATAAATGTCAGACGCAAACACACCTGTGAAAAAAGTCAGAGGTCAGCGCCCGGCGATGGCTTTAAGTGGGCTTCAGCTTCCACAGAGACACAGAAGGGTTTATGTAACAGAACACAAAGTACATGCTGGACGGAGGCGTCGCATTTACCCTGCAGTGGTGGAGTATTACTGAGTAGATTTACTCCATTACAGGTTTGAAGTTCTGATACTTCTACTCCACTACATCAGAGAGAAATATTGTACTTTTTGCTCCACTACATTTATTTGACAAATTTGGTCACCACTTACTTTACACGCATTGTTTGAAAATTAAAAAAAGAACATTCCAACCTTTTTGACTTTTGATGTCATAAAATAATAAACTGTCTAGTTGGTGCTCCATGTCACCGTTTCAGATGTCTGATTTTTCACCAAAGAGACATTTCCCCTCCCAGCTTCTCACATGGTTTCATTTAAATAACAGCTTAAGGCTTAAAGATGTCAAATTATCCAACAAATCAAAGCAATACAAAAATGAATACAGATTTGTGTATTAGACCTTTTTAGTTTTTTTTATTCTTTCATCCCCGTTATTCATCTCATGACTCCTCAGTTTTATCGGGTGACCCTCAGGTTGGGAAACTCTAATCTAGACCATCTACCTGTATATAAATAAGTTAAAACCAGCTCCACCTTGAGCATCTACAACAGTAAAATAATTGTACTTTTGATACTTAAAGTGAATTTGATGATGATAATATATAAATAATTGTTATTTGTAATGGAGTACTTTCTCTAAAGTTAAGTATCTGAGTACTTCTTCCACCACCGGCCAAACTCTGTTTCTCTGTTGTACTTTTCATTTATGAGTTTTGCTTCCACTGTTGTGACCATAATGTTATGTCGAAAGTCAATAACTTTTATTTTCTCCTGTCCAAAGTACTGAAGCAAAGAGAAAACAAGAGATGGAGAGAGATTTTATTTTGGAGGAGCATGATATTGGATTTTTGCCAACATACCGACATTTTCAAGCTAATTTTATCCGAATGCAAATTAGGTGGAAAATATGATATCGGCAGAGAACATCAAGTCTCTTTTGGAGTGGAATTCAAATGGTATTATTCCCACTGTTATCATAATGGTGACCGGAAGATGCAAGACATGAAAGATACCTTCTCTGAGACAATCTTGAAAATGGGCACAACCAGAGCAAATTGACCCATTTCACAAGCTGCAAAATAATATTTTTACAGCCATTACATTAAGTATTTTGCTCTTACGGCCTATCGTATCAAATTATATTTTTATTTCTGGACAAAATATTGAATATTCAAGCCTTTGTATGTGTTTTTTTTATCTTATGTTTAAATCAACAGTTTGTCTGACGGGACTCTTCTGAAGAAAGTTGAGTTGTGTAAAGAGATGTTTGAAACTTTTATTGTTGTGTGACATAAAGAGCTGCTTAACCCCGTCTGCATTCGACTCTTTTACGACTAACTTGATGTGTGAGTAAAACGTCTCCCTTTGTGTTTTGTCTCAGTCTGCAGGCTGCATGGTAATCTGGACTTGATGCATGGCAGTTGCATGACCGCAGTAGGTCTTGTTGTGGGACTGAGAGCACACAGCTGCAGCCATGGCTCAAACCATGCACGTGAATGGCAATGGCTCAGGTAAACCAACCCATTTGTTTATTATAATATGTTCTATTTTTGTTTTTGCATGTATTGGAGATACTCTAGCATGTTTTGTTTTTTTTAAATATTTTTGTATGTTTAGTTATTTTCCTCTGCTATGTTTCGCACCATTATTTGTCAGAGTCGGGGTCGTAAAGTTATTTTCCTCCATCACCCTGTTGGTTAATTATATACTTTGACATGTCAAACGATCCCTCGCTGCCTCCTGAACAACATGTGCTCATCCTTACTAAAATATAACCGAGCTGGATGAAGATACAATGGGGCTAAATGTAGACGTAGGTGTCCAGTTTCAGGCTTAAATATTTAACAGCTCCTGCGTCACATCGGTCTCTGTCTCAACTCCACACAGAAGTGAAAGCTTTTCATTCTTGCATTTGGAAAAAGAAGATTTTATGTTTTTGCCTGAAGTCATTTGGTAACTTTTTAAGCATTAAAATCTTAGTTTACATCAGTGGAAGTGATGATGAAATCAGTACTTATGTAATATAGGGCATTTAAAGGATGAACGAGACAGATTGATCACTGATATCTAGAGCTGAGTGATATGGTTGTAATTAAGTTCTTTACACTGGTTTGCATACATATGACATACTATTAAATATGAAATTGTAGGTATGGGAAATGAATTGTGAAATAAATCAATGTTACCTGCTTTAAACTGTTTAAACAGCAATTGATCACAGTGGAAGAAACTTTTCGCCAAGTAAAACCAGGAAGAAACAAATTAAATCATTATATTTGTTTTAAACTTTATTTATATTATTGATTTGGAAAATGTAAAAAAAACATGATACATCAGTCCACAATAAGTCTATAAAAAACAAAGGTTATTGTTATTTCATTATATAATTAATTTTAATGAATGCCATAGTCAGATTTTATAGAGCAGAAATCAGTTGAATTACCAGAAAAAGCTTCTTTTTTTTGTATTTGTGCTCTATGTATCAGTTCACATAATCTTGTCATGGACATACTTGCAGGAATGTTAAACTTTAGTTGACAGTGGACACAAAAAACAAAACGTATTAACTCCTCTGTAAGTCATTCCTTCACCTCTGGTGCTGCTGAAACACACTGAGGTTGTGCAGAGAAGATTTGCACGCTTCAGTGTGAAATAAACACTGTCGGCTCCTGTTCACACACACACACACACACACACACACACACACACACACACACACACACACACACACACACACACACACACACACACACACCTGCAGACGACTCACATTCCTGTCCGCACTAACCGGGGAGAGAGTGAAGCTTCTTACTTCCAAAATCCGTCCAGGAATGCACAGCATGCAGGACAGATGCTTTCAGCGTCCGTCTGCCACCACCATTCAAATACCTCTCTCTCTCTCTCTCTCTCTCTCTCTCTCTCTCTCTCTCTCTCTCTCTCTCTCTCTCTCTCTCTCTCTCTCTCTCTCTCTGAGATATCAGATCTTTCTTTAAGTTTTTTTTAAAGTATGTAGATGTGTTGATTTGACTTCAAAAGGCTATGAATCTGACAAAATGTATTTTATTGTCCTTTTTTTAAAACAGAATGTGAAAAATGATTAGGAATGCTACGCTAACACGGCTAACCTCCCTGCCCCCTCACTTGAAAACTGTAAAAATAGCTTCTCTGCAGTGCTGGCAGTCGACATGCCAACGTGGTCACCTGCTGCACACGAAGAATTTAGAGAAGACTGCAGAGACGGACTAATATTTTGAGGAAGAACTAATGTGTTTTTAGAGGTTGAAATATCAGCAGTGAAGTTTTAGTTTTTCTTTCTCTCTTTTTAAAGGGACATTTCACTGATTTTACCCTTGAAGTTCAGTTTATGAGGAGAGCTACTCGGCCTGTAAAACATTTATACAATGTCGTCTTTTTTTCACTCTGGAGGAGCTTTGTCAAGTCTGTTGTGTCAGCTTGGTCTTTAGAATGTTTTAGTATTTGTTTTTTTTTAATGTAAGTGCAAACAAAGTGGAGATGTGGAATTTGAAAGATTTGGGTTTTTACCAGTAGAGTCTGGTGAAGTGGTAGTAAGTTGCATTATGGGAAGTGTAGTAAGCACTTTTTTGTGGGTGATCATGAGGGACTGGCATTTTGAAGCCTTGCTAGCTCGTCTACTTCTACTTCTGTACGATTTTAAAGTTTAAACATGGAAGAAGTTCACTAGACGACCGTCTTTAAAGGTGTGAAACTTTCTACGGTGAAAGGGAATCTGGTTTAAAGCTTCTTTATCAACATTTCATTTCTTAATTCTGTCACCTTTTTAATTTTATTTTGATAAAGCCGTACCTGCAATTCAAATACAAAACAATGAATGTGAGCGAAACGAGCTAGATTATGACTTAAAATGCACTAACCTAGCTCTAAAATCTAAGTCATTATATCTCCACAAGCATTGCATTGATCATTTCTGATATTCTGACATGAAATCATGACGATCTGAATGTTCAGCATAAAAGAATCCCCCGAAAAGAGAGAACCTAATTGCACCGAAACCATCTTCCCTCATGTAGTGAAGTCGCAGCTCACAGCAGACCATCACGGCTTTGGCCTGACTTGAATGCCACCAGTCTGTCGTGGACATTAAACCCCAGAGAGCTTCAGACCGACGGGTCGACCCCCCCCCCCGCTGCTCATTCAAACCCACCGAAGTGGTTTTGTTTCCGTTACCCAGCTGCCACTTGAAGCACCCCCCCGTGGTACCGTTTCTCACTGTGCCCCATCACTCACTTCCCTTATTGTGTGTTTATGTTCAGTGCTGTTAGCGTCTAGTGTCTTTACACAACCGGTGTTTGATGAATGGACGTAGAACTGGTTTGTGTAAGTGTGACAGTAACTTTAGTGAACACTAATCCGTTCATTGTCCGCCAGCAGGGCTGAACAGTTCATTCATTCAGCGTCAACAACGCACGCATGTACAATACAGTCGTCAAGAGATGCAATGTACCGAGGCGTTAAGGAACCATTGTGCACTACAATAACCGTAGTGTTCCTCGATGGAACAATAAAATGGCTCCTTTTTTTGTTAAATATAAACAGTTTATTAATATCATTTATTAATCACATTGTTTTTAACTGGTTTTGCATGCACACTCTTTGTAACTTTGTTTACCAGGCAACTGGAAGAAACAAAGTTCACCGTCTACTTGTGTAGATTTTGAATGATGCAGCAAGTTAGCGTAGCTTAGCATAAAGACTGGAAACAGGGGTAAACAGCTAGCCTGACTCTGTTATAAGCTAACAAAATCCCATCTACTAGCAGCTTTAAAATTCACAAAATAACTAAAGAAAAAGTGTAAAAGGTTATCTCTTAAAATGTTAATATTTTGGGCATTTTTTTATATTTATAATGTGTAAATGCTAATTGCATCATCAACCATTTTTAGCTGGTCAGTTGAGCAGTCCGTCAATCGTTGGTTGCTTTAGTTTGCAGATGTTTAGCATCGTCATCGTGTTAGACTCTTAGCATTGTGTCAGCATTTTGCATTTCATGACTGTAGCTTGTCAAAATTATGTGCAGCAAAAAAAGCTCTCCATTTTGTACCATTTTAAGGGAATTAATGCAGATTTATTTCAAAAAAATATTGCAAAAACACCTTTGTTGTTCACTTGTATTGTTAAAATCTTGCAACTGCCGTTTAGATTGTTAAAAGTTAAAGCATTTGTAGATGGTTATCCACTATTATATACATAAGTATACACACATTTCAGTTTCTAAGTTCAGCATGTAGCACGTCTGTCAGTTGCGGTCTGTATATAACGTGACATATAAAGTTTATTGTAAGTTTTGACCTTTTAATGAAAGTTACAATTTGCAGCATTTTTGCTTTGTTGGTCCTGCTTTCCTCTCCAGCTGCCCAAACTTCTGTTTTTACACTTTTTACACTCTTGATAAGCTGTCGTCACTGCAGCTTCTAGTTTGAGGTTTAGGGACCAACATCCATGATGGAAGCCAATTACAGTCACCGGCTTTAGCCTCAGCTTACTGATGGGTCACACCCATCCAAAACAACAAAAACAAGCCAAAAACATCCTATATAAATGATTTCAAATAGCCAGATATTACGTGATGCAGCTCGAAAATATGCCCCCTTTCAGAACAGTTATTTTGCAGATGTGTTCACTAGAGAAAAAAACAAAACAGTCAGTCATGTCTGATTGTTTTACTTGACCATCTATGAGAAAAGAGCGATGTGGGCAAAGCCTGTGAAGCTGCCTCGATGTTTGCAGAGGAAGCCCAGACATTTCCTCCCGTCTGCATCATCATGTACGGAGTTAAGTTGTTGAATTTGGCAGCCGAGTCTGGCACGGCCCTGTGAGTTTCTACAAGAAGCTAATAGATCAGTCTGCTCTGCTCCGTCCTGCCTGTGTCCAGTTTTTTTTTTTTTTTTTTTTGTTGAAAAGGGCAGGAATGTGAAGCTTTAATGTACTTATCGTCTTTTTAGTTCTGTTTCCTGTTTTTTCTTTTCCTTTTCCTCTCTGTTCCTGGTGCTGAGCTGCTGCACTATGAGGCGTTGAACCGTCGCTGCTCTAGTTCTTTTCTTGTGAGTAATTAGGCGTATAGAGCTCGCAGGCAGAGCCAGGAAATACCAGCCTGGTTGTATGAGAAAGGGTCTGTTTGAGTGTGTGTGTGTGTGTGTGTGTGTGTGTGTGTGTGTGTGTGTGTGTTGGGCCACCAGAGTCCCCTCCACCCAGGCGCTTGCATCATACTTTGCTCTCGTTCTGTGTAAAGCACCGAGTGTAACAAACACTGTTATTCCACTCTGCAGCTGTGTGTGTATGAGACCAGCACAACTGTGTACACTTCTGTTGATGAATTTGTGCAATAATAAGGAAAATATCTGCCGATGCTTTCAATATTCACTGTTTTAACGATGAGTTTTATATCAAAATAAAAGGGGAAATTAAGGGATAATTCAACAGTGTCTCAGTGAGGTGTTGGGCTACAATGAGCCTCCAGAACAGCTTCAACTCTACCGTCATTCTTCCAAAAGATGTGTCTTTATTTGGCGTCCTTGACTTTAAAGTACTGCAGGTGTGACATGTTTTTGCAGGCCAACCAGGAAGTTGGCATCGTCCAACGTGATTTTCCGTTGTATTTTAGATAATTGCAGAATATAATCTCTGTGGCAAACCAATGCTTATGATACGTACAGGTTTTGTTCAGCAAGATCATCTTCACAATGCTCACTGTATGATTTTTGAAGCGTTAATATTCTGCAGAAGTAAAAAGCCAACGTCACATGACTTCACCAAGAAGCTAAAGAGTTGCTGTGATGACGTTTAGTAGTCTTATTAAGCCACTCGTTAGCAACCTCCTTTTGTATGTTTGCGTGCTTTTAGGTTTCTAAAGAGGTGCAGATACGGTGACTTCTGGGCCCCGTTTGAAAAACAAACAACTGGCAGACACATTTAGACCAGAAGTCTCATTTAATCTTCCTCTGAGGGCCGTGTGGACGTTAAAAGACTTTTGTCAGCTCTAAAATTAGACTTTTACAGAGCCAGTGCAAAACAAGCCAAGCCCTGTTTGTGTATTTTTTCCTCACAGGTTTTAACATCAAGGCCCAAAGTTGGCCTTCAGCGCAGTATTTTATGAGCAAACACAGAGAGAGAGAGAGTTCATGGGTTTAAAGTTGATGAAAAGGGGTTTCAGTTAGTGCAACATTTAAGTTGATTGAATGACAAGAAAATAATATACAAAAAGCAAACAAGATATCTTTATTACCCGATACAGACAAGTCATGAGAAGCCCCAAAGCGTGGATGTATTTAAAGGGATTTCACACAAAGCACATGTCTTTTTGAAACGGCTGAAACATGTGCTGGTGAAAATGGCTACAAAGTGAAGTGTGAATAATCAGACGGAGGGCTTCTTTCGGATATCAACGTACACGAGTTGAATTTAAAGAGCGACTGTGTTCAGACACCACATGGTTTCCGTTGGAAGCTCTGGCCTGGAAATTGGGGAAACACGTGCAGTAGAAGTAGCTGCTGGAAACATTCGAGTTACCACATTTTCTTTCGAGCAATGAATGTACAGCTAATGTTGGATAATTGGGCTGAAATATTTTAACGTGCCAGCTGAGAGATGTGAAGCCGGGCGTGTGCCAAACTCTGGATGCTATTTTAAGTTGTTGACGTACATGATGTTTAGTTCAGTAATACATTTTTGGATTAACTCATAATGTTTTTAAAAACGCTGTGATAAAAATAAACTAACAAGGTCAGCATCTAACTATTTCATTATCGATGAGTCTGTTTAGTTTTCCATTTAATCGATTGTTTAGTCTACAAACTATTATAATGTTGTGATAAATGTCCATCACAACTTTCAAATGTTCAAAGTTATCTTTTACATTTTCTATTTTGTCCGACCAAAAGTCCAAAACCAAATTATTCTTGATTTTAGATCCATACAAAGCATAGAAAAATCCCCAAATGTTCACATTGGAGAAGCTAGAACCAGCAGACGTTTGGTGTTGTTGCTTGATAAATCATGATTATTTATTACATTTTCTTCTGATGGGGGGAAACCCATCATATATTCCTCTTTAGATATGAAATGTTAAAAAAAACAGTGGAAAAAGAAGTACTTTAGAATGAGATGTTTTACTTAAAGGCATAATATGTAGTCACATCATCCACATATCCTCACAAATCTGCGGGAAGGTGCCGGATTTTGATTGAATGCAGCCCAAGACAGGCTTCATCCTGCTGTGTACTGTCTGAATGTGACAAAGCGACAGTGTTTGACCCGGGAATGAGAACCGGCTGCACACTCTGCTTATTGACTGGAGGTTACATCTCTACGTTGGCTCCAAATGTTGGCCAGAAAAGACCCAAACATAGCAAAATAAGAAGAGTGAAAATACAGGCCGGATCTCTGCAGATACAGACCACCACATACATGTAATGGGTCATAAGTGATGATTAAGAGGCATCGTTTTTGTATCCGTCTATACATAGTTTGATAGGAAATTGTTGCATATTAAACCTTTTCTGTAACCGTAGCGATACTACCATTTTAGTAATACTCTGTTACAAGTAAATTTTCTGCATTCAAAATGTTACTTTTGTAAAATTAGCTTCACAATGTACTTATACCAAAAGTAAAAGTACTCATTATGCAGAATAGCCCTTTTTAGTATCGTATATTATACTATTGTTAATACTTTACTATTATAAAATGAAGTAACTAAATGCAGAGGGAAGTTAAATCTAGGTGGTTGTCTGTTTTTTTTAAATTCCTTAAATACCAGCAGTGCTTACTCATGCTGGTGGAGCTCAATTTGGTAAAAACGCATCACTTCATCTCCCAAAAATGTGTCATTCTCTGGTTGTGCAAACAGTATTTTCAGGCGGAGATGATTCTAAAAGACGACTAGGAGATGTTGTAAAGATATCCAAAAAGATTTAAAGGAAAGTCTGTGTAACTGTTGTGTAATCTTTATCAAATTGACAATGTAACAGCTGCTGATAACTGCAGCAGACTCCCGGGCTCTCGTGCCCGTCACTGCAGCGCGACCCCTTCAGTTGTCTCGTGTTCATGAGGTCATCGCTCAGCTGTCCGGGGTCTCGGCGGTACCAGAGGGCCGCCTGTCACTCCTCTGTGTGTTGGTGTGTGTGTGTACGTGTGTGAGACTGGTCAGAAACTCGTGCCAATGTGTGTGTGTGTGCGTGTGTGTGGTGGGAGGGGTTACCAGACAGCACAAGACCGTGACTGTGCTGCTGCCTCACAGATTATTTATACCAGTCAGAAAAAACAGGACGTGCTTATTTCAGATCTGAGCAGGAGAAAACACAAAGATGGTTTTGTTTTAAGATCAAAGTGCACTTACACTTTTTAAAAGTAAAAGAAAAGAGCTTCACTTGTGCCAGTATTGCCATGAATAGATGTAAAGGATTGCATTAACTTTTAATAAGTAACATAACCGGTTTAGGGGCTGCAACTAATGATTATTTTCTGCAGATTATTTTGTTCTTTAATTGTTTTCCTATAAAATATCAGAAAGTATTGATACACATTATGAGTTTCCAAAGCATCAATGTGATGTCTTGAGCTTATTTTGTCCATCAAATCCACCCAAAAATTCATTTTACTATCACATTTGACAAAGAAAAGCAGCAAACTCACATTTGAGGAGCTGATTCCTGCAAATATTTCACATTGAAATGATGAATCTATTATTAATAATTACCTTCTGTTCATGACTTGTTGTTTCAGCGCTTATTTTGGTGAAACTCCATGCACACAGCAGCTCTCATAATTAGTCAATCAACAGGAATTTTAACTGATGATTGTTCATCATTTATCAAGAAAAAAACGATTGAAACGTTGGCTCCAGCTTCTTAAATGTGTGGATTTGCTTTTATCTTTTGTTTTTATAGAATTGCACATTGTATAGAAGTAAATAACTTTGGGTTTTGAGCTGTAAATTGGACCAAACAAGCAATTTTTAAGATGTCGCTACACAAATTCCTTTTAGCCTTTAAAATTGCTAATTTAGTTTAACTGTAGCTTTTTCAAATGTTTTGGATTGGCTTCTTTTTATATTACTTTACTGTTGATTGAATACAATTGAGTTTGAGAATCCTGTCTCACTACATTCTGTCATTGTATAGGCCAAACGGTAAGAAAAATCAATGAAGTTATTGATTAAAGTCGTTTTAAAAGCAGCCTTTTCTGATACAAAGTTCAAGAAAACATCTGCCTGACGACATAGCTGACATAGCTGACCATCAAATAACTCTTTATTTGGTAAAAAGTTTGTTCTTCAAAGTATAAAAGTTTGTACAGAAGCCGAGTGATTCGTCTCAACAACAGGCCGTCATTGTCATGAGTTCACCTCCCCTCCAACGGAATAACAGGACTCTTATTTGGGGAAGGGAACCCTCGCGTGATTGGACGAGGCAGCCGTCCAATAGTGATGCAGAGCAGCGCTGCGCTTTTAGTTTACACCAATAGTGGAACTTTTTATGCCCCCCTCTCTCCTTCCTCCTCCTCCTTCCTCCTCCTCCTTTATGGAGAGAGGATTGAGAAAGAGAGTGAGAAGAAACAGCAGTTCTGTGGCTCAGATCTCAGTGCAGTTAAATCTTGTCCAGCAGCATAAAAGACAAAGTGGAAAAAGAAGGAAAAAAGTCAAAATGCTGCTGATCTGAGGTGAGTGCAGCTTGAACAACAGGGCAGGGGCGGGGGGGGTGTTAACAGCTGGCTTTAAGCCTTGTAATTCCCTCCCTCTGTCTTTTTATCTGAATGGAAAGGATTGACGGGGAGAAGAAGTGAGCCGGAGCTGGAGGGCAAGAGCTGGAGCTGTTTATTTCCAGCCTGTGTTTGCTTTAGTCGGTGAGAGTTCCAGGCATACCAAGAACAAGACGCTGCTTTTAGCCAACGCAGAGTGAGCGTAGTGGAGTCTGGAAAGCTGACTGGCTCACTTATCGACTCTTTCTGACAGGAGAGAGAGTGTGGAGTTTGGACTTTAAGCAGCTTTGAGTCATCTGTACAACGTGTATGTAACTCAAGAAATGTGTAGTGTAGTTTGCTATTTTATTTCTGTCTTTTTTCTTTTTTTTAAACTGTGTGATCAATAATGGGATAGTTTATGGGTCATTTGTGTCTGTAAAAGCTCAAGTGTTGACACAACGGATGAATTTTGGACTTTAAAATATTGACAGTCTGTTTTTCTGACCCCTCTGGTTCGTCTCTTATCTGAGCTCTGTAAACAACATTCTGTTTATCTGTCACAAGCGTTCCACAAACCTCACCAGGCTAAATTAGACCAAGTAAACCCAACATTTTGGTTTTATTCCAAAGTTTACTACGCCTCTGGCTATTTGGTGTTTTTTTGTTTTCACATAGCTGCATCTCACACAGCTTTGGGGTCGACTTGAACCACCTCTTGGCGAAATAATTACCACTCTCGCTTCTTCCAACAGAGATGTGAGAAATTTTGAGACGTGTTTGAACTTGCACTGTCAAATTATGGCGATTGTCAGCGGCCGAGGAAACCCTTAACACTGCGTGACACCCGAGCTGCTCCGGGGCAACAAAATGCATGTTTTTCTTTTCATTCTTGTGATAGTTTCTTTACAAGTTGCCTTTATTCCCTCCGGGTCTCTATGTGTAACAAAAACCTAATTATGTAGCACAGTCTTTATTTGCTTTTGCTCTCTAAATCTGAATTCTTAACTAACTTTATCTTCTTGTGGTCTCTGTTTCAGAAAGAGGACAAAGATGCCCGAGCACAGAGGACGAGAAGGACTCCGAGGCGCCCTACTATGTTGAAACTCCCTACGGTTATCAGCTAGACCTGGACTTCCTCAAGTATGTCGACGACATCGAGAGGGGCAACACCATTAAGAAGCTGAGTATCCAGAGGAAGCCCAAAGTGGCCAAACCCTTGGCGGCGCCTCGGGGCAGCACTGGCGGGGGCAGCACTCGGGCTGAATGGACCTCCACAGACTCCCTGTCCTCCTCCAACAGCGACGACAAGCAGTCCCCGGTCTTCTTCAACGCCAGGCCCCAGGTCGCCGCGCCGCTGACCCCCACCCTCTCCAGAGGGAGCTGTGAAGCCCCCCCGCAACAGTCCTACTTGAGCATCTCGGAGCAGAGGCTTCTCCTGCCGCCTCCTTCGCCGAGGTTCGCCCCTCGCCACAACCCCCAGGTGGAGAAGACGCTCATGGAGACGCGTCTCCGCCTCGAGCAGGAGCGTCTGCTCATGCAGCCGCACGGCGAGCCGCCGATGCCCCGCCGCCGTCTCGCCAGCTTCGGCGGCATGGGCTCCAGCAGCTCGCTGTCCTCTTACTCGGGCTCCATGGCCCCGAGCCAGATCTCTCCCAGCGCCCATCACCCTCTCCCCATCAACGGTCACTTCCCCAACGGAGAGTACAACCCTTACTACCCGCAATCCATGGGCAGCTCCATCCGCCACAGCCCCATGAGCTCCGGCATGGCCACGCCTGTCACAAACGTCAGCCCGTTGCACCTCACGCAAATCCGGGAGCAGATGGTCGTGGCCCTCAAGAAGCTGAAAGAGCTGGAGGAGCAGGTGAAAACCATTCCTATCTTACAGGTTAAGATTGCCGTTCTTCAGGAAGAGAAAAGACAGTTGGCTGCTCAGTCCAAAAATCAAGGTCCCGGTGGCTTTCGCAAGCGCTCCTACAGTGTAGGCAGCGCCGACCAAATGGAGAACCCGGGCCCGATCCAAAAGGAAACGGAGCTGCACATCATGGAGCCCGAGGCCCAGGAACAGAACGCCCAGCGGCTGGAGGAGTTCAGACGTTTGACCGCTGAGGTCCAAGCTCTGGAGAAGACGACCCTGGACAATAACGTGACTGAAGCTCCGCCTCAGAAGCTCACGCAAAACCAAGCGCACCAAAAGTCCATTGGAATAGTTACCGATGAAAACATGAACAGCCTTCCTGTCAATCAGAGGACGAACGGACATTGTTTCCGGGATTGCGGAGTATCGACGGAGCGGCAGGAAACGCGCAGCGCTGCGGTTGGCGTGACCGAGGCCATGCTGGGCATGACCAGTGAGGCGGAGAGGGAGATCGAGCTCCAGCAGCAGACCATCGAGGCGCTGAAGGAGAAGATCTACCGCCTGGAGGTGCAGCTGAAGGAATCGACGCACCAAATAGAGATGGGAAAGCTCAAGCTGGAGCTCCAAGCGGCCGGCGGGTCAAACAAGAAAAAAGTGGACAAAGGTTTGATGGCGAGGCCCGAGATGTACAACGCCTGCGTGGAGGCCAAAGTCCAGATGCGCAGCCTGGGAGTGGGCGAACATCTGGAAACCAGCCACGCAAACACGGCTATAACTCTACAAAGCCACGCTGTCGGAGTGTCCTGTCAACCCAGCGTGCAGAGTGTCGCCACGGGCCCGGAGATCCCGATGGACCGGTGGGTGGTGCACGAGCGCGTGGAGGTAAAGGACCAGTGCGTAGGGAGACGGGTGGAGACGTGCGACCGGCCGGCGGGCATGGAGCTGAACGTTTGCGAGGTGGGAGTCAACACGGAGGAGTCGGTCCACAGCCTGGCTCTCTGCAAACCCATGACGGAGTTGAGCAAAGAGTCGAGATCAGTCGGCTGCGGGGATTGTTCCGTGGACGTCACCGTGAGTCCCGTCAAGACTCTGCTGTCTCGAGGAACCGACCCAGACTACGTCACCAAAGTGGACTCTGGCGTCACGGCTACTCCCGAGACGGCGACTCAGCAGACCAATACCGAGACAGAGGTTGCGAGCAAATCCACCAACACGAAGACATCTGTCCTGACCGACTCGTTCACCGACATGGGGCTGATCACTTGTGACAAACACACCAACACGGCCGTGACCGAGACGAGGACGGTCGCCGCCGGGGAAGGACTTATCAAAGACGCTCACTCGACGGCAAAGATGCGTTCGATCGCTGTCGGAACCACCACAGACGTGGAGTCGTTCCTTGGCAAATCGAGCTCTGCTAAAACCAAAGAATGTGGGGTGGGGACACTTGGCATCCAGGAGAACTTCTTGGTCGGATTAAAAACCAGGAACATAGCGTGCGGCCCCTCCCAGCCGGACGAATGTGTCACAAGCAGCAGCAGCAAAGAGGCCGCGGAGGTCGAGGCCGAGGCTGCACCACTGCAAGCTCAAGCCCAGGGGGGCGCCGGACTGGACCACTACATCGAGAGGGTCCAGAAGCTGCTGCAGGAGCAACAGATGCTGCTGGCGGAGAACTACAGCGAGCTGGCGGACGCGTTCGGTCAGCCCCAGTCCCAGTTCGGGTCCATCAACAGCCAGCTGGTCAGCACGCTCTCGTCCATCAACTCGGTCATGAAGTACGGAAGCGCCGAGGACATCCTGAAGCTGCAGTCGGACTCGGTGAACTCGAACGAAGGTGAGAGGTTTTGCATCCTGCAGCGCTGAGGATGCTCACGGGTCCCACGTGCTCTCAAGTGCTGCAGAAACAAATGGTTCTTGTGATAACTGGCAGAAAGTCATCCAGGCAATCGGAGCATAGTTTCAAGGGCAGACAACTGAAATGCACACACACAGACATAAAATACACACACACACATAAAATAATTCACTTCATATATACACAGCACTTTTCAACATGCTTTACATGATAGAACATGGGTTTAAAACATTTCATTCAGGTCTGCAATGAAACAAATGAAATAAGAAAAAATACAAAAATAGAATGCACAACAATAAAAGATAAAAAGGCTAAATATGAAGGGTATAAAACACATGTCAGTTTGTCTTTAAAATCTCGATACATAGTATATTTAAATTTAATATCATTGAATGGGTTGTAAAATAAATTCATTGCACTTTCGCAGGACAATAAAACTGCTGTAGAGATAATTTAGAGACAAAGTAAGGTGTGTGTGTGTGTGTGTGTGCGTGCGTGCGTGCGCGCGTGCGTGTCAGTGCGTTCACACACCCTCTACAGAGAACACTGATCGGATCGGACAGCCCAAAGTTATCTCCGACCCTGAAAAATGTGGCGGGGGCTTTGGACGTGAACCAACAATGAGCTCACTTCTCTTTGGGAACCAGTTAACGTCGCACCCATCGGCCTCAATCGGCCTGGTGTTGTTTTTGCGGGGCCTCCCCCCTTCCCCCCCGCCTTCGCCAACACCTCGCTGTTGATGCTGATTCATGGGCTCCTTCTGAGTTACATAACACGCATTCATGCCGGCTGGCACATGAACGCGGGCCGGTTGTCTGGTGTTTTGGGAGCTCGTTTCTGGTCAGTTTTCAGGCCTCTTCTGGAATGTAGGACGACCAAACAGACGCAGTTCATGTTCAAGTAAATAACGTCCGTTAAATCACAGCACTGAAGACGATAAACTAGGTGGGAATAGGAATGCAAGACGTTTACTTGAGGATTTACATTTCACGTGTTTCTACTTCACTACATATCAGAGGAAAATACTGTTTATTTTACTGCACTACATTAATCTGATAACTTAAGTTTAGTTTCAGATGCAAAAAAGTTTGAGAACTACAGCTCTACAGGGATTATATGAAGGCGATAAAGTCTAGGAATAAAAGTTACTGTCACAGATACATTCCACAGTTAATTGAAATTCCATTCTCGTCATCAAGGAGTGCGGTTGATGGTGCAACACTTGTTGACTTCTTGCTTTTTCACAGTGTTTTCGGAGAATACTGGAACTGACAACATGCTGAGCATTAACTCCTTTTAAGGTGCTCGTCGCTCGCCAGAGAATATGATGCATTGCTGCAAATTAAAATGGCAAGATACACATATTTGCAGCAGTAATATTAATCCAGAAACAACATATCACGGACATTTAACTTCACAATTACTACTTCACAAGTACATTTAGCTGATGATACTTTTACTCAAGTAAGGTTTGGAGTGCAATACTTTTACTGGAGTAATAAAGTACTTAAACTTAAAGGAAAAATAGGTTTTAGGAAGACTTATCAGCAGAAATGGAATATTATATTCATTACTATGTTTTTATTGGTGTATAATCACCTGAACCTAAGAATCGGTGTGTTTCCGATAGCTTAGAATGAGCTCTTCATATCTACGTAGGGAGCAGGTCCTCTTCAGAGTCCGCCATGTTTTCTACAGGAGCCCAGAACGGACAAACCAAACACTGGCTCTCGAGGGAACCGTTCATGTTTTTGTGCTACTTAAAGGCCACCGTAGTTCTCCAACACGCTTGTAAAGGGAGGAGTGAAATGGTTATTCAGTTGGTTGCAGTCTGCATCTTCACCACTAGAAGGCACTAAATCCTGCAACCTGCTCCTTTAATTATATGAACACTTGGTTCTTCCACCACTGGTGTAGACGCTGATGGATTTTGGTTTGCACAAGGAGTCATAAACAAGATCGGCATAAAAAAGAAACGTTTCTCTTTTTAAGCAGTCGGTTGGTTGAAGTTGCATTTTATTGTCACTTTATTGGGATACAACAAAGTTTAAAGGCAGCATAACATGCCAACTTGTCATTAAAAAATGTCTGGCAGTTAGCGGTTTTAAAGCTTTTTGTTGTTTGAATTCTTGCTGTTTTTTTTAAGTGCTGTGTCAGTGTGGGCATAAAGCATGAGACATTCACTTTTTATACCAAATTGCCTCATGTGCGATTCATTATCACGGTCTGGCGAACAGATTTATGTTCTTTATACTTCTTATATAATTCCTCGAACAACTCGGCGTCCTGCTCATTCTGACATTTCTCTACCTGCAGTGGTCAGAGACTTTAACCGTTGAGTCCCGTCTTACTTTGTTCTTCCTCTCCTCCTTTTCCCAGAGATGAGTCAGCAGCTTCATGCAGAGCGTTCACACGTGGAAAGGACTTCATGCGGCCTGATTCCTGCAGATAAAGCTGCCAACACACCTGCACAGCAGCAGATGAGTGCGGCGGAGCAGAAGAGCCGGATGGACCTGCAGATGTCCACAGCGCTACACGGTACGACTGCCAAACACATTCTTTGGGGTCGGTCTCGTCTGCGTGTTTTAGGATTCTTGTCCTGCTGCATTATCATAAAAAGTGGTATTTGTTTGATATTTAAATCCTGCAGTTCAGAGCCAACGAATGAAAACGCAAAAGCTGGAGGCTGTTATTAGAGTGTAGATGTGATGTTTTGGCAAAAAAAACAAAAAAAAAGGGCAGTGATAGTTATCTGACCAGATGGTGGAGGCTTCGGTTTAGCTCGCTCTAAGTTCGTTCTCTGAACACGACGTGGACTTCTGGAGTGGTGAAGTGATAATATTACAGTTGGTTTGGAAATAGCAGCACATTTTTATGGTTATTTATATTTAGATGGACTAAAATACGGCGGCTAAACAATCACCTGAATGTCCTTCTGGAGTTTCACACTCACTTCATATAAAAACCAGCAGCCGTGGAACAAGTACTCTGATCTTTTACTGAAGTAAAAGTAGTAATACCATAGTGTAGAAATACTCTGGTTCAAGTACAAAAGTATTAGCAAGGGAATATACTTAAATTACCAAAAGTATAAAAAAAGTAAAGTATTTATTACTGGATGATAATTAGTGACTCGTTAATCTTTATGTCGCTGGTTTTAATAACTTTATGTATGGTTTCATAATTCAAAATAATTAGTATTTGATTTATTTCTTGTAATAATCTGAATCTGCAAAGTAACGAGTAAACAAAGTTTTAAAAGAATTGACGTGAATTAAAAATTACAGAAAAATACAAAAAAGTTTTTTAAAAAGTAGCATTAAATGGAATTACTCAATTAAAGTAAATGATACTTAAAAACAGTACTTGAGTGAATGTATTTAATTACATCCCACTACTATGAACAAGGCAACAGTAAAAACAACATGGCTGCACACATCATCAGCATCAGCATCAGCATCATCAGCATCATCATCATCATCATCATCATCATCAGCATCAGCGTCAGCATCAGCGTTGCTTCCTCCTGACGAGCTCCTCACGCTCCCACCTGTCAAAACACGCAAAACGTACTGAATGACTCTGTTGCTACTGCACACACACACACACACACACACACACACACACACACACACACACACACACACACACACACACACACACACACACACACACACACACACACACTCAGCTGTCCCCCGGAGCAGTAAAAGAGGCCCCTCAAATCAGGACGAGCCTTGGCAGATGTGTTCCTGGCTCTCGGCTGGTATTTTGGGTTTTCGGAGGCCTGTGTTTAAAATGACTGAGATACTTTCAGGGTTTTGGGGAAACTTCCAGCTCCTCGCTGACCGAGTGCTGTGGAGAGAGAGAGAGAGAGAGAGAGAGAGAGAGCGAGAGAGCGTGAGAGAGAGAGAGCGTGAGACGGACTCTTAACGGCTACTTTCCTCTCTGCCAAAGCTGTTGATCATGTCAGAGAAACCTTTAGTGGGTCAATGAGGCGTCAAATGTGCTGCTTTTAACGGCAGGATACTTTTAATGACGAGACTTTATGAGGTGAAGTATAATTTAAAAATGTAATAAGTGTAAATGCAAGACGAGAAAATGCAGGAAAAGAGAAGAAAAAGTTGCAAAGAGTTTATAGAAAATTACAACCATATTGGACACCTTGCAGCATTTTGCACACTGTATGTATTATAGCTGCACAATTAATCTACAATTGTTGCTTCCATAATTAATCAACTGTGATATTGATGTTTAAAATGCGTGCTCCTCTCATAGAAAACTCTGCTGCATATAAAATCAAGCGCCTCCTAAACTTACACCGGCCACCAAGAGGCCTTTAAGAGGTTTTATCTCCACGTTTTAGGAGTTGTCATGCAGCAGTTTTGAGTAAAAGAGAAAAAAATCTGTATATTTCTGAATGCACTGAATTCAGGTGAAGAAGAGCCTTATTTTAGGTCTTTTGGTGCAAGGGTTTGTTAGTTTCCAGGAACGTAGCACAGCGTGAAAGTGAAGGCAGTGATTTTAATTTTGAGTCAAAAGTTTTGGCACAATTTTACTTTGCTTCCAGGAAACTCAGCATGAATAAGGACCAGTCTTATTTAGATGCAAAAAGTTGTACATTACCAGAAACGTAGCCCAACGTTGACGTGAAATCCCTGCTCAGAATATTTAAATGGGGAAAGTGTGATAGCAATATTTTGTCCCTTAAATAATTGAGATTTAATTTTTGGCCATAATCCTGTAGCTCTAGTATGCATGCACAAGTTTAAAGGGCAAAGTGTGGTTCGTTCGTGTACGGCTGCTGAGACACGGGGATAAATAAATAAAATCTCTGTTTATCTCTCTACACTAAACATGAACAGTCTCTGTTCATCTTTTAGACACATTTTACATGTAAGACTTAAACTAAATCATCATGAAAAGCATTAGAGACGCAACTTGCATATCTAAAACTAAAATAATCTTGTTTATATGAAACATAATAACCATAAATCATGTTCACTCTTCTCTCCTTCAGGGCAGCCGTGCAGCCAGAGCACCCTGAAGTCCATCATGAAGAAGAAAGATGGCCGACCCGACTCCAACGGCACCAAAAAGAACCTGCAGTTTGTCGGGGTGAACGGAGGGTGAGTCGAAAAATAGATATCATTTTACTCACCACCATGAATATTGAAGTAGATTATCTTTAACTTTGCATTTTAATTTGCCTGTTAGAGGTTTTTAACGTGATACTATTGTTGTGAATTAGGGTTTTAAGTTTTGAGAGTGAGGGTGAGGGTAAAGGTGCTGTTGTTGTACTTTGTACATAGAAATGTCAGGAAATCTGTGGGGGTTTTTTGTTTTTTTTGGCGCAAACACCTGAATCTTGTTCCTGTGCTTTTGTCGCCCCCTGGTGGCGAAGCAGATATGAGACGACATCCAGTGACGACTCCAGCTCAGAGGACAGCAGCTCCTCGGGGTCGGACGACGAGGAAGAGGACGAGGATGAAGAGAAGGAGTTCGGAGGAGATAAGGAGGAATATGAGAACGTGGAGGCAAGAAGCACCAGGGAGGAGATTCAGAACGAGGGAGCCGAGGAGGTGAAGAAGAAGAAGGAGGAGGAAGAGGAGGAAAGTTCAGAGAAGGAGATGAGAGAGAGGTGGGTGAATTAACTACAGTTACATCAGGTTTCTGCGTTTGGGCAGGTGAAACATAACAAGGATAGATACCAACTGAGCATTCAATTATCATAAAACAGTTGGAAATTAAAAGTTATGATCATTTGAAGTGCGGTCATCAATTATCAAATCCTACTTTTCTAAGTATTTTTTTAGTTTTTAATACTTTTACTCGGACCATAAATATAAGAAAACAAACTTTTTTATTCAATAGCCTTTTCAATGTGTCTGTATTTCCTCTCTATAGGAGTTTAATTGAAGCTAAGCAGTACTTGTTGTTAAACAGACCAATTAATGGATTAGAATTAAACTTCATTACCCAACCAGAGCTGGAAGTTTTTCTTCAGTCTTACCTCAGAAATAGTTGATAACCAGCTGAAAAATGACGATCATTCATAAATTATAGTTAAAATAATGAGTTCATGATCAGATAAAGCCATTTGCATGCTTATTTATTATTTTTCTGTCACATTAATGTGGGATATAATCATTTGATATTTTTTTTATATGGATCAATTATCAGATAAAGGGCAAGTCAAATGCAGCAAATGTTATTTTAATGTTAAAGTAATAACTATTGATGTTCTCTGCAGGTATGAGCTCAGTGAGAAGATGCTGGCTGCGAGCAACGTTCTCAAAACTCACCTCAGTGACCCCAAAGCTGTGAGCAGTAAAGATCTGGTGAGGAGGTTTTTTATTTCTCTCTCTAATGTGCTTTAAGGAAAACTTCTCCTCCAACAAAAGACCTTGAATTCTTGAAGATAACTTTTTTTTTTTCTTGCATGCTTCCAAAGTGAACAGAGAATCAAAAAACAGAAAAAAGTCTTCATGCATTGAAGTAAACGGGGTTTACTTTTAACAACAGCAAAACTTTATCAAAACATCTGTTACAGACGCTACTCATCCGCACCAACGTGAGACTGTTTATGTGGAAATTATTTTAAATAGTAAAGTTTTACTCATGAAGACTTTTCTCTGGTTTTTTTTATTCTTCATTCATCGTGGTGGCATCGTAGAAAAAACAAGTTTTCTCACAAATTCAAGGTATCAGAGAGTAATCGTTATACTAATGGTCATTTTGTGGGTGAAGTATTCCTTTAATACTGAAATCTACTTTAGTTTATACTGCATGAAGCTGGGAAATAACCTTAAACTTCACATGTGACTGGTTAATACTGGTGTTTTAATATTTCTATTGCAAATATTTCATATTTATGTTTTTGTGTCATGCTAAATACTGTACCTGGTTATCTTATTTTTACCCTAAAATGCCATAAATTTGAATTAATGGATATATTGTTCCAAGAAAAGGTAAAAATGCTATTATTATAACTGTAAAAAACATGTTAAATGACGTCTGTTTGAGCTTTTTATAGGATTACAGTATTTTTTTGCAGCATGCATCATGTGCACCACAGTTTCTGTTTGATATTTCCACCACCAAAATATGTAATTCTGCACAAAGTGTCTTTAAAGGTTAGATATTTAGTCTGAACATGTGTGAGCGATGACTTCTGCCTCTCATCAGCATCCAAACACTCACCGCTAACCGTCCCCCTTTAGAGAACCTGCATCAACACGGTGCAGCACGAGTGGTTCCGCGTGTCCAGCCAGAAGGCGGCGGTGGCCCCCATGGTGGAGGACTACCTGGGGGCCTTCGGGGCCGTCTCGCCCTCCGTGCTGCGCCACGTCGTCAACATGGCCGACGGCAACGGCAACACGGCGCTGCACTACAGCGTGTCGCACTCCAACTTCCAGGTGGTGAAGAAGCTGCTGGATGCAGGTGAGAGGCAGCAGGATGATGATGAGTTCATTTATCTGTTTGTGTTGAGTAATAAGTTGAAAAATTAATCTTACATCCAGTGATTCTAAAATATATCAAAGCTTTATTAATCCACCAAAACACCAAAATCATCTTTGTTCTGCTTAAAAATGCAGATAAGGTTTTGTTTTATTCCCCAACAACCTCATCAGACCTCCTGAACTCTCCACACTTCTCACCTCCCGCTTCTTTTTCATCTTCGTCTTTAAGAAATCAGCAGAAAACCAACAATAACTCAGATACTTAAAGGCCTGTAGCTACACTTCTTCTCTCTAAAAGGCAGTAAACATCCATACATTTGCAAAGAACTCAGATAAAAAGACACTTTTAACTCATGTTATTGCTTTATGTTGCGTCAAAACTCAGAATCACAAATAGAAACAAGAAAAACAAGAGTGAGAAAATCCAGTGAATCTGATATGCGAACAATGTGACAAAAATGTCCGTAGTTCCACTTTTGTTGTTCTCCTCTGTCCCTCCTTCCCTTCACTTCCTGTCTGCATCTCTACCTTTACTTTCAAATGACGGCAAAAATGCCAAAAAAAACTATCTTATGGATTGTCAAAATTCGCCAATAATAGCTTTTTTTTGAGAGATAGAAGACTCGGACGACTTAAACATTGATCCATCGAACCTTATTAAGATCATTTACCATGTAGAACTCTTTTTTTTTTTTTTTATGCCTCGACTAAGACAAAAGCAGATTATGTTTTCAGGTTGTACGAACATTTTTGTCCAATTCTTGCAAACTTGGTATCTCTGGAACCGAATTTGGCGGTTATTGTAGTTTCTCTCAAATCCTGCTTGTTTGATTGGACCTCTAAAAGAAAGTGGGCGGGGCTTAGAATGTAGCTCAACACACAGCTACAGAAAACTTTGGCTCCACACACACACACACACACCTCTCTTATGAATACATGTTGCAGATTGACATGATATAGTTCATACTCGTCTTATATTGTTCAACAGGAAGAAAAGATTTGATTCTGATACAGAATAATGAAGTATTTCTGCTTATATTGTTAAATAGGTTCATAGTATGACCGGGGAAGTCATCACAAAGGTTTTCCTGATCTACGTAAACACTTTTCCGTGTACTGCATGTGGTCTTAGTACTTTTTCTTAACTAAAGGACCTGAACACTTCCTCCAGAGGTCTCCCTGAAGGCTCAATAGACTGTGATGAGGTCCCGGCCACTCAGCGCTCCAAAAGCCTTTTGTCTCCTCGGCCTTTTGTGTCCTCGTGCTCTCTGACAGCACACATCCCACCTCCCCCATTGCTCCCATTGTGGCCTTTGTGCTCCCAGTTCCTGAGACCTCTCCTCCCCTCAGTGGGCCGTCACTACTCTCACCCTGCCTCACCTCCCGTCCCATCGCTCTGATGTCTTGTCTCAAAGCGTCCCCCGTCCCGAAAGAAGTCTCAGTGTTGACGCACGTCCTCGTACATTACCGTGTCTTCAATGACTGACGGGCGGCGACGAGTCAATCACGGACCGAGTCGGAGCAAACAAGTGCTCAAAGACCACACACACACTGAAAAAAAGTGTTGCAGAGCGCTTTAAACATGGTGTGTATGTGTGTGTGTTTTTCAGATGTGTGTAACGTGAACCAGCAGAACAACGCCGGCTACACGCCCATCATGCTGGCCGCGCTCGCCGCAGTGGAGTCGCCGAAGGACATGCGTATCGTGGAGGAGCTGTTCGGGAAAGGCGACGTCAACGCTCGGGCCAGCCAGGTCAGTGGGTGGAGGGGTCAGAGGTCAGAGCGCCGCAGCAGGCCAACCAAACGCATGGTTCAGGTTTTTGGATGAGCAGAGAGAAGAAGGTTGTGAGGACAAATGTTTATTTCTGAATGAAGCAGGTTGAAGATGGCAAGAGGCCGAAATAGACGGACGTACAGAAATATAAATGGTTGTTTTACCGAGCTTAAATTGTGAAGTTTTCTCTTGTTTTTTTGTGATTCATTCATAAATCTGATTTAATCCAGATGATACACAAACGATTTAGTTGAGACTTTAACTGTAAAAGATTTTATAAGAGTTTTATTTCAGAAGTACTTTTACTCCAAGTACCAAAAATAGATCTTTTGTGACACCAAGTGGTGAAAGAAGGTAACTGTTTGGATTTCTGAAGAACACGTTCGACGTTTACTTGCTCGTATTTCCAATAGAACCTTGTTGTTTCAAGACTTAATAATAATGTTTTGGTTTTAAGGGCTGTTGTATATAATACTGTATTCAAGATTATATAATAAACTATACTGTATTTAATATTCTCTGTTATATTTATGTGCTATACTAAATTATGTTATACCATATTAATGCATTTCACCTTATACTATATCTTAGGTCCAGTACTATATTGAAATATATTATCTTATTACACTATATATATATATATATATATATATATATAATATATATTACTTCTACTATGTTAGTGTTAATTTACTGAAAACAGGTCATTATTGTGAAATGAACGCGAAGATCGCTGTACATTATCCCGCTAATTACATGGCTACTTACTAAAAGAATCAATAATATTACACCAAATATTGATTTAAGAAAATATTTTTTTGATTTAGATTTTTTTTTTTTTTATTGGTTCCACTAAATTAGTAAATTAGTCCTCTGGCTGTGTGTGGAGATCAGACTTGTGTCCATAGCAACGGTCTGTTATTCATACCAAAGCAATAAGGATGCATTAATTGACCAATCAGACACAGACAAACACCAAGGATCAATACTTAATCACATTATATATTTATGTGATGTTAACAGTTTTTTTGATTTGCTGTCTCGCTGCTATTAATCACATCCCTGTCACCCTTTACTCTGTAACTTAGTCCTAAATTGCTCTTTACTTCCATTCTTATTCTAGTTGTTGATAGAACCTCTCTGTTGTCTCCCGTCAGGCCGGTCAGACGGGTCTGATGCTGGCGGTCAGTCACGGTAGGATGGACATGGTCCGAGCTCTGCTGGCTCACGGCGCCGACGTCAACGTCCAGGACGACGAGGGCTCCACGGCGCTGATGTGCGCCAGCGAACACGGACACGTAGAGATCGTCAAACTGCTGCTGGCTCAACCCGGATGTGACGCCACGCTGAGCGACGGCGTGAGTAACTAAGTACATTTACTGAAGTACTGCACTGATGTTGTACTTATACTTAACTTGAGTATTTTTGTTTTAATGACACTTATTCTATTTCTACTCTACTCCAACTCAGATGGAATTGTACTTTTTAGTCCACTACATTTATCTGACAGTTTAAATTATTCTACAAATTAAGATTTTTGCATCAAAAAACCCAGAAAGAGTTTATAAAATATTTAGTTTTCAGTAAACCACCCAACATTTTACACAAGAACTGAAATAATCTGTCAATTGACAGTATTTTCTTTATTATTTTTATCGATTTAAATCATTTTAATGCAAAAACTTTTCATGGTTCCATCTTTACAAATGTTTGCTGCTTTTCTTTATAATAATCAAAGTAATTTTGAAGTGTGAACAAAACATTTGTGTGTATTCTTGTGTTTTTTGTTACTGTAGTTGTTATGAACAGTATCCAGTTTCCTGCCTTTTTATCTCCATTATTGATTGAAGACTAAAATTAAATACTAGACATGTTTCTCTCCAGCTAGAACTAGTTATAAAGTCATATTCTTGAATACACAGTCTTGATTGTATCCAGCAAAATATTTAGTTTTTAAATTGTTATCAGTTCAAGAATTCAGTTAAGAATCTGACGTTTGTTTTGCATTTTCTTGTGTTAATAACTAAGTGATAATTATGATTATCATGTTTAATATTAAATTTATAATGGTAGATATAATTGTGAATAAGGATTGTCAATAATCTCTTTTCACTTTAAAGTGCTCTTTATATAGTTCCATTGATGGATTATAAATATACCTGTAGTGTTCATGGCAGGTAAACTTCTTTCTGCTATAAAAGTTAATGTTTTATTCTGAACTTTAAAGGCACAAGTGTTCCAGAAAGAGTTGGTCTGCTAGTTTCACGTTGCTTTGTTTCTTTTCTTCTTTTTTTGGCCCTGTGTCCGTCGTTTTCTTATCTTCTTCTCAATTGCGTACTGCCGATCTTGCACCTACTTTATTTTTTTATAGAGGTTGTAGCCAAGAAATGTCCCCCAAACACAGCAAAATAAGAAAATACAGGCAGATACGGACAAGGCCACACACTTCTAGTGGGTCATAGGTGATGATTAAGAGGGATTATTTATGTTTGGTTTTTTTTTACTACTCATTCTGTCTTATCTTTATCTCACAAATGATGTGCTGATCACTGCAGATACAGTTTTATATAAACTAAGAAACTGTTTTTGATTTTCTTATTCCTTCTTCTCTCCAGGATGAGAGTAACGCCGTGTCCATCGCTCTGGAAGCAGGACACAAAGACATCGCCGTGTTGCTCTACGCACACGTCAACTTCTCCAAAGCTCAGTCTCCTGTACGTCCTCCTCACATTTATATTAAACCGCCTTGTTCTTCTCATTTCTGTCTGTTTACATCACATTTACACATATACGCATGTGTGTTGTGTTTATATTCTAGGGGACGCCTCGGCTCGGCAGAAAGACGTCACCGAGTCCTACTAGGAGGAGCATGTTTGATTAGAAGACCCCGCCTCCTTTCCCCCCCCCGACACCCCACACAAACCCTGCGCTGCTATTGGTTCACGCTGAACGACGCCTTAACCCAGAGCTGGATGAGGGACTCGATCCCACGCACCAACCAACCAACCAATGAGATTCCTGGAAATATTTTTTATATATATACATAAATATCTATGTGCACGCTGACGAGCCCAAAGTGCCCTTTTTGAGAAATGAATGTAACCAGCTGGTGCCTCCAGTCCCGTCAGATAATAATCAGCAAACCAACACGGACACAAATTCATCGACTTTATGCCTTTTTTTTTTTTTTTTTTTGTCCTTTTCTTTAATTTTTCTTTAATATTTTTGCAATTTGACAACTTTTTTTTTTTTTATGTGTAAAGCTCAATGTTGATCATTCAAGAGCACCAAAACGTCTGTGATTCATTTTTTTCTTTTTTGGGGTCCTCATCAGAGTAGAGACGGACGGAGAATGATCCACCCGCCTGTTGGAGGAAGTACTTCCTGTGTATATATATCGCTCGCCTCGACATCCCGGCTCTCTGCTGCTCACGGTCGACTCATGAGGATGAACGCATGGACGAAACAAGACGCGACCTAGAACTGGAGAAATTGTACTTTTATACAAATCCTTTGTATCTATTTAAAGAGAAGAATCACAGTATTTTGAATATTTCCTATTACTACTTAACGACCCATGAAGTTATATATTTATCAAAGTATAGTTTTTAATGCAGATATATGTATTTCATTGTACATACGTTGGTCTTTAGAGTTTAGTTATTCCCCCTCTTTGTGTCCAGTTTCCTTCCTGTCCGTCTCTCATGTGTAATATGAAATGTCTGTCCTCTAGTGTTCTTCAAGGTACTGAAGAGTGCCTGAGACTTCGCCATATAACAATAAAACACCAATTAAAGAATAATGATCAGTGTGTCGGCTTCATTGGTGAGTAAACGTTAAACACATTTAAGGGAAGTTAAACTGCATGTTTCTCTCAAACAGACCGTTTTATCTTCGTTTTTGTACGTTTCCATGCGATTCTCTTTGTTTAGCAGAAGAAAAAGTCTATTAAATACATATTTTCCTCTCCAAAATATTTTATTATAGACAAAGAAGAGACACAATGTGGATTTTACTTTTAGCAAAATGCCCTTAAAATCACTGAACACACCCATTAATCAAAAAGGTGCTGGGATGCAAAAAAACAACAATGAAAAAAAAAAAAATTAACACTAAACACATCTTAAATGATGTTTTTAAACTACAACACACTTAGAAAAACACTAAGATTTATATGAACACATGCTCACAAGTGTTTATTGATGACCCAAAACAATACAAATAGAAATCAAAAGGATGCTTAACATAACATAACATTTCACACATTCATAACATACAAAAAATTGCCCAAAATACAAATGTGAAGAAACTTTTCCTATAACTTAATGTTATGGCACAACTTTAGTTACTAAACATTGCAGATTAAGATTAGTAATACATGGATTTAAATAAAACTTTATTGATCCCGGATGAAATTTACAAGCATCCCATCAGTGTATAAATTCATCAAAATCAGCTCCACTTTTACCAGATTCAACATTAAAGTGAAGAACACATTAATCCATGACTGCATCAATAATTCTAATCCCATAATTTAATACATATAATTCTTTAATGGGCCATTCTGCATAATGAGTACTTTTACTTTTGGTACTTGGTGTCAATACTTCTGTATCGGAGTATTTCTGTACTATGGTGTTGCTACTTTTACTTCGGTAAAATATCGGAATACTTATTCCAACACTGTTCATTGCTCATTACATAATCACAAAAATACAGAATCAGTAATTGTTAACTGTTTTGACAGAAATTCATGATCTCTGAATCATAAACTTAATTTTTTTTTCTGTGTGACCGTGCAGATTTAGAAATTTCCATCATAAGAAGGCATCCATAAAGATAAATGTTTAACCTTTTAGTGAGAAAATGTGACTTTTTAAATAAAGAAACGGAACATTAATTCTTTGACTAAAAAGTTGAATTCATGGGAGTTAAACAAACACTTCCTTCATTCAAAACACTCATTTTTACGACGACATTATTTGTAACATGTGGCACTTTAACAAAGACATTTATAACACAAAGTAAAAATGAATTTGGGAACTTTGCAAAGGACAGAAGGTAGATGCAGAAGGTTTTTCTCCAACATTGATTGGGAATTAGTTTAGTTCATGTTATTTGTGTTTAGTGAATGAATCAGTCTGTTTAAAGGAGCCGGCTGTTTTCTGACTGGACGGCTTCCTGAGGAGACGGAAAGAGCAACAACGGTTAAATCAGTGAGCAGAATTTTATTAAAGAGCAAATATCCAACACAAAAATTTGATTCATCTACAATTAAAGAGACGTAAACTCTTGCAAAATGTGTGAATTTTACACATTTGGTGGATGAAGTCTGTTAAAATCAAAATTATGAATTCAATTAATCTGAAACAAGGTGAATGATGAGGTTTTGGTCATTCATTTTCCCTCTAGAATTTATATTTTGTTCGTAAAAGGAACCCTATATTTCACAAAAGGCCGAGAATTCCTTCAACTAGAGCCCTTTAAAAGTTTTTGAAGTATTTTCTGTTTCTACATGTACGTTTTTAACTCTACGGTGCTACTAAAGTAGCTAAACAAACCTGTGCAGGGGCACCCGGCTGGACCCGGCTGCTCCCGTCCTGCAGACGCTGTGTTTGTGTTTCAGCGTGGGACGAGGTACGAGGCCGAGGTCGCCCGGCCTGTAGCGGGCCAGCTCGAACTGAAAACTCAAAGCCGGATCCAGACTCAGTGCTCTGTAAAGACGACACAGGAGGATGGAAACAAAGCAGAAGTTTGGTTTCACTCTGAATCTGACATTTCCTTTCAAGAACAAAGAAATACACTTGAACCCTCCATCAGGAATATTAAAGTCATAGATTATTAATAAATGTTACTAATAATGTTATAATAATGTATATTATATAATCTGCAGATCAAAGAGACACTAACAACCCTTCAAAAAGTCACCTGGCTGCTGAGGGGTCGGCGGTCTCATCCAGCTGGTCGCTCTCAGCGGTGGAGTTGGTGAGTGTTGGCCGGTCCAAAACCACCAGCAGCTTCTCCATCAGCTGCTTCCACTGGATGACAGAGTCCTCCTCCAGGTCCTGGTCTGTGGGTGCATCCTGCAGGGAACAGAGCCGAACATCAGCGTTGTCAGTCTTAAGCTTGTCTGTGGCGATTCTATCATTTCAATTTGCACGTTTTAAGATTCCTTATATCCAAAATAAATATCTGCGAGGCTGTGATTCTCCAGCCTATTCTATATTTATTTATTTGACTTTAATACCTTCTTACACTAATTAGCTTATCGGTAAAAAGGTTTGAGAGTGTGTTTCTCAGTAGTTCAGCTGGTTTGATGAAATGGAGAAGAGTTGTGTGGACTGGAGGAGCGTGATCTCTCCGTAGTGTTTAGAACGGATGAGTTGTACAGATGTTACAGTTGTGTATTATGGAAGTTATTTTGCTTCATGAATGCAGAAAGTCAGCCAGGTTTTTATCTTCAAGACACCAAATAAACAGCTGCAGTGGTCAAACATTTCATTCAATTACAGCATTACATTTACCTTATTTCACTGCTCTGTCTTAAACATAATATTCTGCCCTCTCTCACAGGCTTGGCAAATAAAATATGCTACAAAAACAAACAAAAAAAAGTTTTTCATCGTCATCTAGCTGAAAGAAATCCACATAAATGGAGGTAATTTTGCTAAAGAGTACGTCTTTTATGTTTTTCTTAGATTGGACAGTAAAACAAAAAGTGCTTTTCACTGAGCTCACACAAAAAACAGTCTTTCCTCCTCTGGAGTGGAACAAATCTTACCGGTCCCTGAGGGTTAATGCTAATGTCCCTGAGCATAACTGTGCACATCTTTGTCTTTTATTTATATTTATATATCTATATAAGTTATATTTCAACAGTCCATCTTTCTCTATGCATGACAAACATTTACTGTCTTATTGATAAGAATGTTTAATCACCTTTTTTTACATTACAGCCAACTAACAATGTCCACAAAATAGATCTTTGTTTATCAAATAAAAATAATTAGTTTTTTTGACCAATAAATAAATAAATACAATATGTGAGTGTGTTTCAGACTATTGTTACTATTTAGAGCACCTCACCTGTGTGTCACAGAAACATAGCAGTGCAATAAACAAATCATTTATCTAAAGGTCTCAAATTCCTCTAATTTATTCTGAAGTAAGATTAGAGTCTGCTGAGATAACTGACCACCTTCACCGAGTGTCCAGATGTTCCTGATGTTTAGGGTAACTTGTATATATATTTCTTGTTTTACCATCAGGGCTTGTCTGAGAGCGACGGCTGCTCCCTGCATGATGCTCTTCATCCTGCTCCTCATCCTCCTCTCCTCCTGTAGCTCCGCCTCCAGCCGGCTCACCTCCGCTCTGGTTTTAGTGCACTGCTGGGACAGCGAGGCCCGGTCCCGTCTGAAAACATCACAGCGACGTCGTATTCAGGTGTGAGCCAGCTTTATGTCATTAAACCTTTAATTTCATCAGTTCTCATGACTAATGTGGCTCAAACTATGTGTTTAGTTTCAGAAGTGAAGCCTCTGTCTTCTAGTTTAACACTGTTTGATGTTCAGAATAAAGCTTCTACTTTACAATCCATATTTAGAAAAGACTGCACAACCAACTCTGCTCACAGCAGACCACACATACCAAAAAACTGACAATATCAAACCAATATATCCACCGTGCAATATTAACAATCATTCTGTCCGTTATATAATATTGTAGTTATTGTTGTTTTTAACATTTTTAATTATTTATCATACTTTACTGTGTGATCACTTATTTATTTTCCTTGTTTTGATCTTGTTTTCTACTTATGTCTCTTATTTGTTTGTTGCACTATCCACAAATATCCTGCAAATTTCCTTGCTGTGGGACTAATAAAGGATTATCTTATCTTATCTTCTCTTATCTTATCTTATCTTATACCTCTAAAAACTGACACTGATAACAAAGTTGAGTTTATTTTGCTGCTCAATGTATTTCTAATTTAACTGCATGTTATTTATAGAGTACTTTCAAGACACTTTAGGGCGCTTAAACAAGTTAAATAAAAAAAAACTTTGAAAAACTTTTACTTTATCTAATATTTTTCATACTTTTTGAAGTTTTTTTATTCGTCTGTCAACACTTAAAAAGACCAGAACTTACACTAAATTACAGTTTTATAGTGTTTAGGTTACGTTTCAGTGTCACCAGAGCTTCATCAGCTGCATTCAATCAACACCAATCAGTCCTTTTAGTTAAGAGTGTGTGTGGATGTTCTAGTCAGTTACATTTAGGAAATGTCTGTGAAGCATGGACAGTAGAGACGGAGTAAACTCTGACCTGAGAGCCTCCGTCTCCGTCAGGACTCCGGTGTGTTTGGTCTGAAGATGCTCCAGTTCTTCCCTCCCGTCTTTCAGCTCCGCCTGCAGCTGCCGACACTTCTCAGTGAGCTGCTCCACCACCTGACGGAGAGAGAAGACATCACTCACACAAACCCCATCTAAGTAATCTCTCCCCTCTCACCGCCCCGTTACTCTTACCTTCTTGCGGACGCAGCTCTTGCGCGTCGTCTCGCTGAGCATTTTCTCCAGGAGGTCCACGTCCACACTGAGACGACTCCTTCGGTCCTTCAGGTCCGAGTTCTCCCCCATCAGGGACAGAGTCTGCTCCGACAGCTGGCCGATCCGAACCTTGACCTCCGTGTTCTCCTGGAGGGCCGACCTGGTCGTCTCCGGGACCTTCTGGTCCACCAGGTGCTGAACTTCTGCCGCCATGGTCGCCACGTGGGACTCCATCTCCTCTTCCAACCTTTGGGGGTAAATCATTTAGGCATAAGTGGATTTCTTCATTTGACTCAGCCCTCTACAAAACATTATATTTAAATGTCTCCATAGTTAGGATAAGCTATAACAGCAGCAGTCTGGACCTCTTCTTTTCCAGCAGTGCTTTCATCTCCAGGTCGTGGATGGCAGCTTTATGCTTCTCCTCCTGACTGGCCAGCTGCTCCTTCAGAGACTCCACGTTGGACGTCAGCTGCTCCTTCTGCTTCTGAAACTCCTCCAGACCGGCCAGCCTCACCGCTAGACAGGAGGAGACAAGGAGAGGAGAGGAGAGGAGAGGAGAGGAGAGGAGAGGAGAGGAGAGGAGAGGAGAGGGAGAGGGAGGAGGGAGAGGAGAGAGAGGAGAGGAGAGAGAGAGGAGAGGAGGGGAGGAGAGGAGAGGAGAGGAGAGGAGAGGAGGGTCAAACCTTGGCGGTTTCACTCACTGAGGTTCAACTCAACCAGTGAGTTTGTTTTAGCGTCCAAGTTGTGTTAAATGCAGTGTCGAGGTAGCTAAACTGTAAAGCCATCCATCTTGTTTGTTGCCATGGTGACTGAATGCTACAGGTGCAATGAGATGGAAAAAGCAAATAATACCAAAGTAGTGTGGCTTGATTGACAGTCATTGTCCATGTCAGTTTTCTCAATGATTCATCCCACACTTAGGTTTCTATAAATACTAATTTCTATCGATTAATATGTGATTTATTTTGGATCGATGGTGTTTTTTCAGTGTGCAAAACAACTTTTTTTCCTTTTTTACGTCCAGCAGTAGCTATCTGAGTGGCATTAATCATTTCCAAAAGGGTGGAGGATGTGATACATTCATGCTGTGATACTGTGATAACGGTATTATTTTCTTAATTAAACCATTAAGTCTCAGTTTAATGTGGACAAAAAACAAAACAGCAGAACAGTTCCCATCTCAAAACCATCGTCATGGGACCTTAAAGATGCTCAGCCTCACCAAGTGTCACGTTTTCTTTGTTGAGTTCTTCAATCCGGTCTTGAAGCTCTTTCCTCAGCTGATCCTGGTGCAGCTGCAGAGCCTCTCTGTGCTCATCAGCAGCCTGACGCTGACTCTCCAGCTGCTCCGTCAGCTGGTCAGCATCGGCTTCCTTTTCTAACACCGAGCATTTCAGGAAGTCCACGATGTCCTTCTTCTCCGTCTCCAGCACGATGTACTGAGAGTTCAAGTCCTTGTTCTGCCTCTCTTGTTGGTCGCATTTCAGCTGGAACCTGGAGGAGGAAGAGGGACATAGAGGTCCAACGGGAAAGGACAACATCTTTAATGATTCTTACAGTAATGGAGAGTAAATATATACATTTACTCAGATACTTGAGTACATTTTGAGGTACTTGTGCTTGAGTATTTCCATTTTCTGCTGCTTTAAACTACAATTCAAAGGAAAGTATTGTACTTTTTTTCTTCCCTACATGTATTTGTTAACTTAAGTGACTTTGCAGAATCAGATTAATAATACAAAATATGATGATGTTACTTTATAGATTAAGATAAAACTGTATTGATCCCATGGGGTATTTATAAAGCTATGCAGCAGATAAAGTAGTTTAAATAGTAGTTTCAATAATGCATCAATAATAATAATAATGCAGTAATATAATAGATATTATTCTGAAATCAGCCATTCTGCACAATTAATACTTTAACTTCTGGTACTTTAATTTGGATGCAAAACATTTGTACTTATACTCAAAGCACGGCATAAAAAAGCACAACATTTTAATCAGAAAAGTTAAATAGCTGTTAAATAAATGTTATTAGTGGAGTTAAAAGTGCAATATTTACCTTTTAAATGATAGTGTAGTAGAAGAATAACTAATAGTAGGTTAGCAGAAAATGCAAATAGTTCAAATACCTCAACATTTTACTTTATTTACTTTACTGTACTTCAATGCACAGTGTTGAGTGAATGCATTTAAGTACTTTTCACCACTGGTTATATACTGTGTTATTGCATGTTTACTGCAATATTGGATTATTATTATTATATATTATAAACTAATTAAAAGTGCCCTGAACTGATTTTTTTAATGCAAGTTTGAAGAACAATACTAACAATGCATTTACTGATATGCACATATTATTACATATTTCCCAATAAAGTAAATTATTTATTATTATTATTTATTATTATTATAATATTATTATTTATTATTTATTTATTATTTATATATTATAATTTATTATTTATAATTATAATTTATATTTATTATAATTATTATTATTATTATTTATTATTTATTATTTATAATGTATTATTTTTATATTATTATTTATTATTATTAATTTATTATTTATTATTATTTATTATTATTATTATGTATTTATTATTATTATAATTATAATGTATTATTATTATAATTTATTATTTATTATTTATTATTATTATTTATTATTATTATTATTATAATTATTTATTATTATTATAATTTATAATTTATTATTATTATATTCATTATTTATTATTTATTATTTATTATTTATTATTTATTATTTATTATTTATTATTTATTATTTATTATTTATTATTATTTTATTTATTTATTTTACTTTTTTTTGTTGTATTTTCATGCTCACCTCTCCAGCTGCTCGTTCAGATATCTTATTTGAATCAGATATAAATCTTCTGTCTTGTTTGGAGGATTTGATGTTTTCTTGACGTCATCTTGTTTGTCTTTCTTCTCCTTCTTTTTCGGCATTGTAGTAAATGTGGCAAAGTTGGTTGGTTGCTAGGCAATGCTGCGTTCAGGGACTCTTGGAAAGTTTAGTACTTCCCATGGGTACTTTGAGGTGCGAGAGGTGAAAGGTGGTTATGTGGATAAGGGATTTATACTTTTATCGGTTTTTTTAGGCTTGCACAGATTTTATAGGTTTGGTGATTATTCTAATGTTTTATTGCTGGTTTTGTACCATACTTTTAAAATTATTCATGTGCTCTGGTTATTTAAATCTTCGAAATCTGATTTTTCCCCTGGTATTTAAAGCCGTCACAACATTTGGTTAAACCAGAAAAAATGAATGGAAATAAATATTAATATTGATAATACTAATATAATATATAATATAAAAAATATATATATAAAAAAGCAATTAAAAAAACCCAACAATAATAGTTATAAATTAATACAATTAATAATAACTTTTTGGACAGCAAATTTAGATTCTAAAAAAGTTACAAAGGTCTGTGCAATTAAAAAAAACCCAACATTAATGTAAATTAAATCCAAAACATAAGCAAAAGAAGACGAGATAAAACAATGCACAACAATACCATGATAAATACAAAATTACACTCCAACAAACACACTAACAAACTAATGTTTCACAGGCTACAGTTAAAAGGCATGTTGGTAACTTCATTTATTTATTGTGTGTATTAAAAGTTTCCCCAAAAACATAAAGATATTGAATCTCTACTTATTTTCCCCCTACTAAATAGGAAACATAACCATCTCTTCAAGCATTACATCTGTCCCTGGCACAATATGTTAAGTCATAATATTCTAAAATGAAATATAAAATAAGCTTTTTATTATTAGACTCTCTTTACTAAGTTTATCTATTAGATAATTGATAGTGTGGCCTTGACCTCTGGCCATTTCTGCCCTGTAATTTCCAACTCAGTGGCTCCCTTGGGTGGTATGAGCCAGTATTGCATGCTTTTGCAATTAAATGTCCTTTCATATGGGACACTGAGCTGGCTGCTGTTACTGGATGACTCTGGGAGCAGTCATACTAATAGAAAGGTTAAATGTGTTAAATCACAGACTTCATTACTGCGTTATAATCTATCATTATTACCATATGCTGTCGAGACAATTAAACTCAGTGTTGTAGCACCAGAGCCTCAGCCAATGAAGTGTAGCAGTTATTTATTCATCGCTGTGTAAATGCCTGCTTTTTAATTGGTAACTTTTCATTTCCCCCCCCTCCATTTGGCTGCAGGGATTTTTAATTGGCTTTCTGTGTGTGTGTTTCACCTCACCTCACTCCCTGCCTATAAATCCACTTGGCTGACTGAGTGAACAGTGTGGAGGTTAATTCACTTCCAGCTCAGTCAAGCCTTGTAAATTAATAAGAGAGTATTAATTCACCACGTAGCACATTTGTGAGAAAAAAAAAAAAGAGCTACAGTAAATACATTTAAGTGGGAAGCTATTCAAATATTACAGCATAACTACAAGCCAGGGGGAAATAGCACAATGATACAACTGGCTATTATAAATCCAGCACCATAGACACATTATAAGCTATATATATATATTTAATGGGATTTCTTTAAGATTTATTAGTACATCATGAACACTTATGTATTAAACCTCCCTGGATCCATCATCTTAGACCACCTTAAGGGACAACATGATGAGATAATAATCATTCTAGTATTCTTCTAAAATCCAGTTCATTGTTAACAATTTTAAGTTTCATTGAACATTTAACACTGATAATATATAGTCTTGAGATAATAGCTGGGTGTAACTCCAGTATTTCCTTAAAAAAATGCAAGATGGTGTTTGCAGTTGTCTGGATTGATCCCAAATCTTGAATTAAAGGGACTTTTTTTAATGTCTGCAAGATTTAATTCAGATGTATTTTTTCCTTTCTTTCAACTGGGCTAGTTCCCCTAAGAATGAATTTCTAGTATGAACCTGACCAGGAATCCAGCACAGTGTACGTTACCATGAATGTTGAACATTAACAACTAAATAAAGGCATAAATCAGAAAGAATCAGTTTGGGGTTTTCAAGGCTAATTAATGCTCTTATTTTTGCAGTTTATGCATTACTAATCTCTGTGATTGTCAAAAGCTGTGCACTAAATACAATCCAATGCACATGCATATACAGTACCAGTCAAAAGTTTGGACACACCTTCTCATTCAATGTTTTTCTTTATTTTTTATTTTTTTCTACATTGTAGATTAATATTGAAGACATCGTGTCAAATCAGCAAGAAATCATGAATGCAGATGAATTCAGGATGTGTCAAAAGTAAACAAAACAAATGCTCAACAAAAAAAGAATATGTTTTATATTTTAGATTCTTCAAAGTAGTTGAATGAGAAGATTTGGTGTGTCCAAACTTTTGACTGGTACTGTACATCCTGAAAAGGATTTTTTTAATGTTAAGTCATATGCATTCATGATTTCTTGCTGATTTGAAGAATCTAAAAATAAACCCTATTCTGGTTTTTGAGAATTTATTTGTTTACCACATAATTTACATATGTGTTCCTTCAAGTTTGGATGTCTTAATATTAATCTACAATGTAAAAAAATATAAAAATAAAGAAAAACCATTGAATGAGAAGGTGTGTCCAAACTTTTGACTGTACTGGTATATATATATATATATATATATATATATATATATATATATATATATATATATATATATATATATATATATATATACACACATATATATTACAGTACCAGTCAAAAGTTTGGACACACCTTCTCATTCAACTACTTTGAAGAATCTAAAATATAAAACATATTCTGGTTTGTTGAGCATTTGTTTAATAAAGAAAAATAAAGAAAAACCATTGAATGAGAAGGTGTGTCCAAACTTTGACTGGTACATACATTTATATCAATAAGCTACTTTTGTATTTGTAACCTAGTCAAGTTCACATTTGAATGCATGACTTTTACTCTTTTTACACTGAGGTACTTCTCCCAAAAGTGTATTAAATGTGTTTTTACTAATGATTTAAGTGTAAAAAACACACACATATATGAGAGTGAGAGCAGCTTTGGTGATGCCACCGTCCTGCCAGCTTTCTCCCCCGCTTTTCCAGCTTGTTTCCTCCCACAAGTGACAGCAGTAGGGGCGGGGAGGCACGGTGACCTTATAGCCTCCGGCCTGGCACCAGCACAGGGCTTTAACCAGCCGAGCCTCCCGGGACAAACTCCCCTCACATTATTAAAATTTATTACACTTTTATTTAAAGTTTTTTTTTTTCCACATTAGTTATCAGCATATTTTTTATTATTTTTGTGGTTCTTTGTGAATTTTTTATTTTTAACTTCCAGCCACCATGAGCAAGGACAAGCCGAGCAAGCAGGTGCCGGAGTGCCCCGGTCCTCTGTCCCCAGCCAAAGGCCAGAAACCCCCGAGGATGCCCAAGTGCTCCCGCTGTAGGAACCATGGTTACGTGTCTCCCCTGAAGGGCCACAAGCGCTTCTGCAACTGGAGGGACTGCCAGTGTCCCAAATGCAAACTGATAGCCGAGCGGCAGAGAGTCATGGCGGCTCAGGTAACCGTTACTTTTTCAAAAAAAAAATTCAAACTGACGAGCAGCCGTTAGCTCAACTGCCCCCCAACTGAATGTTCAAACATGAAGATTTGACGTTAAAACAAGAAATACAACATTTAATTCATTTAATTGTTTTAATTAACATTTTAATGGATGTTTGTTTTAAATTAACATTTTAATGTATGTTTGTTTTAATTTAACTACTATCTGTGTACTAACAAAGCCACCTACAATGTCACACTTGTTGCTTACAGCAAATATATAAATTAAAAATATGCTACAGTATATAAAGTTACTTTTACAATTTTGTATTCATTTTATTTTATTTTTTAATTTTAACTACTAACTCATTTTAATTTCAATTTTTTTTAAATTTTAGCTACTAACTCATTTTAATCTTTTTTTAATTTTAACTACCAACCCATTTTAATTTTAATTTTATTTTAACTACTGTTGATAAGTTGACTTTAGTTGTTTTTTCTCATTTTTAATCTGTGTACTAACAAAGCCACCTACAATGTCACACTTGTTGCTTACAGCAGACAGTTGATACAAATATATACAATTAAATGTCTTTTCCAATTTTGTATTAATTTAAATTTTCTTTTTTAATTTTAACTACTAACTCATTTTTTTTTAATTTTTTTTTTTATTTATTCATTTTAACTCAAAAATGTTTTGTTTTAACTAAATAACTACATTTTAATTTTCCAATTTTTTTCATTTATTTATTCACTAACTCATTTTTTTTTTTTATTCACTAACTCATTTTAATTTTATACATTTATTCACTAACTTTTTTTTATTTTATTTATTCACTAACTCATTTTTTTTTTATTCACTAACTCATTTTAATTTTAATTTTATATTAACTACTGTTGATAAGTTGTTTTTTCTCATTTTTAATCTAACAAAGCCAAACAAAGCTTAACAAAAACTTTTCCAATTTTGTATTCATTTAAATTTTCTTATTTAATTTTAACGACTAACTCATTTTAAATTTTTTTAAATTTTTTTTTTATTTATTCACTAACTCATTTTATTTATTTTATTATTTATTCACTAACTCTTTTTAACTAAATATGCTACAGTATATATAGTTACTTTTCCAATTTTGTATTAATTTTATTTTATTTATAAAAAAATATTTTTAATTTTAACTAACTCATTTTAATTTTAATTTTATTTTAACTACTAACCCATATTAATTTTTATTTTATTTTAACTACTGTTGATAAGTTGTTTTTTCTCATTTTTAATTTGTGTACTAACAAAGCCACCTGAAAGAAAGTTCAAACATGAAGATTTGACGTTAAAGCAAGAAATACAACATTTAATTGTTTTAATTAAACTTTTCCAATTTTGTATACATTTTTTTTTTTTATTTGAACTACTAACTCATTTTTTTTAATTTTAACTTTAATTTACATTTTTAATTTATTTATTCACTAACAATTTTAATTTTTTTACATTTATTTGCTTACAAACTCAGATTTTTTTTTATTCACTAACTCATTTAAATGTCATTAACTAAATATGCTACAGTATATATAGTTACTTTTCCAATTTTGTATTAATTTTATTTTAATTTATTTAACAAATTTTAATTTTTTACATTTTTGATTTATTTATTCACTAACTCATTTTAATTTTATGTTTATTTATTTTCATTTTTTTTTTATTTTTATTTTAACTACTGTTAGTTATAATTTTTCATTTTAACTAACTCATTTTAATTTTAATTTTTGTTGATAAGTTTTTTTCTCATTTTTAATTTGTGTACTAACAAAGCCACCTGAAAGAATGTTCAAACATGAAGATTTGACGTTAAAGCAAGAAATACAACATTTAATTGTTTTAATTAACATTTCAATGTATGTTTGTTTTAATTTTAACTACTATCTGTGTACTAACAAAGCCACCTACAATGTCACACTTGTTGCTTACAGCAGATAGTTGATACAAATATATACATTTAAATGTCTGCTACAGTATATAGAGTTACTTTTCTAATTTTGTATTAATTTAAATTTTCTTTTTTAATTTTAACTACTAACTAATTTTTTATTTATTTTTATTTATTCACTAACTCATTTTTTTTTAAATTTTTAATTTATTCACTAACTCATTTTAATTTTTTTAACTAAATATGCTACAGTATATATAGTTACTTTTCCAATTTTGTATTAATTTTATTTTATTTATAAAAAAATATTTTTAATTTTAACTAACTCATTTTTTTTTTTTAATTTTAACTACTAACTCATTTTAATTTTTATTTTAATTTTTTATTTATTTACTAACTCATTTTAATTTTAATTTTATTTTAACTACTGTTGATAAGTTGATTTTTTTCTCATTTTTAATTTGTGTACTAACAAAACCACCTGAAAGAATGTTCAAACATGAAGATTTGACGTTAAAACAAACGTGTGAAAACAAGAAATACAACATTTAATTGTTTTAATTAACATTTTAATGTATGTTTGTTTTATTTTAACTATTGTTGATAAGTTGACTTTAGTTGTTTTTTCTCATTTTTAATCTGTGTACTAACAAAGCCACCTACAATGTCACACTTGTTGCTTACAGCAGACAGTTGATACAAATATATAAATTTAAATGTCTGCTACAGTATATAGAGTTACTTTTTCTATATTTTGTAGACTTTTGCTTTGTAACTTTAGATTGTAGCATTTTTAAGGTTTTTTTTTTAAATGCCATTTTTTTGGATAAGCTCATTGATTGCTATGTTTTCTGATAAAGTAAAACTATTTATACATATATAAATAGATGGTAGACTTACTTCATGTATCCCAATGTACATTTGAAAATAGCCAAGTCACATCAGTCAAAAAACAAACAAAAAAACCCACAAACAAATAAAATATATATTATATTATATTATTTTATTTTTTATTTGTTTTTAGTGTTTTATTATTAAATTTGATTATTGTGATTGTTTTACCCTGTACAGCACCTTGATATTTCATTGTATTTTAAAGTGTGCTATATAAATAAAATCCATTATTATTATTATTAAAATATTGATCTAATAATGGTTAAATTAACAAAAAAAAGGATCCAACTGAAGCTTTTATCTCCCCCTTTTTGTCTTAATTTTCTTAATTAATTTATTGTGTGGTGTAGAAAAAGCTGCTTTTATTGTCAAATGAATACAAGATTTAGAATAAAAGAGATTCAATTTATATTTTATGAAATAAATAAAAAAGGAAGAAACTCAAACTCCAAAAGCTGGTATCAGAAAATCTTTAAAATATTTTCTTGAAAGGTGAAACAATTAATCCAAATATTTCTTGTCTATGAACTACTTTATTAATGGATTCAGCTATAGTTTCACCAAATTCATATCACAATCATTTACTAATTATGTATGTATTAATTATTACACTTTGTTAAGCTTTATCTTTGCATTATCAAGTAGTCTGTTCTGCATAGTCGTAAGTAGATAAGGGTTATGTTTTGTTTTTCCTCCCCTCCAGGTCGCCCTGAGACGGCAGCAGGCTCAGGAAGAGGAGCTTGGGATTTGTAGTCCGGTGGCTCTGTCCGGTCCTGAGGTGATGGTGAAGAATGAAGCTGCAGCAGACTGCCTGTTCTCTGTGGATGGACGATCCCCTTCACCAACCCCTTCTCTTGCTGTCACAGGTGAGCTATCGTTTTAGCATTTTAACATTCATATATTCAGCATTCAAACACAGCTAAAGTTGCATAAAGTAATTTTGCAATTGAGTCGGCAGATTTAGAAAGACTTCACACCAAAGTTTTCACAGATAATTCTCTATTGAATTATATGAATAGATACTTTCTATGGATGTGTGCAACTAACAATACAATGTTTTTCTAAATTAAATGAACCAAAATCTAAATGTTTTTACAAACCTGTCGACCAATTCATACAGCAAAAAAAGAGAGTTTGTTTTGCCACTCAGTGGTGATGAGGGGTTGTTATCACATGACATATATAGATGCAACTTTATCCATTATTAAATCAAAGCTAAAAGCCTTACTCATTTTAAATATCCCTGATTTCTCTATTATTGATAAAAGACAGTAGACTTAACTTGTGTGGATATCATGTGGTTCTCATTGAAAAACGCTTCCAACAGCTGACGTAAAACATGCGTCATGACACTCCTTATCTCCAAAACATTGTTGCATGACTTTACTTTTGTTGGATGAACCTCAAATTCTCCTAAATCTAATAAAGTGACTTTTTCGTCAATCTTAAAATGGAGTTTGATGATAACTTTCAAAATTCAGAAGATTGTTTTTTATCAGTTGTCTTTCTATAGAACGTCGTGGAAAGTCGTTGACTCCAGAATGTCAATGGTTGCATAATAAAAAATTTTAGTTTAACAGGCAGCAAAGCCACATTCTGTTTAATCAGTTATTTAATGTGTTATATTTCTACCTAGAAAGTACTTTTAAAAATGATTTTTAGTGTTATTCAGTATTATAAAACACCAAAAAGTCCACAGGACAAGCAAACTTTTATAGATATCATCAATACGAGACATTTTCATGGGAAAATAAATGAAAATTAAAGTAAATTTTGGTGGCAGCGGCATGAAAGGGCCTCTTGGCGATGGGTGGAGGCCGACACAGATATGGTGTTCCCTGTCGGCCTGATAGCAAACGTTAGGAGGTGGAATATGACTGTGGTCAAGGCTGCTCAAGTCTTCTGCTTTGTGCTCATGTGAGGGTGAACTTTAAGTCTCTGGCTCGGCAACAGAGAGGAGAAAAAAACGCCTGAGCTGGAAAAAGGAGTCGAGCACTCTGTGATTCAGCGATGACAAGAAATAGAACAGGGACTACAAATGTCATTATCTTCGGCTTCGGCGGTGAACACAGTGTCTTCATTGTGTAAGAGTGAAGGATCATGGTCTGCCTGAGAAGAATGTGGCCTTGTTGATAAGGAAAGAACAGCGGATAATGAGTAATGATAATGATAATGATGAGGGCAACCCACATTCCTGTATTGTGATGGTGTGATGTGTGACGTCAAAAACACCTCCCGCCTGCAGATGGTGCTGTTGATAGCGTTTTGAGCTCTGATGGGACATTCAGAACAATCTTGAGAAGTTCAAGAAGTTCAGGATTTATTGGTTTGTCAGCAGCAGCAACGACTCTAAATGTAAAAGTCAGCTTGAGTTATATTGTTGGGTGCCTAATTCAAAGTTAGTTTTACAAATTTACCTAGAAAATCAATACATAAATGCATGCACATAATCCTTAAATCCATATTTCAAATGCAATAATGAAATCCAGCCACGAACATCCCACTTCAGCCTCTGAGTTGATCTTTGTCTTATTCGTTGTGGTTCCTCTTCGTGTGTTTCTCGTCCAGGCGGTCGTTCGGCGTTGTCTCCCAGCCTGTCAGTTGGTTCCCGTTCTCACACTGACGGATCGTCCGACCTGCTGCTGGAAACTTCCTATTACAACTTCTACCAGCCATCACGCTACCCCGCCTACTACGGCAACCTCTACAACTACCAGCAATACCAGGTGACTGACAGTAACGAATCTGCTGTTTGTTGATAACAATCAAACTCACCTTGAAGCCTTTTATAAGCGCTCAGAGTAGTGAAGGTATATCACATGCTGGTCCTGCCTGTTGGTTACCTGTAATGTGAATATAACTCTAGAGAGGATTTGGTGCCACTGCAGTGGAAACGTGTGTGCCTTAATTACAATTCATAATCTTATTTAAATTGTTCTGATCCCATCATAAATTTGAAACCGGTATAAAATATTTGAATTAAGAGATATTATTGAGCATTTACCTGAAAAATGAAGATATACAAAAAAGAAAATAATACTTTACCATTCCCATCCTGTACTGGCCATCATAAGTAAATATTTGATTAAAGTTAGGCATCAACTACTTTACCATTACTGTACCGGCCAGCACAGGGAAATACTTTTATTTTTATGTTTGCAAAAGTACTCAGAATCCTTTCAATATAAAGTGTTATAAGTAAAAAGGCAGATTTTTAGACACATCTGTGAAACATCTGTGTTGTCCCAAACTGATGTAACACAAGTCATATGCAAAAGAGTTCAAAATCATAGAGTTACAAGCCTCTCTGCTCTATTAAAAGTGATGGACTGGTGTCGAGTGTATGTGTACGGGTGTGTGTGTGTGTCTGTGTGTGTGTGTGTGTGTGTGTGTGTGTGTGTGTGTGTTGGAGGGTGAACTTTACATCTTAGCCGCTTCATGCCACGGAAACATGAGATAAGCTGCTTAGCCACGAATCACCTCAGCATGAACAAGGCTTACTTTCTATTACCTGGTCAGATAACTTGTCACAGTAATATGAAACTCATGACAGTCAGCGAGCTCAACTGTGTGAAGGAACAGCTGGAAGAGACGGACGCCAACGCCAAAATGTAGTTCCAGAAAAACATCTGTAACACCAAAATCATTTGTCGCTGGAATTAATACATATCAGAGCAAATGAAATCTTTTGGGGTATTCATCCACTATGAAAATATTGAATCATAAGTATTGCTGGTGGCTTAAAAAGTACTCTACCTCAAACACCTAAAACAAAGTCCAGTGTCGTCCTATCCATAAGCTGAAGTGACCTCAAAAATACCTTTAAAGTTACTACATGGAACTTTAATTTTGTGTTTATTTTGGCGCCCCCTGTGGACAAAGGTGGGAGTGTTTCCGAGCACCAGCGTCCCTTATGAAAACCTCTCTTTTTACAGCAGCAGTCTGCTTAGCTCAGTCCTGGTTCTGGTTCTCTTGAGCCTCCCTTTCCTCCATCGGGCCCAGCTATACGGCCTGGTTGTCTGACCCGATGTCAACGATGAAAAGCATTAAAAATAACTATATAGAAATAGACAGTTTTCTCTCTGATGGTCTTGTTTACTTATGTTGGTCATAATGAGGCATCAGGATTAAACTGAGACTGTTTCAGAACCAGTTAAAAGTTCCTTAACTAGTAAACTTTAACTAAAATGTTTGCCGTCCTAGTGACCCAGTGTTCTAAATTAATACCATAATGGCAACATCACTGGTTTGATTCTGGCTGGGTCTCTTTGTTGCACCCCCCGTGTTTATTAACATTAAGTTAACTGATTAAATATAAATAAGGGGTATTGACTTATTCCTACTCCTTTTTGGACATGAAATACTTGTCTGAGAGTTTGCTGTTTATTCATGCTGGGTATTATTGATTTTACCTATACATATTATTATCAAAATGAAATATAATAAAGATTTAAAGGCAAAGATGCCAAAAAAGGATTTAACACAGCTAGGGTTGCAAGTTACAATTTTTATTACATTACATTACATTACAGTCATTTAGCAGACGCTTTCATCCAAAGCGACTTCCAATAAGTGTATTCAACATAGGTATTCAAGAGAACTACTAGTCACCAGAAGTCATAAGTGCATCTCCTTTCTTAAACAAGCATCTAAGAGCATAAACCAGAGCAAAAGTATAGTGCAGAAACAAACTAATATGAATACAATAAGTGCTAAGTGGAAGGCTCAGGGTTTATGAATCAATCAGAATGTTTCAAGTCATTTATGAATCGTTTACCCATCACAAATTCCCAGAAACCACATTTTCTCCTAAATATAAAATATATAACCATTGAAAATCAGCAACATTAACCTGCACATTTGAGAAGCTAGAGCCAGCAAATATTGTGCATTTCTGCAAAAAATGTATTAATTTCCTTGTCAAATGAATGAATTGACTAATCATTTCAGGAGTAATTTAAACGTCCTGTTGTAGAAAATAACAGACTTCCAGAATACAAAAAGACAGCAAATTTCCTTTTTAAATAAATAAGAGAGGAAGCGTCACTTTGATATGACAGTGATGTAACTGGTGCATTTGTAGTCAACCTTGTGGACATTAGAAGTTCATTTTCTTTGCGTCTGGTAGATAATCATATACATTTTTTTTATTTCTTTGTTTTCTCAGAGATGGATGAGAGTGTCTGCTTTAATGTCGGCACTTACGGTATAACGTAGGACACATCGGGGGCGACAGTACCGAGCGTCCCACCAACACACACTCTGCCCCTCATTCTCCCGTCTGTGTATTCACACTGATTTATGCTCGAATGTATCTCTATTGTGTCAAAATGGGTTGAGCCTGTGCGTGAAGCAGATTAGATCTATAACTCTCCAGTGATCTCAGATGAGCTGGATTGTTTTTTTATGAACAACATTTGTCCACCCCTTGCTCCCTCCTCTCCACCCGCTCTCCGTTCCCCCAATAGCAACATCTAGTTTTGGGGTCACTGCCTCCGCTAACCTGCCGGCGCACAGCACGAGAGCCTGAATTGCAAAGGTTAATGGTATTGTCTGTCGGGCGGAGGAACAAACCGCTATGCCTCAGCGCTCGAAGGAGAAAGTGAGCACATTAATGCTAATCAGTTAGCACTCTTTAGCATAATTTAGCCATCCTCCCTTGTGATTTATGATATTTTTAGTGGAGTTGTCAGGTTGAGAGGGCGACGTGCTACGGTTATTCAAAATCAGGGACTACTTTTTATTTTGTATTTGCATGAAGAGCTGATTATTTGAAGGCTGTTGTTTCAATTGTGCCACAAACACACACAGTTGCACAATTTCTAACTAGAAAGTAAAGTTTTTTTATTGCCTGAATTTGAATAATTATGACTCTTCTACTGGCAAAAAGAAAAATATTTCCGTTGTGTCTCCTCTGTCTCCTTTACCTGTCCTAAACCTCCACAATTTAATGGCTTATACTGCAATTCTTGCATCCCCAAGTGAAGTGATTATCCTTGAGTTACTCAATTTAGATTTTGTCTCCATATTAGCTGTTGAAGCACTTATCCTTTTGGTCTTTCTGCACTTTCCAGAGAGCTTTGACGTCTTTTCTCGTTGACTTTTTGTTCATTGAGTTTCTGAAAGTGCCGCTCTTATCTTCGTGATAACAAAGTGTAATTTTCATATTTTGAAGAACTATACAATTAATACCAATTTATTATTTAAATGGTAATTCTTACCTTCATTATTTTGTAGTTATTTTGCTCTAGAGCCTGATGCTGGTCTCAATCAAGTATTAATGATAGCAATTACCATAATGGATGTTTATTTATCTAAATAGTTATAGCTGTATTTATCTGCCATTATCTATTATTTTTCCAAGTGCATCTGCAACTCATCGCCACCTTGCAATTATATTCTTAACACTGATTTACTAATTTATTGTTAGTTAGTTTGATCATTTAATGACTTAAATACCACACTGGAAATAGTTAAATACAAATAAAACAACTGTCCAAGCAATATTCCATACAAAGTACAACAGTACACTGATTTATTGCAAGATCTCAAATTATTGTTTCATTATCAGTCAAGCTTGAATGGACATTTTGCAATTACAGTAGATGGTTTGCAGAAGATTTAGATGAGTAATTTATTTCTCTGTCGACATCTATGAATCTGTGTAAACGTCATTCAAAATAAAAGAAACGCTTCCTTTAAATCATGACCAATCAAGCTGATCTTAACGATAGTCATTATCATAATAAACTGATCTAAAATTCTTGGGCTCTTCCCGCTACTAAATCAAAACCCAGAAGGAAACGCTGTGGTCTTTATCAGTATCAGGCCATCTACCTCCACTTCTCTCCTGTCCTGTGCACTCAGTGGTGCTTGGCTGCCATGCAGGTGGATGATGATAATATAAGGGTGGTGTAGAGCTTCCAGACAGGAGATGGTGCCAGATAAGAAGACCGGCCCTCTCAGGGAGGTAAATGAAGCCCCCCCAGGAGTCTGCAGGTTAAACTGTGAGTTTAGAGGAAGGACTGTGGATGTGTGGCAAGTCCTCCTCGAGGCAATTTGTTTACCTTTACTAATGTTCTGTGTCATGAAAATGCATTTAGAAACGGAGGTCTGGAGGTCTACTTTATCAAGTTTTCATCGGGTTATCTATGAATCTGACAGTCGCTTGTGCAGAACGCAGCTTAGAATTTTTAAATCTGTAAAAGCTAAAATAGATTCCTGAAGATGCAGATATGCTGTTCGGTGAGCTGTTTCTGCTTTAACCACCAACTCTCTGATACTCTGTGTGAAACAGTACACAAAATATAAGGTTCAATTTGGTTGTGGTGTTACTGTTCAGTAGGATTTTGGAAACATAAAATAGAATTTCCTTTTATTTTTGGGAAACAACTGAGCAGTGAATCACAGGGAGCTCACGGTGTTGAAATGAAGGCGCTTAATCAATTATATAGGGTCGAGAAGTAATCTAAAAGAAAACAAAAGGCAATATGTCAACAACACTATGCGCACACGAAACGACATTACTGTCGAGCTCGAGCACTGAAAGGGTGGTACGTCTAAATCGTCTCTGAGTCTGAATGTGTATTGTAGCATATCTGAAGTGATGAACACCTCCAGGGAAACTGGTTATTGGTTTGGCCTTTGGCTGTTTGAACACCAAAAGGAGGATGGTCGTAATAGACTCGCTTTAGAGGTGTTTCCAGATAATTTTACCTAACCTGTTCAGTGTTGCTTTGATTTACTGGAAAAACCTTGAACCACTCAAATAGGGGATAGTGCTGTATGAGAGGGTTTTTTAGCTTTGACTTCCAACGTATGTTCCCTTTAACCGTTAAAACCTAAACCTATCAATGGGGTTAGGTGTTACAGTTGAAGCACACACATCCCAGATATCAACAGTAGAGTACCTTGTGCAGACCTGAGAGTCAAGCTTTGTCATTTTTAGATACAACTTCTGTCAGAAGGCACGTCTGAAGGGGAAAAGAAGTGGTCCATGAATATAAGAAATAGTATTTCAGAACAGCCCCCCGTTTGATGCATTATTTTGCAAATCAAATCCAAAGTTGCACACTGAATAAAACATCCGGTACTGAATGCTTCTGGACAAATATACACACTAAGAGATATGAAAAAATGTTAAATTTAGGTCCACACTGGAAGTTGGGATTCAGGCTACACAGTATCAGCCTGATAAAAGCCCGCCCAGATAGACTTGGGGTGTCGAATCATCAAAAATGATCAGTGTAACATAATGGGCGACAAACGGCTGCGTATCCGGGACGCCTACTGATGTCCCGGTAATGACCAGTAGGAGCACAGAGCACTTTTCCATGTACAACTGTAAACATGGCAAAGCCAAAGAGGGATGATGTTGGTGGAACAGAGAAAGGGTCACAGTTCCCATATACCACCACCAAGGAGGTTATGTTTTCAGTCCGGTTTGTTTCAGTGTCAGCAGTTCTGCGGAAAAAACTATTGGCCCAATTTTCTTTAAACTTGATGGAAGGTTGCGCTTTGGATGGGATCCGAATCAAGTGGGCGAAAACACTGTTATTTTTCACTTTCGTTAGCGTTGTGAGATAGTCTTAGCTCTCCGAGTGCTCTTAGGCTTTTCCGAACACAAGACAGCTTGTATCATAAACTTTCGGACACCATTGTTTGTTTACATTGTTGTTCTTGGAATTCAATCGCTAGCCTCTCCTTCCCGATGACACCACACAGGTTGTGAAAGACAAGCTATGATTGGTTTGGCACCACTGTGTAGTTTGACTTGGCGAGAATGTTTATCTTTTCAATGTAAAATGCTAGAATGGATGTTTCTGTGTTAACGAATGGTTAAGGTAATGAAAGCCTATTGGTCAGGGGATAAGAACATGGATCGAATGATTAAATAACTCTGCAAAGCTACAAACTATAGTTGGAATAGTAATCACTATACATTGAGAAAGGTTAGTAAAGTATTTGGCATCAAATTGACAGTTTAAGCAAATGACTCCGTGTGGATGTGTCTGTGACTGCTGGATTTGAACCTTTTCTAGAAGCAACTCTCACTCAGACCGTTCTGTTCGGCGCCGTATGTATCCCGCAAACCGTAAGCTTCTAGTGCACTTTCAAGACTCCAGTCCAATCTCTATTGTATTTTTCACGGCCTAATACAGGAGCAGAGTGTAGCTTAAATAACAGTTTATAAAGCTGTCGCAGAATTGATGGTGTGGACAATACGGGTGACATATTACAGGCTGACAGAAATCAAATTCCATAAAAGTGAAATTGAAAACCCTCGGTGAGGCGGCCTTGCTGCTGAGTAGACAGCTCGTTTTAAAGTTTTCAGAGGGCTGGAGAAAGCCAGCGCTGTGTGTTGCAGCTCGTTCTTTAGAAACAAGCCACAGACTTGTGAACTCAAACTACTAATTCTCTGTCATATATTATCTTTTCTCTGTATTTCTTCCTGCCAGATTAGGCTGGAAAGTGTTGCTTTGGAATATCTGATGGCTTATTTGGAGGATTGTACAGTCAAACATATGTGAAGGGGCCCGTTGAACAATTGTGTTTATATTGTATTTGGAAAATTCAGGTGGTTATGTTGTTTGTTTATAAAAGAAAATAGGAAGAAAACCCTTTTGTTGCTCAGATTAAGTCCAGATTTGGTCCTGGAAAAAAAGCTTCAAGGACATAGCAACATATGATGTCATAGATCAGCTGCAAGAGTTGTAACTTGTATTATGTTGTTGGTGATTTTGCCTTGAAGAAAATGTAGCATCTGTAACAAACAGTGAGTGACTGGAAGCTCAGACCTTTTAATGCCATAATTCGCCACGTTCTGGCTCCAGCGTTTTTCAATCAGCTGTCCACCTTTAAATGCTGCCTAAGATTAAGCAAATATGGCGTCACCTAGATCTCAAAAGCCACCTTAGAAGTTGAAGAAGTATAAAGTATATGCCAAAACAGCGGATTTTTTTATCAAAAGAATGATGCCAGTATGAGGAATGTTTGAACTGGTCTTGCTTGCTTGCTCAGCTTTGCTCTTTACTTAATTTTCTCCTCTGCTGTGATATTTTTGTGGCTCCTTTGGGACCTCAAGTTTCACCTCATATGACACAAACCAGCAGCACAGGATTAAACACAGCAGAGCTTCCACACAGTTTCTTAAACAGAGAACAAAACATTCTATTTAAGAGCTGAAACAGAAAATTAATTGGCATCTGGGTATTTTTTTAAGCAAACATTGCATACATTATCTTCATCCAGCTTCAAAAAATGGGAAGATTTGTCGCTTTGTCCTGTCATATGCGATATTATAACTAACTATATTATAAATAAAAAATGTATGCATTGACACAGCCGGAAATGTATTACCAGCTGTCTTTTTTTGCATGTGTCTGTTCTTCAAACTGTGATGCTTTTAATCTGGATTATGACTTTAACTTCTTTGTAATTGTGTTATAATAATTTATGATATACATGCAAAGCTTTAATTGGTCAGTAGGCGGTGCTTTTATACAAGTTGTTTTGGAGCAGGTTAGGTGTTGAGCGTAAGTAACCATGGCGATCTATCCCAGTATGAAGAGAGTCTCCCATCGTAGGATTGAAAACCCGGAGTTAACCCTGAAGTTAAATCTCTAACCCTTAATCCTGCTTCAATGTACAGCACTCAGGAATCTGATGATTATGATGTCGTCTATGAAAAACTCACTGCATATTAAAGCAAATGTTTTTCCTGTTTGTGTGTTTTTGTGTCGTTTTGTTCTGAAGCAGATGCCTCATGCTGACGGACGTCTGTCCAGCCACAACATGTCCTCTCAGTACCGCATGCACTCCTACTACCCAGCAGGCACCTACCTGACTCAAGGCCTGGGCTCCACCACCTGTGTGCCGCCCCTCTTCAGCCTGGACGACAACAACAACAACAACTGCTCTGAGACCATGGCAACCTGTGAGTGACACACAGAAACACACACACACACACACACACACACACACACACACACACACACACACACACACACACACACACACACACACACACACACACACACACACACACACTTCTCAAGCCCCATAAAGTTTTACCCAGACTTTATCAACTGTGTGGTTAAGTACATTAAAGGGAGGATTGCACTCAAGTCAAGAGCGCCATAAAATTCACAAGATAAAATTTGTCTAATGTGAAGCTTTTTTACTTTTACTATACTTACTTTTTTTAACTTTACTTCAAATGCACAACCGTCTGACTCAAGTGGAATTCATGTGTTGCATCAATTTCCCCAACCAACCTTACTGTTATCTTTTGGAGGAAAGAAAATAAATTGAAATTAAACTCAGCTATTAAGCCTTACCCACTTCTCATTTACAGTCAATCATGATATTTAAAAAGGACATATTTTGCCTCTAAAATGCAGAAAAGTAATCAATTTTAAAACAACCACAAAACTGTCAAAGACCTGACAGTGCAGCTCCGTTTTTTTTGTTGTTGTTGTGTTTAAAGATGAGGTAGATCTGATCTCTGGCGCTCTACGCAAACGATCCCAGATTGGAATCTCAGCCGAGCACGGCTGCCTGGATTTTCTGCCTTTCTCAGTAGCTATGAATGGGGGTAAATCAGATTGTGAGCGTTGCTTAATACGTTCAGTAAAGTATTTGTAAGGGCTGTGCATAAGTGCGAGATGAGAGTGAGATAAGAGAGGAGGATCCTGCACGATGCAGAGATGCATACTGGGCTGATTGGCACGCCTGTTCAAGTGCCTTGCAAGTTTTCATTTGCAGTTCTGTGAGACACTTTATGTTTCCATCTGTGGTGCTTTCAATAGCTGCATTTAGAGGCCTGTTTATAAAGTGTTGTATCAGAAAATATACAAATGGCGGCGTCCTGTTTCCCAAATGATTGTAATTCACAAATTGCAGATACATTTGTGAGTAAGAGGAGGAGCTTGAATGCTCATGTACAGTATGGGATGTAAGTTCTGTCTGGTGTTTGCTTTAATAAATGAAAAAAATCGCAGCTTGTATGTTGCAAATTTGGTGAAACTGACTCCAGATCATCAGGGAGTCAAACAGAGTGAGTGAGTATGTTCATTCATTGTAAGAAAAAGTCTGTAGGTGGAGCTATTTTCTTTGTCTGTGCAGCCTTGTGATGGAAGTTACTGCTTATACAAACTGTCCTGCTCAGACTCTGTTTAGCTCCTCAAAGTAAAGGCAGCAGTTTTAAAGGGACAGTAGGTGGGATATGGCGGTGTGGTTGCAGAACGCCACGGTTTTGCACTCTGCGGCTCACGTTACCTCAGTTAAACAGGCGTGTCGGAGAACTACGGTGGCCTTCAGGTAACACAAAAGAGCAAAAGGCTCTTGCTCCAGCCAGTGTTTGGTTTGTCCGTTCTGGGCTACTGTAGAAACATGGCGGTGCAACATGGCGGACCCCGTGAAGGGCCCAATCTGAGCTAACGAAAACACAACAATTCTTAGTTTCAGTCAAATTCTAAGTGAAATCAATCTTTACTTTTCTTGTCATTAACCAACTCTGTCTGGTGTTTCCCTGGGTGGTGTTTAAATACCACCCAGCAAAAACCTAGAACAAAAAGGTAATATTCTTTTCAGGAATTAAAAGATGAAGTTGATTTGATAAAGAGCAATGGTTTTGTATATTATTACTCATTTATAAAGCTCATAGGGGAAGAGTGTCATGAGCACAACATCAACATCCTTCTTTAAGTGAAATAGACTGCTGACACCACCAGCATCACAAACCTAAAGACCCCCGCATCTTCCCTTTATACCTGCACATGTTAATGACTTTCACCTGTCCGTTTCCTGTGAGGGTCCCAGGTCCGCCCCCCGCCGTGAATCTCCACGCTCCATTACAAGATTACAACACGCTCCACGGGTGGTCCTTCATTTGGTGAAGAGTCAGACTCCAACACCAGAGAAACAAACCCCATAAAACAGTGTTTTTTACAAACTTTTTTCTGGCTTCTGACCCCTTAAAATGACAAATATTTACTGGCAACACCTCGACACAAGCTGCATAATTATTGTATTTTTTGTGAGGTTAGGTTTTATTTTACATATATATTTTTCATTATATTCATGCTAAAGCATTTATACAATATATAAAGAAAACTCAAAAAAGAGAGAAACTCACTAGTGATAAAATATCATCAAAAAGACGTTGGATTAAAGTGAAAAAAATATGCTACCCTTGTTTTATGATGAACACGAGCAGGTCACCTCCACAACGCTTTTCCAGTCAGTTATTTGTCCCATTATCAAATCTGATTGTACATGATAGAACAGTGTTAAATAGTCTTTACCAAGTCTCTGTGGTGGATTGTCCCTCTTACATTTATATTGTAAAACAGGTCCAAAATATTAAAACAGAATTAATCTCAACATTGGACAAAAGAGTTTTCTTTGACGCTGTTGGATAAAACTTCTGAAAAATGTTACCTATGTATTATTTAAATAAATAAACTGACTTAAATGCAGACAACCACATCTTTGGTATTAATTGGAATATTTTTGAGGCATTGAGGGGTACATTTATCCTGTTTTTTATAAGAAAAAGGCAAATATTTCAGACACGGTGGAGAAAATAAAGTATTTTTTGCAGTACAAATATGTTTTCTCTTTCTATTTCTGGTTTGGTGTACCTACATCAATATCTTAGAGGCTTGTCGTTGCTCCTCTTGCTGTACTGTGTCTACGACTGTAATAATGTGATAAGAAGTAGGGTCATTTCCATAAAACAATTTGTTTTCACTATCTCTTGTTATACAGAGCTGAGAGAGGTTTTTATTCAGTATTTTATTCCCATAGAGTCGGTCTAAACATTTGGTGTCTAATTGGTGCAACCAGCGTCTTTTTGGGTGTGTGGGTGTGTGTCGTATCTCAACAGGAGGCTTCCACCGACTGAAGATGAACCCTGTGGTTTTGTAAAAGCCTCTGTGTTTTGTTTTTAGGCTAATCCTTCCCCTTGTCTGAACAGTTTTTTGTGTGTTTGCCAGTCCTCGACTTTGTCCTTGATGTTCTTCCAACTCATATCTTATCATCTGAGTTCAAATCACTCTGCAGGGTTATAAGCATGTTGTTCTTGTGAGATTCACATAATGAACTTTTTATCTTAACTAACGCGGCCGCAAAAAGGTACTGTAGCTTTTCTACTTTGTATTTTGGTACTAATGAGTGATTATAGTCTGAATTATTATATTTTACTTTGCTTTTATTGGCACTTATCCAGGGTCACATAGGGATTTATTTTCAAATGGAGATGAAACGATTATTTAGTTAGTTAGTAAATAATTAATTGAGTATTTATTTTAATATTATTTAGACAAAATCACCAAATATTCTTTGTTCTTAAAGATAAATAAAAACCTTTTATGGGGCGGTTTGAACTTGGTTTTGGACTTGTTTTCAATTAACTATTATTCTGTCCATTATTTCTTGATTAATCAAAAGTTCCCACAGCACACACAGATATCTTGAAATTGAAACATTCCAATACCCTAAAACATATTCTGTTTCCTATCAAGCAAGACTGAAACTTTCAAATATTTACATTTTCGAAGCTGTAAGAATTTAGTGTTTGGCGCTTTTGTGCCAAATTGATCATCAAAATAGTTTGTGATTAATATTCTGTCAATCGACTAATTCATTAATGGACTAATCGTGTCATTTTGGACTGTTGGTTGGATAAAACAAGTCATTTTAAAATGACTAAATGACTCATCAGTTAATTTACTGATTAATAGGCAGATTTATTGATAATGAAATGTTGCAGCAGAGTTCCCAAAGTCAAGAGAGTAATATACAGAATGTGTCCTGGCTGTTGATTTAATTTAACATTTACTGCACATCAAAATTCAGCCACATCTCCTCTTTTAATCCGTGAATTGTTTCTCTTTGACCGAACATGTCTTAAACCTCTGGATCGTCCGTGAGGAGGAAACAGCCGTGAGCTCTAAATCCTCCTCTCCTCCTCTCCCTCCTCCTCCTCCTCCCCTCCTACCTCACTGCCAAACAGAGCCCCGTCAGATTTATCTCCCTCCCTGGATAAGGCTAATCAGTTGGCCAAATACAGAGATCCAAATAACCTTCAGGAGTGCCACGCTGTCCTTTCCCCTCCTCCTCCTCCTCCTCCTCCTCCCTCTTTCTCCACCCTCCCCCTCCACAGTCCCCCCCCAGTCCCCCCCCACCACCACCCCCACCCCGCTGTCTCCGCAAAATTGCCTTCTGGAGTTAGTGAGCGGGAACAGTTAAGATTTACAAACAATGATGAAGCTTGTCATGCGTCTTTCTCCATCCGTCACGGCGGGCCGGGCGGAGCTGTGGGTAGAGCCGTCCCGGTGTTCTTCATAAAAGCCAGCTCTCTGTGAAATACGCCCCCCCGGACCGGCCTGTTTACTGCCCCCGCTCGTCAGCAGCCCCGCCGCCGTAAATCGCAGAGCGGGAGGCGACAGCGCAGTCCATCAAACTCCCCACCCCACCTCGCTGCCTTCCCAACATCCCACCCCCTTTTCTCCTCCATATATATATAAAAATATATATATATATACACACACAGGGACACACGCTGTTTCTCCACAAACAACCCGCCCCTCACTTGTTCACCAGGAGGCTCAGATGAGATGCCCCCCAAAAAGAGTTATGGCTGTTTCAGTCTCACGGCAGACAGCTTCAAGCCGAGAGTCGGTGTTTACGTTCTCTCTCTTTCTTGTCCTTGTCGAGATTCAAAATTCAAAACTGCTCAAAGTTTGTCAGCACAGCAACTTTCCTTTCCACATACTTCTTACTTTTTTTTTTAAAAAAAAAACCAAGATTTATACTAATGTCAGAACCTCAAAATCGAGCGCCGCCGCTCCGGCTATACGTTTGTCTGTTTTTGTTATATTGGTGTCAGCACGGAGCGTACAGTAATTTAAATGCAAATCAGATTGTTGAGGTATTGCAGATGTTAATCCTGCTAATCGATAGACCTGTGTGAGCCCATTAAGTTAGAAATCCATTACTATCTTTCTAGATGATATTCTATTGATTTTTTTTTCTTGCTTCAATCTATACTGTACTGTACACCAAAGTGAGTTACTGCGTATAAAGTCTGTCGTTTCGGGTTCTCCGCCTCCTGAGTTAAAAAAAAATCAACAGAGAGATTGGCGTCAATACGTTTCTTTGTTTCGTGTGTTAAATGGGATTTACCTGCTTTCAGATCAGATTACTTCAAACTCACACCCACTCACTCCCACACACACACACACACACACTTTAAGAGTTAAGGAAGTCCCTTTACACACATAAACACACTGCATGCACTTGCACAAAAACACACGCTCGAGGCCACACTCATTCTGGAGATGTCAAAGAGGCCTCTCACTCTTTTGGATTTATTAAACCCGAAACAAATCGGTACTTCTAACTCGAGAGGTGACCTTTCCTAAGGAAGTGCTGTTTCATGTCGTGTAGCAGCAAGAGTTCATTTCCTTTGGTCACTGACAGGCTGAGAACATCACTCACCTCCCTACATGTACCCTCTTTACCTCAGGAAAGCACAGGCTAGAAGACTGTTGGTTCCTGGTGTAATGCTTTCTTAGCAATCTTGGCAATTAATACTGTATCAACATGTTATTTAATACTCATGATTAAATTGGGATATCTCAAATATCCCATTAAATATAAATTAAAGTTTAAACTGGGCTAGAATTGTCTGAATGCAAGTTTTTCAACATCATTTCAACATGTTGTTCAAATTCAAACACATAAATTTGAATTCCGTAGAGACAATGCTTATATGTATTGTAGTTGTCTAAAAGAAATGATCTTTTCAACCAAATTCAGGCAGGTTTTAACCTAAATCCTAAACAATCCCTGTGTTCATTGCTACTACTATTTTTGAGATCGCTCTAATGGGATTTCTGCTCATTGTTGACGTTGACCAGGAAACAGAAAAGATGCACATGGGAAATACCTTTGTGCACTAACCCACTGGAACTCTCCCTTTACAAACGAGGTTTATAAAAGGATTTATATTCATTATAATTCACAATGAGTTCATCAATGTTCTTTGGATTTTGCATCTTTGCAGCTATGACAAAATACTCCCTTACAAATGATAAAAGTCTGCAAGTTCTTATATTGATGTGAAGGATGAGACAGTGTGGCGATCAACAGATTACAGTTTGTAGTTTTGAGTACTTTATATCAACTTTTCTCAGATAAAGTTCATTAAAGAAACATCACACCTTTACAAAATGGTGTTGCTGTTCCTTTAAGAGATTTAGGCTAATAAACCCCAGAAAATATCCCCCAACAAATGAATGCATTTTCTTTGAGGCATTGACTTGATTCAACCTGTAAATAAGAGTCAGCAGCAGAGAAAGTGACCCTGCTGGGGGCCCGTCGGGCTCCTGAGAGGCCTCATTGAACGTTTGGCTGATTGAGTGTCTCTCTTGGTTCTTGGTTACAGTGAAAAAAGTCCTGTGTGGCCCGTCAGATTGTCTTTCCTTCCCTGCTGTGCTGCTAAGTGCCCTGAAAGCCTCCGGGGCCCGTGGATGGGCTAAATACCGGTGTAATTGTCTGCTCAGGGCACAAGCACCGCTGTAATGTGTTGTACAACACCACCATTAACACGGGCCTGGGGCTGTGCAGACATTAAATGGCCGGGGCTGTGTGGTTTATGTCCTCTTCCCCTCACTCGATTCCTCTCTCCCTCTCGCTTACCACACTCTCACACTGTCCAGCTGTGAGGGACCTGAACGGAAATGAAACGTGATTCTATTAACTTCTGTTTTATCGTATGGAGAGGCGGAGTCCTGCCCCTTCTGACGGCCCACCATAGGACCTCATTTCACAGGAAACATATGTACTGTAATGGTGAGAGACAAATATGTTTATATTCATCTCGTTTGATTTGTTTAATGAATTACACATATGATGTTTGGCGATTTTAAAAGATAATTTTGCATGTCAAGAAAGTCTCAGTTTGTCATAGATGTGTTGTAGTAACATCGTGTAACATCGTGTTTTGTGCACTCGACTTTTGGGTGTGTAGTCCTTCTAATTACATATTTTTTCCTTAAAAATACAGTTTTACGAAAAATTTACAAACATCATATTTTTAATTCATGGCACAATTCAATCAGGGTCAAAAAAATTCTTGCCGTTGACTCCCGTTTATATTTATTCCCCCAAATAAGGTCCCGTTTTTTGTATCTCACACATACCTTTGTCATCAAAGATGATTGAGAGCTTTTCTGAAAAATCGATATATTTAATTGCGCTAGCTTAATTCTTCTTACTGTGAAGACACAACAATGCACATAAGATAAAAGTTTATCTTATGATGATATATGTATGTTGCCTTTAATTGTTTCTGTGCCATCACAGAATCGAAAGCAGCAGTGTTTAGTTTTGGGACTTTGTTTTTTGCCTTATAGTTTCCCTGAACATCTAATTTAGCTTTATGGGGCTACAGTAGTGATCCACAGACACTACTTAAAGCTAAAACCTACTGGAATCTTCATATTTCTAAATATATATATATATATATATATTGTGGCTTACAGGTGGAAAAGTGTAGCTATATATCCCTAAAAAAGATGCTACAATCAAAGAGAGTAAAGGACAGGGTTCTTTTTAATTAAGCTGAAATATTATTTAAATTATAATTAAATGGACCGAACCAATATTATTTGAACGAAAAGATAACTAATTTAACTGTGATATGTTAGTTGCTAATTTGCTAGGTTGGCGAAAGTGAAGCCTGAATGTAAACAAAACTAAACTAACATTTTAGATTACTTGGAGTAATATCCTTTAAAAGATTCGGGGTTACATTCTATCATTTGCATGTAAAATACTTCACATCTCACGTCTCTTAACACATAAAGTGAATGTTGTTTTCCTGATGTCTCTGTTTAAAACAAACCCCACTAGTTACGGTGCTTTCCTACCTAATCGTGCTCTCGTAGTCACTTTCCTTGCGTTGTTTTGAGTGGCGGCTCAGCGCGGATTGACGAATGGCGTCGCCTTGGCAGCTCTCTGAAACAGCTGAACGCCTCGGATAAACACATACGGCAGCTTTAGCACCCGCGGGAGGCGTCCTTCTTTCCATAGCAATATATTTCACTCTTCCTGTGTCCTTTACTTTGGCATTTTTCTTACCCTGTCGCCTCACAATGAATCTCTTGTTTGAAAAAAAAACCAAAACGTAATGATAGAAAAAGTCCTGCACGTATCGATCGGGCCGCCTCAGCTCATTATTGCATATCCATAACTTCTCGACAGGCCGCGTCAAGAAGCCCGGCGATAGACTGACAGGCCATTTTGTGAGTTGATGGGGCACAGTAGCCGAAATGGAGATTTAGCATAGCGACGAGGGCCGTGTCACGCCTCTCCGGCAGTCATCTTCATCGGGGACAGATTGGTTAACAATGCGGGAGCAAAGGTTCCTCTCTGCTTAATTAGCCTTTGACCTCGACACCGATGCCTTCTGTCAGCCCTGCGCTCCCGTCAGCTCCACAGCAAACCAATAATGAGCCTTTAAGTGTTTTCTGACCCCCCTCCGTTAATGGCTGCATAACAGACTGCATCGCTCTGAACAATTGTCTCAACAGATCTTCATTTGCGAGATGAAAGAGTGAGAAATATGTAGAAGATTTAGCCTCTCACTACAGTGAAATGAGTGGTCCTTATTCATGATAATGCAAAAGCTATTATTTGACTCTTTGTTTAGTTCTCTGATTAAAGTGTTTGATGTTGCTTGAAATTAGTAGAAGCTCAGGCGTCACTGCAGGCGGTTGTTGCCTTTGCTTTACCAGCAGCAGCAATATTTTGAAGCTTTAACTCGTAAATGGAAAATGCATTTGGTCGGTTTTCTAAAACCTCAGTGGATCGAACCCAAGAAGAAAAGGGTCCAGAAATACCAGATTGGATGATTATTTCCTTTATGCGACAAAGATCAGATACTTTTTGTCTCTTTTAAATTATGTTTATGCACATTTATAAATTAAGTTATGCCCAAATTACATTTTAAACCCAGTCAGCAGTGAGCCTGAAGGGAAGGGTGTGGTGGTCGCTTTGGTCACAGATATTCATGGTACCCAGAGGATGAATTGTAGTGACTTTGCTGATCTCTTCCTCAAACACAGCGAGTTTAAATGTTTTAATCATCCAGTGAACTAGCTCAATATCTAGTCATTCTAAACATTTGTGTTTCATGGTGAAACATCTCCACAGCAGCTGGATGCATATTGTGCATTTATTAAGTGCTTTATTTGGTGTTTTATTCATCTAAAAGTTGGATTTCTTTACAATGAGCATCATCAGAATACAAATACATAATAATTATACCGAACAAATCTGCAAAACTTAATTAAATTTGTTATCTTGTATCAACTAAAGTACAAGACAACAGAGCATTTGTTTAAGATGAGGGGAAGATTATTGTTTTAGTTGCATATTTACAAAAGACAGGACGCATCTACTTTTGCTAAACAAGAAGAGTTGTTGTAGCTTAAAACCAAAATCATCTGTGTCAAAGCTCTGTGCTTCATAGGACCACCTCTTCTCTTTTTTAAAGTGTGGCACAAAACAAAGCACTTAATCGACACATTTTTCTTTACATAATCTCCAAAATTTAGTTTATTTGGCAAAACAATTAAGCATATAAACATAATTTCTGGGTGCAGCTTCAGTGTTATGTATAAAAATTGCTCTCTGCATGAGATGTCGTTGATTTAATGCACATGCGATAACAGAAATGTGTAGGAAACAATTGATTCCTCCTCTTTTCCGCATTGCTGCGACTTCACATTGTTTTCAGACATCGGTTACATCGTAAAAGACTTGCAGAATTAGGAGTCGGCTTTGAGCAGTGGATTGAATCTGAGGGTGAAGGTCTTCGGGTGTGAACATCAGCTGAGTGGCATGAGCCTCCACTGTTCAGCGCTCAGTATTTAAAGCCTGTCTGCTCTTTGACGGAGTTTTCTGGACCATTAAGTCCTGCTGCTGCCGGCCCGATGATGAGCAGCCAGACGTCCATATCGTTTCTGGAGAGGGGAGCGTCCTCAGTTGGACACCCGTGGTACCCTCTCACACTGGCCAGGGACAATTTCTTTTTTCTTTTTTTCTTTTTAGACACAGCTCGTATCATTTTAATGGGAGCCATTTAATCCCAGGCCAACCTTGTCATGTGACAGGCAACTCTTCATTCTTGGAGATTGAATTTTTTTGTTCCCGTGATGAAAGCCTCCAATAAGTGCTCGTGTCCCTGGACAGCACTGGCGAATTCACACAGGTGATGGTTGTGCATTGACTATTGTCACACTGAGTTAATTGCAGATTTGGTTGAAAGCTCCAGAAAAGGCTAGTTAATGGACCTTGAGTTCAGATTGCTTTGTCAAACTTTCACGTTGTGTTTAAAGTCCCTTTTACTCTGGTTTACCTACAATAACAACAAGCAGCTAGCTCTGTAGTGTGTCAGCATAATGAATATATGATTGTTTTAAATAAATGAGATTTACTTTATTTCCCTCATTTGAACTGACTCTTAAATTGACAATTAAAAGTATTTGGTTTCATACACTAAATGGCAGAAAGTATACAGACACCTGAACATTACACCCATATGAGATTGTTGAATGTATTTATCAATCTGCAGCTTTAAAAACCTCCATTCTTCTCAGAAGTCTATCCTTTATTAAGATATTAACTCCTATTCAGACACGAGAGCATTAGTGAGTCCAACAGTGATGTTTGGTTATGAGTAAAACCTTTTGTTTACGGATCTGGCTTTCTTCATGGGGGTAATTCACATGTTGGAACAGGAACAGGGTCTATACCAGTCTGTACACTGTTCCAATTACTGCTGGAGGCAGAATAAATAGTTATATGTTAACTAAAGGGCTCAGTCCAAATCATGAAAACAGCCCCACTTAAAACCACTTAAGTAGGCGCTTAAGTAAATGAGTGTCAATATTCCACTTTGTATATTTAAATAAATGAGTTAGAGCTGAAACAATGTGTCGACTAATCCATTACTATTTTGATTATCTATAATATTGAGTCATTGTCGAAGCAAAAATGCAAAACATTCGCTAGTTCCAGCCTATAAACGGTGTTGATTTGTATATTTGGTGGTCAAAGGTAACTGTGACCTCCCAAAACACATTTTTGGCAATAACTCAGTAATTCATATGCTAGTTATGACAATTTCACACAAATGTCTAACAGGAGAAAAATAAGACATTTTGCCTGGACATCTGTATCTACATGGTTGGTGGAGGAAACAGCGGCAACACAAACGTTTTTCTTTCTGTTTTATTTCCTTCAAATTTAATATCTTTTGGTTTTTAGTGTTTATAGATTTTAACAATTTTCTGACCTTATTAAGATTAGAAAATGATTGATTTATTGAGAGGATAATCTGCAGATTAATGCAATTAATTGTTAGTTGCAGCCCTAAAATGAGTAACAATGACTACATATTCATCACTTTATCATTTTTACTATGTCAGTTTATTCCTAAATTTGGGAATAATTGTTATATATTGAATTGTGAAGTAAACAGAGAACCCATTGAAGTTATAAAATCCTTAGTTAATGATCAACAACATAAATTCCCTTAATATAGAATTATCTTCAATGCAAATGTTTATCTTAATTGATTTTGAATTGTTCTTCCAGATACTTCAGTAACTCACATCACTTTCAGTTCAATGCAGAATCGTGTGTGTGTTAGTCATACAGGCCTGTGTGTGTGTGTGTTTACTTAAGTGTTATCTACCCCTATGACCCTTGTGTACGGTGGATGAGTGTCGAGTATGAAACCCACAGAGAGAGAGAGAGCTTATCCCGGCTGCATCAGACTGAATTACCATCTCCTCTCACATCTGGGCTTTTGTTCCAGTCTTTGGCAGCAGCAGAAATGATTGCTCCTTCATTCACTCCCTCCCTCCTCTCTCTTAACAGGACAAGTGGGAGGTTAAAAAAGCTTCCTTTTGTTATTCCACACAAAGACTGTTTAATAGTTTGGAAATCTTATATAGAGTGCTGAGTGACTGGGAAAAGGGCAAAAGTTCACTCGGCAGAATAAACTCTCTTTCAACATCACCAGAAGGTTAAGTTTGTCTTGTTACAAGCACAGTCTGACACGACCAATACACTCGAGAGCTTATCTTTTTTTATGATGTGTAGTAGTGCAGTTATTACCACTCACTGCTTTAATATACACATAACAGAACTGTGCTATAACAGCTGTCAACTCAGAGATAATCATATAATTCAGCTTGACTCATTCCAGAATGTGTCCCAAAAAATAGTCTTGTTGTGAAAGTTGGTGCCAAAAACTCAACAACATCAAACTATAAGTGACTGGTCTGCTAAGGGTTTTGTTCCCAAAGACATTGCTGCTTTACTATGGTGTTAAGTGTCATTAACAGTGGTGGAAATTAAGTGTTTCTACTCAAGTACTTGTACTCTACTGGAGTATTTCCATTTCATGCTACTTTATACTTCCACCCTACAACATTTAGGAGGTAAATATTGTTATATTGGTAACATTTCCCTCCTCCTAGCATTTCCAAGACGTATTATTGTTGGCGCCACTGTCGCCAACACATCTAGATCGCTTAGCAACTCAAAACAACAACAACAAAGGACATACTGCATTTTGTTTTCAACAGTTACTCCTGTTGTTCCCCCGTAAATCATTTGCTCTCCAGCAAAGAACTAACATTGATACTCCTTGGTAACTGGGGATAGCTACCGATAGCAACCAAGGGAAACAAAAGCGCTATCAACTTCCTGTTTTGATTGTGCGATGGTGGACGCACTTCCTTTGTGTCCTAAATGGAGATCGTAGCCATTGGCGGAAAGAACTAATAGTGAAATCGACGCTTGAAGGGAACCAATCTTAAGAAAGTGGTGTCATTGTTTTACAGCCATTACATTGTGCAATTTACATTTACTTCATGATGTCAAAATAAAGCCAAAAACTTATGATCAGCTTATAAAATACAGGGAGTTAAAGATCAAACCAGTGGCTGGTCCAGTTTGGCCCTATTGTCGTGTCTCAGATGTCTATAAGTTGTTGTCGTGACTTTTCCCCGTCTAAACTGTTCCGATGGTTTCATTTAAGGAACTGTTTGAATCCTAAAAAGATCAAATCATCTAATATAACTTAAACATGACAACTTTAGATAAGTGATAATGTTTCTATGTAACTGCTGGATGTGTAAATAAGCAACTGTTTGCAAACAAAATTGCCATATTCACTTATAAGTAATGATATGTCAATGTTGTGTTCACAACTTAGACTGGTGTAACGGGAAATAGTCGCCCCGATGCAAAGGGTTTTTTTGGGGGGTATGGAACACAAAATCAATTCACAAAAATATGCTTTTCTTCATTTTATATTATTGTTAATTTAATATTTTTTGGGACCAAACAAGCAATTTTAAAGCCTAACTTTAGGATATGAAAACTGTTAACTGACATTTTATTTAGACCACACAGTAAATGGAGAAACCAAAGAAATTACACGAAATGTAATTGACAATAACAGTAACTTGTTAATTGTTTAATTAGCTGCAGCCGTAGTGTCATTAACAGGTGCTTGACGTCTTTTCTGGTGTTTTTCAGCAACATTAATCTGAATTAAACAGCAGAGCAGAGGAACGTCTGTATGCAGCAGAGAACATGTGTACAAGCGGCGTGTCGTGATTTAACACTAAAAAAACGAACACGTCCAGGCCTTTAATTACACATCATAGATTTCCTGCTGATGAACGGGCGGAGAATTAACAGTGAACGGGGCTAATTCACAGCTGCCGCTCTCCTCCACCCACATGCCGTTATCGCCGTACAAGTAGACCGCTGAGACCGAGGTGCACTTAGCTACACAAACATTAGTATTAACGATTGGGCTGCCAGTTTCGGAATTGGTGACAAACTGCAGACGGGCTAAAAATTGGAGTCCGAAACCAATCAGGAAGTTAATGAGGAGAAAAATTACTACTCTTTTTTTTCCCTCCCACTCCTGCTGAGGAGGAGAGAGAGAGGGAGAGAGAGATGGTGGAGAGGTGAAGGGATGAGGGAGGCAAATCAAGAAGTCAGAGGATTCTGGGAAACACTGGACATCAGCTCTTAATGTTATCTTTATCAGGAGGTTATTCTGAGTAAACATGTATATTTGTGAAAGTCTGCAGATCAAGTTTGATATTTCAGGGTTTGACTGGAGCACATTTAGACATTTTGGGGTATCATCTAACAACGTTTATAGACAAATATCTGTAAAAAACAGTAAAATATACATTGTTTTAATGTGTTTTATGAGATAATACACCATAAAAAGCAATTTCTTTATTCCTCTACTACATTTCTGTCATTGGTCTTCTCTCTTTTTGAGAACTATTTATCCCTCTAATGATCAGGCCTTCAACTAATGATTGTTTATTTCAAGATCGATTCATCTGCAGATCATTTTCTTGATTCATTGGTTAATAATTTGGTCTATTTAATGTAAGAAAACGGTAAAAAAAATATTGAAAATTTGTTGTGATCTTCTGTTGTCTTGTTTTGTTGTCCAACAGTCCCAAAAAATCCAAAATAATTTATTTTACAATGATATGAAACAGAAAAAACATGCAAATATTTAAATTTAAAAGCGGAAATCACAATTTGGTTTTAGCAAAGAATCGAAATCTAGCATCAAATGTGTTTGTATATTCTTGTTTTCTTTGTTATTGATCAGATAGTTCCGGATTATAATAATCATTAGAATAATAGTAATGTTTTTCATTGAGGCAAAGTTCATGTTCAGCTGCTTGTGGTCAGAAAATATTTAACATTTGAGAATTTTTGCTTGTTTTGTTAAATAAAATCAGGATTTGTCGTAAAAATAATCCTTTATCCCTCAATATAGGGAATCGGTAAAGTAATGTTTTAGTATTGATACAGAACCTCAGGTTTCATATTGGCAACAACAGAGAGAGAGGTAAAATATTATGTTTAATAATAAATAATTCTTTGAAAAATCAATAATTGATATATTAACCAATATATAACATTTCAGAAATACTGGAAAATAGAGCCAAAAAGATTATTTGATTACTTTGCAATAAATCCACAGACAATTACTGACAATCAATGAGCATTTTTCAAGCAAAAAAGACCAAACAAATATTAGTTTCAGATGAATTGTCTGACAAAAACAAGCAACCAGGTGACTAGATGTTACCTTGACGGGTATTTCTCATTACTTTCTAGCATTATTGTTGTCTGATCTTTGATCTTCAGTTGCAACGCTACTAAAAAAAACCACCCGTCTCAAGTAAAATGAGAACCATGAGACGTGTTAGTTGGTACCTTTGGGTGCTTTCACACATTACCTGTTTGGTTCAGTTAAAACAAACTAATTTAAAAGTGCGATGAAGGTCCACAGTAGTTATTAAACATAACATTTGAATGCCTGTACAAACACAGTAGGAAGCTGTTCACCAGCCTGATGTCCTCACAGTGTTATCAGTGTGTGCAGTCGCTGCAGACGAGTGTTAAAACGTGTCGGTGCACACACACACACTGTTAACTGTAAAAGATGCTTTGTTTTGTGTTCAGTGTCTTCCCCTTTTTGCTGACTGATTCAATTTGCTGTAAATCTTGAAGAGTCATTTAACCGTGCAGTCGTATTTATATCAGGTGAAGACGGAGAGGAGCATTTATATTCTGCAGAGCCGATGATACGACTTTGCTCTGTCTCACTATAGTATTTCTCTTCTCCGTTTTTATTTACTCGCCTTGCAGTACGAAGACATTTTCGATTTGATGTGTGCTGCCAGGCTGCCCGAGGCAATATGAATTTATCATATTAATGACTTTGAGGAGTATCCAAGAAAAAAGATTTGTTGCTCAATACCTGAAAGGGGAAATGAGAGATTTGAGGTTTATTTACTTTTCAAAGACATAGAAATACTTTACTGTAGTGTTTTGCATAATTCGGAGACGTAAATATTATTCTAGAAGTTGTATTTCACCCAAAGATATTTCATAATAGACCGGTTTATGGTAAAAATGTTGATCTCACATGGGGGACTTCATGAGCAAATCTTTTCAATTTGTTTTCTTCCTGTATCTGTTGGGATTCACCAGTACCCTTACTGGTTTCTATTACAGTGTGTCCTATCAGTATCATCACCAGTTGCATCATGAGGTCTTTATGGGTTTCATGAGAACATGACGGACATGTGATGACTTGAAGTTACTCCGAGTTTAAAAGGCGAACATAACCAGTGGATCCTGATCTATCAAAGAGTAAAGAGAATAAAGTAGTTTTATTGTGCATGAACATTTCAAATTGGGAGAAAACTGCCTTAATTTTAACATTTTACTTAAAGATATGATTTAAGTTTGCTTCTATAGTAATGTCACAACCCTGCTACCAAAATAAAAGCATTCATCCCCACATAGAGAATGCTCTAGATACTTGTGGAGGTAACCTGTGAGATGACGATCTTCAGTAGGGTAGTAAATGACCATTTAGACAACCAGGACAGGACACTTGGTAGCACAGTAGAAGAAAGCTGAAGAAACATCAAGCATGTTTGATAGTGACGATTTAGAGACGTGTTCCAAACTATGAATCTCAGTTTATGTCCAGTATTTGGTGAGAAAACCAACATATTAGAAGTTGATGATCCTGAGGAAAACATAATCTTGTCTGTACCAAATATTGAAGCGTCTCACTGAATAAACCTCATGGTGGCCTGAGAGGAAAGGTCAAGGAATTTATTAGGATAAATCGTCTGGGAACAATGAATGTCTTTACAAATTGTTGAGCCAATCCATGGAGTAGAGTTTACGAAATTTCACAGGATGAATGGAAACTTTGACCTGCTGGTGTAGCTACAGAAAATATCAGAGGGATTCATTATCTTAGGATCATAAATGTTTGAGCAAAATTTTACTGCAACAAATCCAATAGTTTTTTAGTTATTTAAGTCTGGACAAGTGGTGGAATGTCCATAGAGCCCAGTAATAGCAAGGCCAAAAATTGTTGCGATGAATTGTTCAAATCAGGACAGGCACCGTTCAAATAGTTCTTCAAGACATTATTGTAGTTGTTTGTTCACATAAAAACTGTAGTAAAAAGTAGTTGTGAAAGAAGCTCAATCTCTGCTTACTTTGACATCTCCACCTGTCCAATTATTGAGTGTTCGATTGTCTGTTTCCTAGACATCTAAGAGAGACAATCAAAAACACATATTTTTATTTTTACCTGTTGTGCTGTTCATCAATCTAGATGGTTCTGGTGTGAGTTGCCTAGTTTAGGAGATATCGTCCGTAGAGATGTCTGCCTTCTCTCCAATATAATGGACTATACGGCACCCAAAGAAAATAAACTCGATGACTCAAGATACTCTTGTTGTGAGCAGGTTAATGTAGGAACTATTTTCTTTCTACTACATCCACCAACCAACCGTATCACCACGCAGAAAGAAGCTTGCATCATCTCAGCCATCTAACGTTACATTAGATAACTTTTACTTCTTGCGCCGTCACAAGTCTTATCCTCTCGTCCATGAGTAGATGCTCGCTTCTGTCTGCCCGCTGATACCGTTGACGGGTGTAGTTCGGTAGAAAGAAAATAGTTCCTATATGAAATTCCTCCCAACAAGGTCTGTGGATTACCTTGAGTCTATGGGTCATGATTTCTTGAAAGAGACAATGCTGTTGAGTTTTTTAAAAGTATTTGTTGGCGCTTAGAGGACAAAAAGTGCCATATAGATGTAGTCCAACAATGTTGTAGAGAAAGAAGACATCTCCAAAACTCTGCAACTCAATTTCTTTATTTTTTTCTGTCTCGTCCCTGCAGCCTTCTCACCCAGCAGCACCACCACAGGTCACGACTCCACCATGACCTGCAGGTCCATCATGGTTAACTCTGACGTCAACGCGTGCGAGGCCGGCGGCGAGACGGCAAACTTCACCGTGGGCTCCATCATCGATGGTGACGCCGCCAAATAAACGGAGCTAAGGACGACATTATTCATAAACTTGATGTTCTTGCAAAACTACTTTTAGGGGTTCAGTGTTGCTGCAGGTTTCTCTGTTTCTGTTGAGGAGGCACGATAACGTATTTTCCTCATTGTAGTTGAGATACCGGTTGTTTTTGAAGCTGTTAAATATTTTCGTTGAAGCCAGTTCAGCAGCATAGAAAGGTCTCAGAAAGTTAAAGGAAATAAATGTGCAAGTTCACAAATAACAACATGAAAACACTCTGTCTACAGAATTTAAAGATGACTAAAAATACAATATCAATTCCCTTGATTACTAATAGTCAAGATTTGAGCAAATTATTGAAACTAGAAGGTGATTTGTTTTATATTTGTAAAGTTGTACATTTGTTTTTTCCTCTTTAGAAAGCAACTGTTAATGCAGAGTTAAGTGTTTTTTTTACTATCCAAAAGATAAAGTGACACAACATGCAGAATAATGATATTGAAAATCCTTTCCAGCACAAAGTAATGTTGAATAGTGCAGTTTTCACACAGTATGTTTAGTTAGATATCAGTGGACGATCTTTGGACAATCAGAAAACAGACTTAGTGTCGCTAAGATATATTTTTCGAGCTGAACAACTGGAATCACTGTTACATCTCAAGCACTTATTCAGAAAATGTCGACGGTGAAATGGAGCGAGTACGTGGTGCAATACATGAAACAATAGACGTATAGTAAGTTGTTGGTAGTTTTTATTAGTTTAATATGAAAGGTTTTTAATCAGTTTTGTGGTCCAGTGAACCAGTAGACAAAGTTAAGCCCGCCCTTCCCAGTAAACACTGATTTGGTGATTTGCAGGTCAAAAGATGTGGAGGTTGAAAAGGAACTTAACAGCCGAAAAGCAGCGTTTTACTGCCCTCATTGATTGAAATTTCAAGTTTGTGACACCTAACTGTGATGTCACGGTGTACTAACACACCCTGGAGTACACTTCTACATCTCCACAGCACGCTGAGACTTTTAACCACTGCAGATCAGCAAAATAAAGACTTTTGTAACGTGTAATAGTCACTTCAACAGAGTTTAGATAGCTATAAGGTGTTTCAATACACTATAACTTCTTTTAGAAATATATACATTTTGTAGAAACTATCGCCCAACAGATAGTGGATTTTTTAGGCAAAAATATTGATATTTTAGAGTTTCAAACTCTGATAACGATACATTCAATGCCATCTTTTTTTTCATAGACACATGATTTGTTATTAAGATTCCTTACATTAGTTTTTAAATACTTGTGACCAAGGCAGGATAGTTTATCAGACTTTAAAAATCAGTGAAGACCATTTCTTTAATACTTCCAACACCTCTTTGCTATTTCTGTGAAGCAGAAGTCTTGTTGACGTAAACACCAAGACGAATATATATATCTGCTGATACATCAGCCTGGACTTTTTATCAATTCAAGCTCTATTTTAAAACCTTTTAATCCAAATTCTGCCCAGATTTATGCCTGGATATCTTTTGACCTGCATCTCTGGAATATACAGTCCGAACAACAATTCGCTAATTTTAGAGAAAAAGATACAAAGACTGCATTTGTTTCTTTTCTTGCGGTATAAATAAATGTGTCGTGGAATCAAAGTTCAGAGCAGAAAACACGAGGACGTCCTCGTGCGACTGGAGGGTTAGCGGGGAGAAACCCGGCAGGTTAGACATGAATCATGTTTCCCTCCGTTGCGTTGTTGGCGTGTGATGAGCACCGGCTGCTTATTTATGGCACCGATCCATCCGCATTGTTTATTCCACATAAATTTGCATGTCTATTGTTTATTTAACCCCTTCAGGCCGGTGGTTTTTTACTATGCACACGGGTTACTGTTTACACGCTCTAGGTACGGCCTTGTAGACACAGCAGAGGCTCAGGAGTTCTGGATTTGTAGCAGTGATGTGTAGAGCTGAAACAATTAATTGATAATACATCCAGAAAATACAATCATTTTGATAATCAGTTAATCATTTCTGGCATTTTTCCAGCAAAAATGCTGAACATTTTAAGGTTTTAGCTTCTGAAATGTTTGGATTTGCAGTTTTTTTTCTTTTCTTAAATGGAAGTAAATTGAATGTGTTGGTTTTTTGGACTGATAAGATGTCACCTTGTGGTCTGGGTAATGCCATTTTTGTTGTTTTGTGATGCTTTATTGACCAAATAACTAATCAATTAATCAAAAAAAAAAGAATCAACAGGTTAATTGATGATAAAAAGAAAAGGTAATTGTTGTATTTTTTAACAGATAACATACCTTGGTCACAGTGTTTGTTGTGCAAGTAATTACCCCCATACAAAGTAGTTTTTTCCCTCATGAACTAATGAAAGTAATCTTGTGTTGCCCACTTTTGAGTTGTGTTGTTTCAGTGTTAATTAAAAAGAAAACAACAACTCAGGCGAGTTTTTCTCCCACTCTGCTGCCTCTGTGAAGCTGACTAGTGCACCGCTGTACCGCGTATACTGCTGATGTGTTATTGTGTTTTACGGAGATTCATTTCCAACTGCATGCTTTGAAAGTGTTTATTTGTGTTTGTGTTTGAATAAGACAGCAACAAAAGTAATTCGGAGTCTTTGGAGTTTATGTCGCTACAAGTTTTAGCCGAATAAAAACGCTCTGAGGTGATGGAGTGTAAATGTGATGCTGGAAACAACAATATAAAAACAGACAAAAGAAAATTACTTGTATTTTCTTTCTGCTGCGCTGTGGGAACATTCATTGGATTCTGCCCCATCTGCTGTAATCAATAACGTGACCATCTTGTTTTTTTTATGAAACGCACTTACTCTTAATTTCATCCACCAGTGGTTTTAGAGAGAGGAATGTGGAGTTACCTATAAGGCTTTGACATTATAAATCACCTCTTGAGACCAGATCGTACAGCAGTATCGATTGATCCTGATATATCACAGAAATTTACTGTCACTTCTGTTTTCAATTAAAGATACAATCAGTCAGATAATGACTTAATTGGATTTTACAGAAGATTGAGTTTTATTGCCCCGTGCTTTACGAGTTTAGTTAAGGAAGGCCATTTTATCACGGTTGTCAGGGGCGACCGGCTGCCGCTCGGCTTGTCCTTCTGTAGCTGCTGCTGCTGCCGGCGCCGCGGCGTTCAGCGCAGGGGGAGAAAGTGTCACAGGATTGGTTTTCCTTGAGCTGCCTCCGCCTCCATGAATCATGCCCTCCCCTTAATAGATAAAATCAGCTGGGATCCCACCGCGACACCTCCGGGTGGAGTGATGGCCGCTCCATACAGACAGGGAGGAGGAGGTGTTGGAGGAGGACGCAGTGAGCTCAGAGGTGGAAACTTAAAACTAGATTATATATTCATTACTGAGTAATATCTGGAGAGTAAAGTATATTCTCTAAGACTGGAGTTTCAGCTCACCTCCTCAGGTACTAAAGATCATCTGACCTTTTAAGGAGGGGAGTAGAATTATATTTGACAGTTATTTTGGAATTTAGTTTTAATCAAAAATCATGTAACGTTAATTTCATCATAAGAGGATGTAGACGTAGGCTCTGGGTGGAAGTCTGTGTACCTCCAATTTATTGTAACCTCACGGACTCTAGAAACTAGCATAAACAGAAATACTACGTGTCCGCAGCTGTAAGTCCACTTCAAAGTATAATTGAGGCTTTTGTCATCTGTCAAATGTCCTTCTTAGTTGTTTTCATATTTATTCAATCTCATCCTGTTTTCATTAAGTTTAAGGAGACTAAAATACATTTTCTGGAAAGCCAACTCTGCATCTAAAAGTGTATACATAAGCAAACATTTCTTTCCTTTTTTCTGCATTTAAGTGCTGTTATCCGAATAAAATCTAATGCAGATTTCACCTCCAACTTTCTCAGCTGAAGAAGATCTATTTTCTGCATCAACTTTTAGGCCACAAATCAGATACAACTATTGAAAACACCTGTGAGGATGTACCAACAGGACCTTGACATTTTTCTACGGAATAGAAGTGAACATAAAATTTGAAACTGTAATAAATCACCTTTCAAACAAATGCAATTCAAAGTAAAAACAAAAAAGGATGAAATTGTCGGGAAGTTGAAGAGATGGATGCACAGCAATATAAATTGAGAAAAGTAAAATTAGAGTGACAAAAAATAAGAAATATGTAGAAATACTAAAACCATATGATCAAACACATAAGACACTGTATAAAATCACACTAGATACAAGAAACAGCAGCTTAACTGAACAAAATTCAAAAAATGATCTTTTCTAATTGAGCTTCAGATTTTTTTTTCTCCAAAATGTAGTTATTATGGACATTTTTGAGAGCAATCCCAACTTTTATCTCCTGCTTTTTTCTCAAACAACCTTGTCATTTATTTTCTTTTTTTTTTTTAAAAACATCTTACACCTCCTGTTTGGATAAAAATCAGGTATCATGTTACATGCTTCTACTGAATTACAGCATGACATTTACATATTTTACTCATGCAGCTGTATCATTTCTAACCACAGTCCAAAACTATCTATCGAGTATTTTTCAAAGCACCATTAGCTAACCTCTCTGCGTGTACCGTGCGTCCTGTTTGCTGACCGGTAGTCGGAGGATCACAGCGCTGTTTGAAGGACGGGCAGAGCTTCAGTCATAAACGTCTGAGCACCAATAAACAGGCTGAACTAGACGGACTAAACCAACTTAACAGGCCGCTGTGCATCCACAACTAATCTGAGGACGTTACCCATCATTTGTCTTTACACCTGATCTGAGAGCAGCTCAGGCGACCTTAAGGAGGACCACACGCCTCTCTATAGTTGACTTAGACTTTCAGATTTTTCTTTATTTCCATGGTGACCCCTCAGGAAGGTTTATTCATATAGTTGCACATACAAACAAACAAAAGAAACAAACTAAAAACCATAAATAATAAATGACCAACAATTATTATATTAAAGCTATGGGTTGGTAATGTGTAGCAAGACTACGCTAGATTTTTAAAATTATCAAATGTGTGTTGACAACTCTTTTTTCCTAATGAAAACTAATAGCATCACTAGCTCTAAAATTCCCTAAATCTAGCGTACATGCGGCAAACTCCGGTTCTGAAAAGTGAAGCCAATGCTGAAGTGTCTTAAACCTGCATTCTCTCTAATGGCCATCAGGGGGCGACTCCTCTGGTTGTTAAAAAGAAGTCAGATTGTATAGAAGTCTATGAGAAAATGACTCTACTTCTCACTTGATATTTTTATTTAACTCATAAACATCCTTTGGAGTCCGCAGTTTGTGTCCTGTGTGAAACAAAAAGTTATCTTTGATTAATTTGTCTCGTAACATCCGTACTTAAGTAGCAACTTCCTTCGTTATTTAAACCCAAACAACAAACTTTTCCTAAATCTAACCAAGTAGTTTTGTTGGCTAAACTTAACGAAGTTGTTTCCTGTAAAGAAGGGAGTTTATTTTTGAAAAGACTGCATGTAACTAACCGAAAAATGACACGTTTCTGAACTTTCATATGTAAAACACATGAAAAATGATGAGTAACTTTTTTGTAAGGTGTCATAGAGGATACGTTGAGCAAACACATGACTTTCATCCAGGAGTCCGCTGTTCGTGTCGTGTGCAAAACTACACATTTTTAAACTGGCTTCATCCAATGTTCATATTTCTATTCTGAAAATGTTTGAAAATGACAACGCATTAAATAAGAAAATGCCTAATTTGCATATTTAAACATAGAATGTGAGAAAACGTGCAATACAAACACTAATTGTCTTAATGTAAGTAATGACCTGAGGAAGTTTTATGGGGATATCTATTAGTTAAAATGATGACCTAATCACTTTGGGCCTCCAACTGCCAATTGTTTGAGAAAGGTTCAACGTCCAATCACAACCTTGCATAAAGTGTCAAATTCAAAAATGTAGTATAATCTTTATTTAGTGCTCATATTGTTCTTTCAACCTATTTTGTAGTAGCCTAAAAAAACCCACAGACTTTTCCTTTTTTCCCCCTGGAGACCGATGGTTCACTGACGGATGTTCTCACTAATTCAGACGTCCGGATAATTCCTCCGTAGCCGCTCAGTGTCCCGCCTCCCCGGGGAGACTTAAATCAGCGTTTCTGTGACAGGACTTCTGAGTGGCGGCAACGCCCCCAATCAGCACCTAATAATAACCCCACTCAGCAGAGGTCAGCTCCTCCTCCACCTCCTCCACCTCCTGGAGAGAGGGGCCCTGCTGGAGGAGGCTCCTCTGCTCATATAAACAGAGTTGAGATGTTGAGTTTGGGATTGAAATGTGTCTGATTCTTTAACTAATAACTTTTGCTGTGTTCATACTAACATTTTTGCTTAACAGAAAGTAAAGGTGAAACTGATTGGAATTTCATTAGCTTTGCAGGATTTTTGGTTATAAAACAAGTGGAAGTTTTGACCTGACGATGGCGCTAGATGAGACGTTAAGATATCGACAAAGTTATTACAATTCATTCTTATCGGAACTTGAATATCTGAACCATATCTTCAGCCAATTCATCCAGTAGTTGATGATAAAGGATGATAAAGGTATTCAAATCAAAATCAAAACACAATAATAAGATGATTGTGGTGAATTTCCATTATCGGGATAATCGTAAACATCATAAGTGTCTTGAAAAAGCTGTCACACAAAAAACATCTTAATAAACTCTGTGAACTTATTGTCCCGTTAGCGACCAAGCTAGCGTTAAGCTAATGAGCTAACGAGTTTGCTAAATGAGCTTTATTTTCCCTTTTCAATAACTTTTTAACTGAACTAAATAGTTTCTATGGTGAATAAAAAGTAACGGGAAAATAAACAGAACGTTTACGGAAGAGAAAATACACAGAAGCTCCAGGGCCTTTTTGTGACTGAGCTAACGGTTAGCTAGAAGGCTAACTGTACAGCAGTGGAAGATTATTAAGTTAATTAATTATTAAGTTTGGCAAGAAAAGATGGGATTCTCAATATAATTCTATTATTATTATTATCATTATTTAAATTTTTCCATTTATTTTATTAATATTATAACCATTTTTATATATTTATTTTAAAGTTATTGTATGTGAAACATATAAGTACATTTCTTTTTAATTATTTCTTAATTCATTTTTTATTACTTTTTTTCCCATGGTATACTTAATTCAGGTGTCATATTTCTGTTTATTTTTTTAATTAAAACCCCTCTATTAAAGTTATGTGTTAATCCTGCAAAACTATCTAATAACATCACTATACATAAAAAAAAAACGTGTATTTCTCGTAAATTCTAACTTATTTTGTGTTTTAAATTAAATGCACATTCAGCTATTTAAAAGAGTTTTAGCATCAAAATAAAAAATAAATAAATAAAGCCTTATGCAAATTACAGTGCATCCTGCAGTATAAACTTTTATTCCGGTTTGTGTTTTAGTCCTTTTTTTTTTTTTTTTTATCAACGAACAACATGAATAAATTTATTGTGCGTTGTGATGTAGGCGTTCACCCGCCGCCTCCCACTCCCCACAAATCTACTCGGCCGGCACAAACTGCAAAGCCACTCTAGTCACCTTGAAATTTCCTCTGCTATTTTCCAATTAAAAGCTTAATAGCCCCGGAGACGAGGCTTCACGTGGGGAAGTTTACCGTGCTCTTATTCTCTCTGTAAGCCGCGCGAGGCTCGGGATCCCATTATTTGCTTGAATAAACCTTTTTTACGGTCAGAAATGGGCCCCGGCTTTGTCCGGTGTTATGTTTCAATGCCCTCTATTAGTCCAGCAGAAGGGACATATCAGCGTCCTCCACACGGCTCCCAGAGGGCCTTTATCCACGGAGAGACCTAATCATCTAAGTTATGTACGATTGTGTAAAAGGTGCGAGAAGCTGCGAGCACTTTGTCCAAATTAAGTCTTATGGCCTGCAGGCAACAGGGAGGAAACGTACACAAATGTGCTGAGTTTTAAAAAATCTAAATGAAATTATAGATATCTTTGAATGCGTTGTGCTGATATTACTTCATAAATATGAACCTTTTTGGGGATTTTTATCTAAAGAGAGTTGACTCGTTCACTGTCGAGTTAAACAGTTGAGTTTAAGGACTTACACGTGGTTATTTTAAAGTATTTATGAGGCTGTTTTCAGATTAAATGTCGTGTTTATTTCACGTTGAATGTTTGCAAACTTGACTTGTGCATTTAAAGTCCTATAAATGTTTAATTGGCTTTTTGATTCATGCAGTGAATTGTTTCCTCGTGGGATTTCAAATTAGATATTTAGTTGCTTTAATGACTACACACATCTATTATGCTATGTGTTATTATAAGTTTTAAATGTCTGACTTTAAATTCTGACTTCTTTATATTCGTTATGTGGTTGCCAATAGAAAAAAGGCATTAACTCAAGCAGTTTGTCTTTTAAACTTTATTTTCAGCCCTACAGATGTTTAAATGTTCATCTTGTTTTCCTGCTTGAAGTTAAAATGTCTCATTATGGGACAGTTTGCACAGCTGGGACCTCAAAAGTATTTAAGTTAAGATGAAAGATGAATTTGGACTCACATCTTACACATCTTTATGACATTTATAAAGCTATTTTAAGGTTGAATTTTGAACTTTTTTCATGTTAATCTGTTATATATTTTGTCTTAAATTGGACAATTGTTGTTATGTCTATCCAGACCACTTATATGGACTTGTATACATCTTTCATTATGATACATTTGATATTTTGTGTCATGTTGAATTGTTTAAGCAAACAGTTTTTAAAATAGTTCAACCTCACGTGTTTATGTTTAGTCTTTTTAACCTTTCGTATAAATGTTTTAAAGCTTGTTTGCTTCATGCAGGCTTATCAAATGTCACATTACAGCCCTGTCCTGCAGTTTGGCCTTTTTAAAAAAAAAAATAATAATGTTACATCTTCTTATTGATGAAGCTGTAATTGGTCTTTCGAGGAATTTTGAAATATCTAAATACATGGAGAGAATCTTTACAGGAAAGTAATCTTCCCGTTTTTAAAGGAGGAGACTCTACAAAACGTGTGAACATTATCAGAGAAACATTATCAGATCCCCCACTGGGAGTTTTTTTTGTTTGTTTTTTACCAGCCTCACATGGACATCCTCTGCAGCGTGCTTTGACGTTTGGATACTCGTGGTCTCCATAAGAGCGTGCCAGGCCTGATGCATATCTGTGCTGTCAGCCGTGGGGGGTGGAGAAGGGTGGAGAAAGGGGGAGAAAGGGTGGAGAAAGGTGGATCCTCCACAACAAGCCAACACCTCTTCTCCTCCTGCTGTCATGCGTGAGGCGCAGCGTCTCCATCCAGCTTTACGCACAACAACTTTACGCAGAAGCAGTGAAATTCAAAAAGTCCAAAAGTTTGGCAAGAAAAGATGGGATTCTCAATATAATTCTATTATTATTATTATTATTATCATTATTTAAAATTTTCCATTTATTTTATTAATATTATAACCATTTTTATATATTTATTTTAAAGTTATTGTATGTGAAACATATAAGTACATTTCTTTTTAATTATTTCTTTTTTATTACTTTTTTTCCCATGGTATACTTAATTCAGGTGTCATATTTCTGTTTATTTTTTTAATTAAAACCCCTCTATTAAAATTATGTGTTAATCCTGCAAAACTTCAAACATCACTATATATAAGAAAAAAAACGTGTATTTCTCGTAAATTCTAACTTATTTTGTGTTTTAAATTAAATGCACATTCAGCAGAAGATATTTAAAAGAGTTTTAGCATCAAAATAAAAAATAAATAAATAAAGCCTTATGCAAATTATGCATATCTGTGCTGTCAGACGTGGGGGGTGGAGAAAGGTGGAGAAAGGAGGGAGAAAGGTGGGAGAACATTTGGAGGGAAAAGATTATGGCAATACATTACACATTACACTGTGCAATAATAGGAAAAAGGTGGATAATATTTCAGGAAAGGTGGAGAAAGGGGGAGAAAGGTGGAGAAAGGAGGGAGAAAGGTGGAGGGAGGGAGGGGGAGAAAGGAGGGAGAAAGGGGGAGAAAGGGAGGGAGAAAGGAGGGAGAAGGGGAGAAAGAGGGAGAAAGGGGGAGAAAGGGGAGAAAGGGGGGAGAGAAGGGGGAGAAAGGGGGAGAAAGGGGGAGAAAGGAGGGAGAAAGGTGGGGGGGGAAAGGGGGAGAAAGGAGGGAGAAAGGTGGAGAAAGGAGGGAGAAAGGAGGGAGAAAGGAGGGAGAAAGGGGGAGAAAGGGTGGAGAAAGGAGGGAGAAAGGGGGAGAAAGGGGAGAAAGGTGGAGAAAGGGGGAGAAAGGAGGGAGAAAGGAGGGAGAAAGGGGGGAGAAAGGAGGGAGAAAGGGGGAGAAGGAGGGAGAAAGGGGGAAAGAGGGGAAGGGGGAGAAAGGGGGAGAAAGGGTGGAGAAAGGGGGAGAAAGGTGGAGAAGGAGGGAGAAAGGGGGAAAGGGTGGAGAAAGGGTGGAGAAAGGAGGGAGAAAGGGGGAGAAAGGAGGGAGAAAGGTGGAGAAAGGAGGGAGAAAGGTGGAGAAAGGAGGGAGAAAGGGGAGAAAGGGTGGAGAAAGGGGGGAGGGAGAAAGGTGGAGAAAGGAGGGAGAAAGGAGGGAGAAAGGGGGAGAAAGGGGGAGAAAGGGTGGAGAAGGGTGGAGAAAGGGTGGAGAAAGGAGGGAGAAAGGGGGAGAAAGGTGGAGAAAGGTGGAGAAAGGGGGAGAAAGGTGGAGAAAGGAGGGAGAAAGGGGGAGAAAGAGGGAGAAAGGAGGGAGAAAGGTGGAGAAAGAGGGAGAAAGGAGGGAGAAAGGTGGAGAAAGGAGGGAGAAAGGTGGAGAAGGGGAGAAAGGAGGGAGAAAGGTGGATCCTCCACAACAAGCCAACCCCTCCTCTCCTCCTCCCCTCCTCTCCTCTCCTCCTCCTCTCCTCCTGCTGTCTCCGTCAGCTCTCCTCCCAGCAGCAGCAGCAGCAGCAGCTGGTCGGTATGAACGGCTACGGGTCTCCGTACCTGTACATGGGGGCCCCGGTGGCCCAGCCCCGGGCCCCGCTGCAGAGGACCCCGAAGTGCGCCCGGTGCCGCAACCACGGCGTCCTGTCGTGGCTCAAAGGCCACAAACGCTACTGTCGCTTCAAGGACTGCACCTGCGAGAAATGCATCCTCATCATCGAGAGGCAGCGTGTCATGGCCGCACAGGTGGCCCTCCGCCGGCAGCAGGCCAACGAGAGCCTGGAGAGCCTCATCCCGGAGGCCCTCAGGGTGCTGCCGGGCATCGGAGGGGCCGCGGCCGGGGAGGGGAACCAGGGAGCCCCGCAGAGGACGGAGGAGGTGGAGCTGAGGTGGAGCAGCAGGGACACGCTGCAGGCCGGAGCTCCGACGTGCACAGGTGGGAGGAGAGAGAGAGAGAGGGGGGTTATGTTTTATATTATTGTTTTTATTGTTTGTATGAAAAATGATCAAAAGAATAAGCAGAAAAAAACATTTAATTACAGAAATAATTTAAATTGTTAGATTATGTGCAATGCATTACACATTACACTGTGCAATAATAGTTAAAATAGTTAAAATAGTTGTTGTTTTTTTCTCTTTCTGTAAATATAATATTATATAGAGAGAGGGTTTATATTTCTGATTGTTTTTATTGTTTGTATTTGATGGGATGAAGAATTATCAAAAGAATAAGCAGAAAAAATTAATTTAATTACAGAAATAATTTAAATTGTTAGATTATGTGCAATACATTACACATTACACTGTGCAATAATAGTTAAAAATAGATTTTTTTCTCTTCTGTAAATATAATATTATATAGAGAGAGGGTTTACATTTCTGATGAATTATTTGTTATTATTTGTATTTGATGGGATGAAGAATTATCAAAAGAATAAGCAGAAAAAAACATTTAATTACAGAAATAATTTAAATTGTTAGATTATGTGCAATGCATTACACATTACACTGTGCAATAATAGTTAAAATAGTTAAAATAGTTCTCTTTCTGTAAATATAATATTTCAGTTATTGTTGTTTTTTCTACTGTTTTTTTTATTGCTTATTTATAATACTTGTTTTATTTTATTTTTATTTTATTTTTCATTTTTTATCTTGTCTTTTACTATGTCTCTTGTGTGCACTTTCCTCTGCTGCTGTTGTAAGCCTGCAAATTTCCCCGCTGCGGGACTAATAAAGGATTATCTTATCTTATCTTATCTTATTATAACAGGGATGCTAGCCTACTAAAAATAAATAATAATAAATCACAAATAGCAACATTATCACAGGACTTTACTTATAGGATAATATTTTAAAAATGCATTAAATCCTGCAGGAAAAGGATGTTTTTTATTGAAAACACTGCATTCCTAAATAAGTACAATAAAGGACATGAATACTGGGATTGAGAGGTTTATTTAATATCTTGTAAACTTTTCTTTACCATCCAAAAATGGTCAAAGGTTGTGTAATTTGTGTACATATTTATGTAATATTTAAGTTACACAAAAGTCACTCAAGCACATTTCCTCTAAATTATGCTCAGTGTAGGAATGATACATTTGCTCAAATCAAATTTCAAATTTTCAAGATTAGATAAGAGAGATAAAACCTTATCTGTTCTCCGGGAGATCATTTCTCATCTAACAGCAGCACAGAAGATATGAAACAATATATTGTTGTCAGTCACAGGACATGTGTTGATATAAAAAACACAATTAGTGTTTTTAAGGTGAAATATAATATGCAGTATGTTTTGTGACATTTTTACAAAATGCTTTTGAAATAAGTTGAGTTATTAATATAAATTAGAAAGATTAACTTGTAGATTTACAGATATTTCCCCTTTTTTTAAATTTATTTTCATGGTGTTTTTTTATTGTGCACATTGTGGAATATTAATCTAAACTGGTTTATTCGTTTTGTAAATGAACTATTCGTTCTGGTAATATTTATAATTGGTTGTTGTTTGCTTTTATTTATTTATTGAATACTGCAAGAATTTCTTTCTTATTTGATGATTTTTTTATTTTTATAAATCTACAGAAATATCAAACAATTATTCAGTCTGGAAAAAAAGTGTTTTCCTCTTATTTTGAAAAATATCTCAGAAATGTGGTAATATTAAGGCTGTAAAACAAAACAAAAACAACAACATTTAGCATTTCTAATTTCACTATTTTGATAGTTTTCTCCTGTTTTTCGTTGATCAAATTATTGTTCATTTTATATTCTATGAAAATGTATTATCCTCATCACTCCTCACACATACTGGCGTGATAATTACTGAATTATTATAATGTGTCACAGTGCAGATTTTGGTTTCTTATGACTCCACTCAGGTAGTTTTCTTTTCACACTAAACACATTTGGACACAAGCCCCGATCAGCTGACTCCACATCAGCTCCATCTCCTCTGACAGACGGAGCTGAGTGGTTTGGATCTGTTCCCCATGAAATGTTACCGAGAGAAACAAGCCAGCTGTTTGCAGAATGTGATTCAGTGCAGTCACACACACACACACACACACACACACACACACACACACACACACACACACACACACACACACACACACACACACACACACAAAGTGCAGAAAATGTTGTGTTAACAGCTCTGGAGAGGAGAGAGTCGAGTTTATCCACAAACACTCAAGTTGACACAAGATTAATTGTGTGTTGTGATTTGAGTTTGAAAAGTGCAGAAATGTAAATGTAAATGTTTCTAAAGTCAGATTAGTGTATTTAATTCATTTTTATTGACTTTCCTGATGGATGAAATGTGGTTTTTTTTGTGCCACAGACCCGACAGATGACGCTCCCGATGAGGGCTCCGGGGCTGAAAACGGTGGGAGCTCCAGCGAGAAGGACCAGGACCAGGACCCGCTGAGCTCCCCAGAGGGCTCCAAACCGAGCTCCTGCTACACCCCGGATCCTCCAGGGACCCCCACCCAGCCGGAGGAGAGCCGCTACAGGCTCCCCAAAGCCGGCAGCGCGGAGAAGGAGGTCAAATCCGAGAGTCCTCAGAAGGAGCAAGGCGTGCTCATCGAGGGCCTCTCGGGCTCCATCAACCTGCCCTTCAGCCTGAGGGCCAACCGGCCTCCTCTGGACGTCCTCAAGAAGATCTTCCCCTCCCACAAGCCCCCTGTGCTGGAGCTCATCCTGCGGGGCTGTGGAGGGGACCTAGTGGGGGCCATCGAGGTCCTGCTGTCCAGCCGGAGCCCAGATGGAAACGCACACCCTGACCCATCATTGCCCTCAAATGGACACCTGTTCGAGCACACTCTTGGCTCCTACCACCCGGTGTCCACCTCCACCAAGTGGTCTGTGGGCTCTGCTTTCCGAGTCCCAGAGTCCCTCCGGTTCTCCTCCGACTCTGGCACCGGGGTCCCGCTGCAGCACCCGTCCTTCCCGCAGCCCACGCGTTACCCACTCATGCTGCGCAACTCCCTGACCCGCAGCCAGGCCAACACCTTCATGCACAACGACGTGACTCTGTGGAATACCATGGCTCTGCAGCAGCAGTACCAGCTGCGCTCGGCGGCCCAGTACGTGTCCCCGTTCTCCTCCTCATCCTCCTCCGGGTCCCTGTTCCGTGGCTCCCCGGTGCTCCCCTCCAGGGCCTCGGAGGAGCGCATCAGTGTCCAGGAGGAGAGCTGCACGCTGGGACCCAAACCGGGCCTCTACTCCCCGGAGGAGGAGTACGAGGAGCGCTCCGACTCTGCAGACTCCAGAATCCTGAACTCCTCCACCTGAAGGAGCTGCTGTAAGGACTAAAGAAAACAGCAGCGGACACCAAATATGTATTATTATGAATGGACACCCTGTGTGTGTGTGTGTGTGTGTGTGTGTGCGTAAAAGCTGGTTATCCGTGCGTAAAAGCTGGTTATGCGTAAAAGCTGTTTATCCATAACTGTGTCAAACAATCCCCCTCTGATAAGGTGACGTGGACACACAACCAAAACACGGATGAATGCACCGAGACTGTCTTTGTTCCCTGCAGCATGTTTAGAACTGTGAACACTTTCGATGTTACGGATCATCAATGCATGTGAAGAGTATGCCAAATAAATCTGAGTTTCCAAAAAGGATCAGATTGTTGTCTCTTAGTGTCACTGACTTCTTAACCAATGATTTCATTTCACATTTTGGCTGAATTTAGATGAATATTTAAAATGAAATGCTGAATACAGAAGGTTTCTCGTTGTTGCCTTTATTTTGAAAAGTAATTAACATCAGACACAGAGACCAGCAGTGATGGAAACTAATTAAATACATTTACTCAAGTGCTACAAAAGTACAGATTAAAGGTACTTGTACTTCAGTATTTTCTTTATACTTCTCCACTACATCTCAGAGGGAAATGTTGCACTTTTTACTTTTTTAAAATGTATTTAACACCTTTAGTTACTTTGCAGATTCAGATCAATAATATAAAATATAATCCAAAAACAAATTATTATGTATTATTATTATTAAATATTTAGCTACCCAGCTGTACATAAAGTAGTTAAAATAACCAACCTTTAGTGACAGAACACATTAATGCATCAATAATTAAAATGCATTAAAGTAATATATATATATATGATTTTGAAGTTAGCAGTTCTGCACAATGAGTACTTTTACTTTTGGTTCTTTACGTTGGTGCTAAAATACTTTTATTCTTTTTCTTAAGTCAAATTTTGAATGCATTTATTTATCTGTAACAGAGTATTTCTACACTGTATTAGTACTTTTACTGAAGTAAAAGATCTGACTACTTCTCCCACCACTGGAGACGATGCAGAAATATGAAATATAAACATTTAACATGCCGTACAGTATCTGGTATATGAGCATTTTGCAGAATATCACAAGTGTAACAGCGTTTCACATATCGAGTATCTAACAAAGAAATACAATTATATTGTTTTTAAAAGGGCCAGTGTGTCAAAATGCTGCTCTGATAAACAGATCTGAGCATGCAGGATTTATTAAAGCCCCAAATATCGCCATAAAATCATAAAAGTAACATTTACAGATCAATATAACCCACAAAATACAGTGTTTAACTGTCTATTTCAGATCTTCTGCTGTATCTTTTTCTATGAAGTGTGAAAGTTGATATGTCCATGATCCTTTACTGCAGCATAAGTACTAATACCACACTGGGAAAATACGTCTACTAACTCCTGCAATCAAACTTGACTCAGGTTAAAGTACGTATCAACAAAATGTAAGTATATGAAAAGTGAAAGTTCTCACTGTGCAGTAAAATGTCCCCTGTCAGTGTTTTACTATTATAGATGATTTTTCTGGATTCATATTAATGTGTTGCATTTTCATGCTATAGATGTTTAAGGTTGTGCTTATTTTAACTCCTTCATAGACTGTTGGGTAGTTTAATCTACATTAATGCATCATATTCTATAAGATTATCATGTTTGTAGCATCGCTGGCCTTTGTGAACCTCGTATCTCTAAAAAGAAAAACAGCCGTTTTCAGCTTTGTGATGATACATTTTCCCGCTGATCCAGAAGGTTTTTATAGAGTTTATTTAGAAGTAGGAGTCTTTTCTCAACACATAGAGGAAACACATCATCCTTCAGTTCATCACAAACATTCTACATCAACACATCTGGAGATACGTGGCTTTCACTGGACAGGAAGGGGAATGAAAACTGTGAAGTAAAGTAACTAAAGCTGTCAGATACATGTAGTGGAGTAAAAAGTACAATATATGTCACTGAGATTTAGAGGAGTCGAAATATAAAGATGCATGAAATGGGAATACTCAAGTACAAGTACATCGAATCTGTTCGACACCTGAGTAAATGTACTTCCTTGTGTACGTTCCACCACTGATGTTCAGTAATGGGTGTAATGTATAGAGAAGAGTGTGTTGTATTAAATAAATATTGTCACATTATTCAGAGTCAGAAGTTCTCTCTGTGCAGGTTTTTAGGATAACATGATGCATCTTGGGTAAAAAAGTGAGTAAAGAAATACAAATGAAAACTGTGAGAATAAAACACAGTAAAACTAGACAATGTTTGAAGTAGTTTTGATATAAATTCAGACCCGATGTGAGACGAGAATCTTTCTATTTGACTCGTCTGGAGACGGTTCATTAGTTCATCAGCTGGAATCAAACAAAAACTGACTTAACATGTAAATTAGAAGCAATTTAAAAAAAACAGTATTTCTGCTTCCTGTCTCCTTTTGTGCTCAAAAGCTGAAGCATCTTTTGTTACATTTTATTTATCAACATCCTTAATTATTAATCAATAAGTGTCACTTTTAGCACAATCAATGATTTATTCAACTGTACTTCCTTAGTAGTCAGCTGTAATGGAAAGTAACTAAGTACATTTACTCAAGTACAATTTTGAGGTAATTGTACTTTACTAGAGTATTTCAATTTTCTGCTACTTTATTCTTCTACTCCACTTCTGAGAGGGAAATATTTGACTTTTTTACTAAATTTGTTTGCCTACTTGTTACTTTGGTATATTCAAATTAAAATACAAAATATAAACAACAAATGAATGATGATGTAATATTATAGATTCAAATTAACAAGATGTTTTACAGTTTTTAGTTTTCTGTGTGAGTGAGAAAGATCATTTGTGGATTATGAAACAACAAACCAATCTCTTATATTTTAAAAAAAATAGTCTTATACAAGCAGCAACGCTACAGTTTACTGATAAAAACTTCCATTTTATAAATAAAGAGTTGCAGAAACTGATCTGCCCTCTTGTCAAAACCTTGTAAATGCTGCCATCTAGTGGTGAAACACATCAACTTCATGTTTAAATCTAAGAACTGAACATTAAAACAGGAGATTTAGAAATGAAAATGTGTTTATATATAAATATGTGGGAAATAAAATGTGTCTTCAGAAGTGAGATATATATATTTATTTCATAAAAAATGAATAAAGCAGTAAAAAAGCCTAAGAAAAACCTGAAAAATACTCATAAAGATATTTTAGGACTAATATTTGTAAGACTGAGGAAGGGAGAGGTTTATCAATCTTTTTTTTTCTCACTGTTTCCAGCGGTTTTAATATGTTTTATTTTTTAGTATGTATGTATTTAAGTAGCTATGTCATCATGGTAAGTTTTCCCAAATCAGTCCAAGAAAACACACAATTTCTAATACACTCTCTAAATAAATTCCATAACCTTTTTCTTTTATGAGGCTGTTTTCATCTCTGAACAGCTCCAGTCTGCCTCCCAGTGGACCAAATGGGTTTTGTTTCACTTCATCATCTTGTAGCCACAGTTTAAAAATACATACATGTTGTAATAAATAGTGGTGTTGTAACAGCAGCTGGTGAAGCTTCATTAAATAAAGAAGGAACTGATTCCAATTAGGCCCAATCATATGTGCAATTTTCACATAAAACGTAGTTACATAAACATAAAACTTGTCTAAACTCAGTTTATTATTTATCTTTTATTAGAAGGAGCTTGTTGCAGGACAAATTTGAGTCACAAAATTGTAAATTAGAGTGAAAATATTAAAGACTTTAGGACAAAGCCTGAAGTAATGTCGTCCTAGAAGAGTATTTCATTTATTTGTCTTTAAACTGCCCTCAAATTTACCATAAAATAACAGTTCATACGTGAATATTTGAGGTACTTTTACTTTACTGGAGTACTTCCTGTTCATGTTGCTTTCTACTTTTACTCCACAACAATTGAGAGGGAAATATTGTACTTATAACTTCACTACATGTATTTCCCATAAATTAAGTTTATGAAATGTGATGTCTGTTATAAATCAAACTACTAAACCTAACAATACATGCATTTACAGCTGTCATTGCAATTTTGATAATTGTCATTTTTCATGTGAAAACATTTCATGGTTCCAGATTAACAAATGTGAAGATTTGCTTCTTTTATTTATTTATTTTAAATAATTTAGAGATTCATCCAAACAATAAAACAATTAACGAAGAAAATAATCATTAGAACAATCCTTAATGAGTTTCAGTCTGATATAAAATAGTTAAAAACGCATGCATGATAATAATAATAATAATAATAATAATAATAATAATAATAATAATAATAATAATAATCTGCTGATGTAATGTATTAAAGTACAGCAGTCACAGGGGACATTTATCTTTATGAGTACTCCTACTTTTAAGACTTTGAAGTACATTATCCTGGTTATACTTGCACACATGTTTAATGCAGACAGAGTATTTTTCACACTGTGGCATTAGTACTTCTTAGTACCTGAATACTTCCTCCACCTGAAGGCCACGTCCTCCTGTTTGCCTCGCTAAAGGTCGAGGTGTCAGACAGAGACAAATGTCGTCCCGCCTGCTTTTGTATTCAGCTGCATGTGTTGTCGCTCCATCAGAGGCTAATTAACATAACAGGATCCCCCACCAGTGATCCCAGTGATCCCACTCCGCTCTTCTGTCTATACACAGCTCCTGTTACTCTTTACGGCCGGCACAGCGGGACGCTTCCAACGAGATGCTGTTGTTTCAATCAACCCCCCCGAGAGGAGAACCGGACAGCGTGTGAGAAAGTGTCATTATGGGTCTGTGAGTGAGCTGAAGCCTGATTTCAACAGACAGCAGCCTAAATAAACATTAAAGAGCTGATGAAACCTCATTTAGACTGATATACCCTGGTTTAAAAAACACAAAGGGTGGAGCTTCAGGCCTACAAAATAAACTGAATAAAGTTTATTTAAAAAGTCATAATAAGAATATTAAAGCGGCTCCTTTGGAGATAAAAACGACACTATAAATTCATTTATTAAATAATAAATACAGATTTTAGACCAGGGTTTACAACATTCTTTTGAATAAAAGTTGTTTTCTTTAATTGATATTTTTGCATTATGATGTATTTGATTTGTGTAAACTCCTATCCAATAAGGAGCCTTGACATTTCTTCAATAATGCCTTGAAAGATCCCTTGAAAATACTCCAGAATCCAAGGAACCCCCTTAAAATAACATGAGTAACACCTGGAATCCACTCAGTGATTCAAAAACGCCTGCAATGACCCTTGAAAACTCCTCTACTAAGATCCGATCAAGGATCCATGAAACCCTAATGATCCCCAAACCCCTTCAAAGTTCCCCAAATCTCTTTTAGAAATGCCTGGAACCCCTTTCAAATATCCTGAAAACTCCTCTAAAGACCCCTTGAAAGTCTTTGAAGAAAACTGCAATCCCTTTAAGGATCCTTCACTGAACTGGAACTCGCTCAAGGATTACTGAATCCTCCTCAAGGATTACTGAATCCTCCTCAAGGACCCTGAAAACTCCTTAAAGATCCCCAGAACTCTGCAAAGGATGCTGCAAATACTTCAATGAAGCAAGATTTCAAGGAAGCTCCTTGTGGCTCTAACTTGCTCCATGATGCCTTGGATCCATTCAAGGATCCCTGGAAACCCGTTGAGGATTCCTGGACCCCCTCAGAGACCCTTGACACTCCCTTTAAGTTCCTCTGAACACCTGGAAACTTCCCAAAAGTTCCCAAGACCCCTACAAAGACCAGTGAAATTCCTTCAATTACGCCTGGAACCCCTTCAAGGACTCCTGGAGACCCCTTCAAGAAGACTCCTCAACACTCTCCAGACCCCTGGAACAGACCGTGAAACTCATTCAAAAACACCTGGAATACATTTTAAGGATCACTTGGAACTCTATTGAAACTTCAATCCTCAAGGATCTCCAGGACTTTTTGGAGAACCTTCAAGGAAAATTCATGAACTTCAGGGGTTTGTTGCAGGGGTTTTGGGATCTTTTTGAAGTTTCCCAGGTACCTTGAAGGGGTTTCAGAATCCTTAATGGAGATCCAAGGACCTTTTTAAGGGGTTTCAGGGGCCCTTAAAGGTTTTCCAGGCAACACTGGGCAGCTTGGGATCTCAAAGGGGTTTGCAGGGATCTTTGAATAGTTCCAGGATTTTGAGAGTCTTTTAAGGGTTCCACAATAAGCTTCCTTAAAAGGATTCAAGGCGGTATTGAAAACCCTTGGAACCACCTTAAATACTCATAACCACCTTATCTAAATTCCCCAAGACCCCCCTGACATACCGGACCCCCTGCAGTTCATTAGAGGGCCTCAACGATTCCTGGAAACCCCTTCAAGGTCCCTCAATGACCCAGCGGACACAGACAACACTTTTCACCTGGAGGGTCTCCTCCTCCCGTCCGACCCTCCGCTTCAAAGCATTCCTCTCGGGGACGCGCTGGTCCGGGGTGGCCGCTCGTAACCTCCGCAGTAAATTAAGACGAAGTGGCGAATAAAGCCGCACCTGCAGGCCCGACGTCTTCACCCCGACACCCGGAGGAGGCGTCAGGAGGCACCGGCCTCATCTGGAGGAAGACTTACACCAAAAAACAGACTTTTAAGAATAAAAAAACGTGTTTTTCTGTTTAATTAAAGTATAAAACCGACTAAACCCGACAAATAATAACGTTAATAAAACATAATAATGTTATAATCATTTATTTATTACATGCAGCACCAGTCAAAAGTTTGGACACACCTTCTCATTCAACTACTTTGAAGAATGTAAAATATAAAACATATTCTGGTTTGTTGAGCATTTGTTTGTTTACCTCATAATTCCATAAATAATAATAAATCCATACTTTTTTTAAATAAATAAAGAAAAACCATTGAATGAGAAGGTGTGTCCAAACTTTTGACTGGTGCTGTATGTGCACGCTTTAATATTCCATATTTGAGTGTAACTTACTGTTAAACTGCAACTAATGCAAGTGTATAAAAGTAGTTAATCAAAAAGAAACATTACAAACTTTGCATCAGTATACAGTTAAAAAGTCAAAAGTTTGGACACACCTTCTCATTCAACTTCTTTGAAGAATCTAAAATATAAAACATATTCTGGTTTGTTGAGCATTTGTTTGTTTACCACATAATTCCATATGTGTTCCTTCATAGTTTGGATGTCTTCAATATTAATCTACAATGTAGAAAAAAAATAAAATAAATAAAAACCATTGAATGAGAAGGTGTGTCCAAACTTTTGACTGGTACTGTATATATAAAAATATAATGTAATAATTGTATTACATAGGTGTAAAAAGAAAGAAAAAGGCACACTTTATGCTACAATAAAAAAATGTAAAAATCACTTTTCATCACGATAATACAGAATGTCATTAATAAGATTCATATAACAATGTTGGAAATATTTCTGTGTTTTTTTTATATAAATATAAAGAAAATAAAAGTTTGATATTATAAAATAAAAATGTAAAGTCAAATGTAGGCCTGCAGCACTTTACAGTAGCAAGTCTACATATTTAAATGATTATTTTAAAGCTTTGGCATTAGTTTCCAGTCAAACAGGAAACTCCTCCTCCCTTAACTTTGAACAGAATATACAAAACATCCTCTTCACATGGCTTTGTTCGTTGATTTCACTGAACTGACAAAAGGGTTAAAGTCAACATTATTTCCACTGTGTGTGTGTCTCCATTGTCCCGCTGTCAGGCCCCATGAGAGTCCGTTAACACTGAGTCAATGTCTGCCAGACAAAGAGACAAACACAGTGTCAGAGGTCATCGATCACACCAGTTATGAAAAATGAGACAATTAAATTAGACTTTTTTTATTATTATTATTCTGATAAATAGCAGGGAATACATTTTAAATAAACAGGAGAATAGAAATAATTCTGGTAAAATGCAGGTGATTTCTCGTGCTTTTAATATCACTATTATTTTATTGGGTTTATGTGATTAAAACAGTATTTTTGTGTTTTTAAATCATTAAAACAACAATAGGGCCTTTTATTTTGAAAGGATACAGTTGAAATCTGACGCTGTGTATTCTTGGGGTGGGCTTTCCTTGTTGTGTGTGGGACTCTGCATGCTGACACGGTGTATTTTCTATTATTTTTGTCAGGTTTGATTGTTGTGAAAACACTGCAGTCGTCCTGCAGAAGGACAGACTGAAACAACCTGCAGGACACTGATCACCTGTCCACCTGCTCTGTGAACAACACACCCGAATCCTTTATGCTGGGTATACATGTGCATTTATTTTTTACATTTTTGTTGTATAATTAATTCCAGTTTGGCTGTACAATGACTAAAAATAAATATTTAGGATTGTGGAATAGGCCTTAAGGTTACATGGAAAACTGATATGAAAAGCACAGTTTTCTTAGTTGTGGCCTAATTTAACCTACATGCCAATTTGTATACTTTAATGTCTTTAGCCTACAATATAAATCTATAGGATATGGCCTACAAGAGCCAAAAGGGAAATTCTGCTTTTTCTATTGATTATGAGGATACAAGGTGTCTCTGCCAATCAATGATCAATAATTAATATATTTTCTGTAACTTTTTTATTTTATTTTAGAAAACCACAATTAAGCTAGAAGCATATGTGATAACACTTTTTTTTTTTAAGTGTGCTCCTCATCAATAATCTAAAAAAGCCATTCAAGCTATTTTCATCCATAAAAAGACACAGATACTACTGCGCATGCGCAGAGAATAGTCACTTATATAGCTATACAAAAACAATAACTCAATACTTTAAATGGGATTTTTTTTTTTAATATAGCCATACTTTGTTAACTTAAGGCACAATAACAAAACAATAACAAATATTTAATCATTGTTTTTAATGTTTTTAATTTTAAAGTGAACTCGTTGCTAAGGAAAAGTAATCCAATTACTGTCAAAGTTCCGTTACTAGGAAGACTCCCCTCCCCTCCCTGTGCTCGAATAACTTACTCGTCATCCTATTGGTCGACGCGTGTTGGGAAGCAGCCAATCAGAGGGCAGAGATCGCAGCCTGGAGCTTCATAGGAGAGGCGCTCCGAGAGGCTCCCTCAGAGGAAACCTGGACTCTGTGACTCTCTCATCCACCCAATTAGCAGATAATTACAAACTAAAAGAAAAGAAAATTAAAAAAAAACCTGGACCAGACCACTGGATCAACCTCTGGAGGTAAAACAAAACTATTTCTACTGTTTTTATTTGTATTTACAGAGTGGCTTAATGATTACCTATAATTATCTAAGTATAGGTTATAGTAATAACCAATTAAATGCCTTTATTCTTAATGGAAGTGATGTGATAAATCTTAATAATGGTCTCTTGATTTGTTATTTAATTTACGCTTCCAATAATAGATTTTCATAAACTAGATTCTCCTTTTTTTTCTATCATTTGTGGGCTACAAAATCAATCATATTGATATAAATCCTTATCGTTTAGATATCTAGTAGACTAGTATATTATATATTAATATATTATATTGATAGGAGGGGATATTTCTGCTGTGCGTTTTCTAGATTTAAAGTAATATTGTTCCTCTTTGTTTTTGTTTTATTTAGACTATGTTTTTGCAGATTAATAAATAAAAACTAGGCCTTTATCTCTTGTGCATGGATCATTTCCCTTTTGTGCCATAAAATAAAGTTTAGCTCAGAGGTAAACAAGTCTCTAAGCCTTAAAAGTTAAATTGAAACAATCATTAGAATAATAAAGGTAATTTTTTTTTTACCTGTGTCTGTGTAGTTGTATAGTATGTGTATTTATTGTCTGTGTAGTTGTATAGTATGTGTATTTATTGTCTGTGTAGTTGTATAGTATGTGTATTTATTGTCTGTGTAGTTGTATAGTATGTGTATTTATTGTCTGTGTAGTTGTATAGTATGTGTATTTATTTAGTATTTATTGTCTGTGTAGTTGAGCTGCTGCAACACTTATAAAGGAATATAATAAAGTAATTGGGAATTTATGGAAAAATATAAATAATGAACAAAAACATTGTAGTTTCCACAGCAGAGTGGTTATGGTTATTTTATTAAACCACTATTAAAAACTAGGCCTTTATCTCTTGTGCATGGATCATTTCCCTTAAAATAAAGTTTAGCTCAGAGGTAAACAAACAAAAAAATCAACCTCTAAGCCTTAAAAGTTAAATTGAAACAATCATTAGAATAATAAAGGTTATGGAAAAATATAAATAATGAACACAAACATTGTAGTTTCCACAGCAGAGTGGTTATGCTGTTTTATTAAACCAGTATTAACTCCTATAGCCTCATAATAATCATAATCATAATAATACTAATAATAATGATAATAATACTAATACTAATAATGATATTAATTTGTCTTCTTTCAGAGATACACTGGGTGTTAACATGTCAGAAGACACCGGCTGTGAGTTTGACATCGACGTGGAGAGCCTGGAGGTGGAGGTCGACGACCCGGCGGACTGCCTGCACCCTGAGGCCGCCTCCGAGGACGAGGACGGGCCTGTGAAGAGCCAGGACCAGCCGGGAGCAGGTGTCTCAGGCCCGGGAGAACAGAGGAAGCTCAGCCGGACTCCCAAGTGCGCTCGGTGCCGCAACCACGGCGTGGTGTCCTGCCTGAAGGGCCACAAGCGCTTCTGCCGCTGGAGGGACTGCCAGTGCGCAAACTGCCTGCTGGTGGTGGAGAGGCAGCGCGTGATGGCGGCGCAGGTCGCCCTGAGGAGGCAGCAGGCCACCGAGGTAGGACCGGGGAGAGAGGGGGTGGGTGTGGGGGTGTGAAGGAACACTACATTCAAAGTTGAATGCATCTACTGAATAATTAGAATTTGCCCCCATAGTTTCACTTTATTTAACTTTATTTACTTTATTTAACTTTATTTTACTTTATTTCACTTTATTTCACTTTATTTTACTTTATTTCTGTAGTAGTGTGTGTGTGTGTGTGTGTGTGTGTGTGTGTGTGTGAAGAAACACTACATTCAAAGTTGAATGCATCTACTGAATAATTAGAATTTGCCCCCACAGTTTCACTTTATTTCACTTTATTTTACTTTATTTCTGTAGTAGCGTGTGTGAAGAAACACTACATCCAAAGTTGTGATGCATTCAAGTGCTTTTATTCACTATAGATTTATTTTCACTTTAATGCATCAACTTTAGTGTAGTGTGTATCAGAAACACTAATCCAAAGTACACACATGCTACTCAGAAATAAAGTGAAATCTGTGAAACTGTCAGGGGCTTTACAATCTGTGCAATTCTGAATAATTAGTTTCAGTATACTGAATAATTGAATTAGCCCCCAGTTTCACTTTATTTCACTTTATTTCTGTAGTAGTGTGTATGAACACTACATTCAAAGTTGTGATGCATTCAAGTGCTTTTATTCAGCATCTACTGAATAATTTGAATTTGCCCCCACAGTTTCACTTTATTTCACTTTATTTTACTTTCTTTTACTTTATTTCTGTAGTAGTGTGTGTGTGGGATATGGATATATGTGTGTGAAAAACACTACATTCAAAGTTGTGATGCATTCAAGTGCTTTTATTCAGCATCTACTGAATAATTAGAATTTGCCCTCACAGTTTCACTTTATTTAACTTTATTTCTGTAGTAGCGTGTGTGGGGGATATATGGATATATGTGTGAAAGGACACTACATTCAAAGTTGTGATGCATTCAAGTGCTTTTATTCAGCATCTACTGAATAAATGTGCCCCCACAGTTACATTTATTTCACTTTATTTCTGTAGTAGCGTGTGTGTGTGATATATGGATATATGTGTGAAGGAACACTACATTCAAAGTTGTGATGCATTCAAGTGCTTTTATTCAGCATCTAATGAACAAATTTGCCACCACAGTTACATTTATTTCACTTTATTTCTGTAGCACCCAAATGATTATTCTAGATATTAACTCTCATCTCAAATTCGAGTTTGCATTTAAAGCAAGTGTATTCCCTCAGACCTCTGTGGCTGTGCAGGATTATTATTTAGCTGTAGGGATTTCCATAAAATGTCGATCTTGGTTTTTATAAGCCAGGAGCATTTTGTTTGTACACCACTGCTTTATTTACTTTGTGAATCCAAGGGCTCAGTCACTGCTCTCCATACTGCAACCTCGGCTATAGGGGGGAAATCCATGTAAAACATGCTAAACTGTGATTAAAACTGCAGTTAATTAGTTGGAAGTTAAACACACATCATTGTCAAACAGCATGACATAAATTATATATATTTGTAAGTGTTAGTTATGGATTACAAGTTCAGTTTCATATGTTATTTATGTTTTAATTATGGCATTTCCGACAGCACTTGTTCTGATTATTACAATGACCTTTGAACTTCTTGTGAAAATGTGACTAAATTCAAGTTTAAGATAATAATTGACCCATTGTCTTCATATTCCAGTCAAATTAGTTTTAATTGCTATTTGTATATATTTGAGCTGCAGTTCAACATCAAGCGGACATGATTTCTGACCAAAAAGGCCTGAAAAAGCGACATGTTTCTTCTGATATATCAGCAGAAATGTTGTTCTGGTTTCTTAAACTAGCGTGTTTAAATAGAACAATCCCAAATCAAAGACCCAGAGCAGATATCGTAGCGCCTTAATGTGCCTTAAAAAAACCACAACAGATTTAAGTTTAAACGTATAAAACAGGGTTTCGTTTTTCCACCCAAAGCAGATTAAAGGTTCAGTTTATTTAATGTGTACTACGATATCTCTTTATTTGACTCACTGAGCATGAATGTAAATAAGTGGCGTCCATGAGTTGTTTTTTTATGTTTTCACTGTTTAATAAAAAGTAAAAGCTTATTTACACAGCTTAGAGTTTCTCACTCTTTTGTAAACAAACACAAATCCGCCTTTTTTATGTCCTCCTATATATTTTCACTGAACTCTAATATATGTGTGTGTGTGTGTGTGTGTGTGTGTGTGTGTGTGTGTGTGTGTGTGTGTGTGTGTTTTGACTGTGGTGACATTCAAATATTTGAGAATGTCTGAGGTCAAAATAATGAACCACGTCAGCTGTGGTATTTTAAAGATGATACCAGATGGAAGTGTGTGTGTGTGTGTGTGTGTGTGTGTGTGTGTGTGTGTGTGTGTGTGTGTGTGTGTGTGTGTGTGTGTGACTTAATGTATAACTTGTATTACACAGACTTGTGAACATATTGCAGTTGGAAGTAATTCAACCAGGCTCAGTTATAAAACTCTTTTCATTTCTGTATCTTTTTAAAATGCCAAAAATCTATATATTAAACTTTTAATCTGATGTTCAATTGCTGGTGACCCCACTTGAACCTATTTAAAGACAGTTTTTATGAGAGTAAGAAAAAAAAGAAAACCGTATCACGATCCATATTTTAAGTAGATTATTATTAGAAGTTGGACTTGGTACTTGAGCTGTGACAAATCGGGTATTTTTAAAGGATCAAGAAAAACATCCAGACAGCAGGTCTTTAAGTCGTCCTTTGTTTTTTTTTTCATCAGGATAAGAAAGGAATATCTGGAAAACCGATCTCAGCAGAGAGGAGGACGATATATCAGCGGCACATTCGACCGTCCACCATGCTCGCCAAAAGCATCCTAGAAGGTAGCGAGGCAACAGATCTGACAAATAGAAACATGTTTTATTCCTTTCTGATCTTTTTTCTGTTTCTCTTGGCTCATCCTGTGTCTCCGTTTGACTTTAGTTTCTTTCGTAGCTTGTCTTGGATTTCTATCTTTTCCCACTAACAATGATAAGGACTTGTTAACATCTGCAAGCAGTGACTTGATAAACTTATTTGGCGTGCAATAAATTCACTGATAATCATATCCTGCATTGTCACAACATAGAAATAGAATTTAATTTATATTTTCTTCAAAGCAGAGTGAATTATTTTTGGTCAGCGTGAACATTTCTGCATGCTTTAATCCAGAACACACTGACCGTCATGAACCTTAAATTAAACAGAGGTTCTTTTGATGACAGGATATCGTCCGGTACAGTCTGATCCCTTCCTGGCGGCCAACCAATCTCTCCCCCCGCCGCTGAGCGACCGCATGAGGAAGAGGAGGGCCTTCGCCGACAAGGAGCTGGAAACCATCATGCTGGAGCGGGAGTACAAAGAGCGGGAGATGCTGGAGAACAGCCAGGCGGCCTCGCTCATCTTCCCCAACGGCATGGCTCACCACGCCGCCGCCGAGTACAACTACAAGACGTCCTACTCGCCGGCAGCTCAGGCCGAGCCGCAGCCCAAAGACCTGTGCAACTTCCTCGGCCCGAACTGCCTGGATCTGTCCATGCAGTACCCGGCCGGCTCCGCCAACGTGGAGCTCATCTCCAACGTCAGCGTGGCCACCACCTACCGACACTACCCGATGCAGTCGTCGCGGGCGGCTTCATGATGTGGCCCCGCGGGGCGGCCAACCTGGGCGACGCCCTGCTCTACCAGCAGTGCCTGTTCAACGCCACGGCGGTGCAGAACATGAAGCCCAGTGCGGTGTGGGAGCCAAAAGCGGTGCCCGTCGAGAGCCAGCCGCCTGAACAGGAGGCCGCCGCTGCAGCCAAGCTGGACGGATCCAGAGCAGCTGCGCTTCCGGACTCCTCGGACCCCCAACGGGCTGATCCCAAACCCCCCGGTGTTACCCAGAGGGGGCCGCGGGAGCGCTCGGCCTTCTCTCCGCCCAAAAGGAGCTTTGGACAATCCTTCCCCAACAACTCTCATTCCCAAAACTCCGGCCAAGTTCTAAACAAGCTGAGCAAGGACAGCGCGAAGCTCTCCATGAAACTCAACTCCTTTCACTCCCTCATCCAGCACTCGCTGGGGGAGAAATCCAGCGGCGGGGCCGGGCTGGAGCTCAGGGCGCCGTACTGCAAAGAGCTCTTAGAGGAGGCCGCACGGAAGTTCAGGGAGGGCTCCGCCAAGGACATTCAGGCCGTGAAAATCACCGACAGGTACGCCAAAGACTTTCTGTCAAAGCCTGTGGGGACCAAGATGGCGTCCAGTGAGTCTTTGTCCTTCTCGGTGGAGGCCATACTGAAGAGGCCCACGCCTGCCATGAGTCGAGCATTCCATTAATTTCCATTAAGTGTCTTTTTCTTGCACTATAAACGTCAGGTTTGTCTCAGTTAGAGGGCGTCTCAAGGTGTAGTTTTTGGGGTCAAACTTAATCTTAAACACAAAGGCACTGCATTAGAAGCTAGACCAGCTAGGAACAATTTGTTTTTTCACTATGTAATATTTATGTACAGTATATTATATTTTCCATGTGCATGTTTTTAATAACTTTATTGTGTAGAGTATTTAAACATTATCCCAATGTTTTCCTCATGTCAATAAACTTTAAAAAAGACTGAACTCTTTCCATAAAAAGTCTTGTATTTCATTTTATGCTCGAGTTATGACGTGTTAAACTGTGAATAGGTTTTTGTTTAGGTCAGAAGTTAGTCTGCACCCACTAATAAATCACTGCATGTTTTTACATTCATAACAGTTCACACTAAACAGGAGATATCGGACTAATAAAAAGATGTGATTTAACTTACAGGTACAAATAACAGCAGATAAAAAACAGTTTATTGTTAAATATACATTTCTATGTGAGTTTTGCAAAAAATGAAAGACATTTTTTACCATTTACCATTTTGAAAAAAAGTCAACATTTTATATCTTATTTTGAAAAAATTAATTTTGACACATTTTGTGAATAGTAATATTTTCAAAATAAGTGCCAAATATTTAGTTTGCATGTGTGTGTTATAACCATCAAGATGATAAATCCAACAACTACTCCTGTTGCATAACTAGAAAGACAACAATTAAATAGACTATGGAATACTTATTTAGATTACAAAAATAAAGGTCAAATGTTTGTTGTTGACTTTTCATATTTGCTGTCACAAGTATTTCAGAAATGAGTGCCAAACTTTTTTAATTTTATTTCTTTATTTTTATTTTGGGGCTCATTTAAATTTTACTATATGTTGATTCCTGATATTTCATATAAAATATAGAGGATTTTTAAAAAATATATTTGTATATAAAAAAAAAAACCCAAGAGCAGCAGAGAAACATATATAATATTACAAATCACACAAACAAAACACGTAAACACATAAATGACGAGCGTAACTGAGTTCTGCAGGGGCTTTGAAACATGATATCGGCCCATAAATCTGTGAGCAGCATCATCTCATCCGTTCAAGATGCATTTCTCCACTCATTCCTTTCCACTTACGGACTCCGTGTGTGTGTGTGTGTGTGTGTGTGTGACGACGCTGAAAGACAGCTTCAAACATGGGTTTCACATGAGCTGCAGAACACTGATCCGTGCAATAATGAACAAGACGAGTAATAATAAAAAAAAAGTCACTAATCTCTTCTCTCTGGCTCAAACGTTCACATTTCATCGGCATGAATCTGCAGCCGAACCACTCAAAAGCTTTTCTTGTCACTTTGCTTTCGTGGACGTGTGATCATTTGAAAGAGGGTCCTGTAATTGGATTTGGGCCGATGATGACATTTTGTGTCACCAGAGAGAGCTGACGTCATTTTAAATATGGCCTCACATATTTTACAGTGTATGTGTGTGTGTGTGTTGGACAGAGAGGAAATAACGTGTAATCATGTTTGATTTGATATCAGAAAAAAAGAAAATGTCTTAACTTTTCATCTTAACTTTTCCATTCTACTTTTTTTTTGTATATTTATCTTTATGAATAAAAATGTGTATTTCTAAAATACATTTCAAAACTTTAATTCTATTTTCTCACTCCTTTTTATGCACTCCCTTCCATGAAAAGATCTTTTTTCATTTGTTTACAACTTAAGTACATGATGACGTCTCATAAATGCCAGCAGAGCTTCACACACCTGAGGACGTCTCATCAGATACATAACTGAGAACACCTGTGATGGTATGTGGGGCCTTTTGTCTATAACACTATTATAAGTTGATGTTTTGTATAACGTTGTAATGTAAAATGTATAATATTTCCCTCTGAGATGTATTTGAGTTGAAGTAAAAAGGATATACTTAAATAAAGTACCTTGTACTAAAAGTACTTGTACTAAACGTAGCCTACTTTCACACCGTATTTTTGGCAAGATTGAAATGATAATTGACCCTTTGCTATATCTCGCCTTGTTTTACCAAATATTACATATTATTTCTTCAGCCAGTGCCCCTTAGTGAAAGTGTGGTCTCCATGGTAACGCAGCTCCGACAGCGTGACAGAGTAGCAGCAGGGGGGGGCGGGGGGCTTGGCGAAGGGTCAATTTACTTTTTTCCAACTAAGACATTTATAGCCCTGATGTATCAAATCTTGAGATAAGAGCACAATGCAGACTTTGTTTTTTCTATGACTTATCTATCCACGTGTGTGTGTGTGTGTGTGTGTGTGTGTGTGTGTGTGTGTGTGTGTGTGTGTGTGTGTGTGTGTGTGTGTGTGTGTGTGACAGCAGTTGGCTGATGAGCAGAAGGTGACAGTGTTTGTCTGCACTAACTGCCACTGATAAGTATCTGCTGAAGTCCTCACCGAGGTCTCATTCCCAAAGTGTGAGATTTAACATGTCAGCAGAGTGAGCGGGATTGTTGACTCCCCCTCCTCCCCCCTCTCCCCTCCTCCCACCATCCACAATCCTCTTATCAACAGTTGTAGTTCACACAGTAGCATTTTGTTTGGTGTACGCAGGTGTCGTTTGCCATTTAGAGACTTCAACAAACACACACACACACACACACACACACACACACACACACACACACACACACACACACACACACACACACACACACACACACACACACACACACACACACACACACACACAGGGACAAACACAGAACAGGCTCAGGGAGAAAACAGAACAGAGGTCACTGAGTACAATAATCACTCAAAACTGTATTTAATCTAATATTCTATATGATATGCTGTACTTCACCATATATTATGATATTCTATATATCATACTATGTTATGTCAATATGTCACTGTTTTATTACGTCATATCAATCATCAATTCCTAATTATACAACATAGTATTCTGGTCTACATGGTTTACATTCACTTTATCTGCTGCTACTAATCACACCACTTTACACCCTTCTTGCCTTGTCATTTTGAGTTTAATTGGTCTTGTGTAGCTTCTATTTTAGTTTATTTTCTTATTTTTCATGTAAGTACTTTTTCTGTACTTATATCGGTCTTTGAGATGCTGCAACACCTTCATTTTCCCTCTGAGGATCAATAATATTGTATCGTATCGTATCTTACATATCTTATCTTGTCGTGTTACATTACATTTTGAAGCCACTGATTTCCTACAAATTGTCTTAGTTTGCTGTCGTCTCTGACCGCACAACATCAAGAAAAACTTGAAAAAGTAGAGTTAAAGCAGGAGATTACACACAGAACAGTAATTCGACGTAATATAAACAAGAAATTTGTAATTAAAAATAATGAAAATTAAAAAACAACAAAGTCTGATGTGCAGCAGTCGCTCATATAACTTGTATATTACATTTCAGCTGTAAATTTCTTATATGAAAACAATTATGTGGACATATTTTGTCCATATAGACGTTTGTGTTCATTTGTTCTGGGGCTGTTTTTTACGGTTAATTATCATTAACATTAGCATGTTAGCATTTAGCTCAAAGCACAGCTATAATCATGTCTTTATCATGTCTATCAGTGAACACAGAGACAAATCAGCCCTGAGAATAGTTCTACAGTAGATCATATGTATTCATTTGTTGGAACAAAACTTGAAATGAAATGAAAATGCAATAGTTAGCGAGTGTGGACTTCCCCTGCTACGATACAACAGCTCCATTCTTCTCCTGCCCATATTGTATTTTGCTGCCCCGCCAGTGACTGTGTGGTTGGTTTATTACTTTATCACTGCCCGAGTCGTCTCAACCCGTCACACACACACACACACACCTATGATGAACCCTTCTCCAGGTGTTGAATCAAGCCATCCGTTCCACTGTTGCCGTTGTCACGCCACTAACTCCCGGCACCATCTGATACGCCGCGATCCTGTTTGCACATTAAGAATCTATTAAGCACCACAAACTCAAACACACACACACACTTTGTCACAGAAAAAAGTCCCACGGTGGGTTATTTTGACTCTGGAAATAAATGGCACATGCCGTATTTTGCATCGGCGGTCAGCGGGCGTGAAGGGAAACGGTGGAGGAGCTCTGTTCATTTGTGTCTACCAGCAGCAGAGAGAGGAACACCGGGCCGGTTCATGCACCTTGTAATCCAATAAGAAATGTGTAGCACTGCAGCGTTATTTGACAAAGTAGCTCTCACTTAATTACCATGTTGTCGGGGCTGACAGGCGTTTGGGCCGATAGGGGCGAGAAGGCCGGTGGTTCATGGCTGGGAATATCCTGAAAACACAGTCACACACATATACACACACTTGTAATGTGTGAAGTGGTATAATTCAACACACACTGGATTTTTTGTTGTTTAGTTGAGGAAGAAAATGATCTCATTGTTTGACTTTAACCTCCATGACTGATATTCTTTGTAACAAATGTTAGCTGAATGTACAGTAGAAAGATAACAGTGAGTCAGAGACGTGTTTTTTTTGGTGTTCAGACATGTGGAAAATGTTTTGAGTGTCAATCCACTGGTGCCCCCATGTTTTTACCTCTGTCATTCCGCTATTAGCTGTTCGCATGATACGAAGTGTTGCGCCTCATTTTTTGGTGCGTTTTCCCAAAAAGTCCAGCAAAACTTGTACATTTCCGCTCGTTGAATGCATTCCGTCTTTTAAAATTAAAATTCTGTCTTCACAGGAATCTTATTTAGGTTTAGGCCACAAAACTACATAGTTAGGTTTAGGAAAAGATCATAGTTTTGGTTAAAAAAAAATACCAAAGTGCCGTAACTACATCTCGCAACTTACGTGACAAATAAATCAACATTGACAACATTGACGTTTCACATGAACATCCGTCTCCTGGCTGAAAGGTTGCTGTTTGTTGGACCCATCCACCTCCATTCGTGGGATATCTACAAAACGACGGCGCATCATTTTTTGTAGGTATATTTCAGGCGGATACGTTGGTCTCTAGTGATTGTTTCGGTAAAATTAAACCCCCCCCCCCCCCGATGGAAATCAACCAGAGTTGAGGCAATGTTGCAAACCAATTAGAAGACTCTGATGACGTATATCAATAGCGACTTGTTTATGGTTTAGCATTTACGCCAATGCTTTGATAACTTACACGTCCCACAAACTTGTTGAATATTAAATACATTAAGAGGACTTTGGCACGAGCACAAAAAAGCTCCTCACCCCCCCCATGTTCCTTAAAAATATACTGAATAATGACATTATTTCTGCCTCCAAAGCAGCTATCAGCTGTTTTCTTATATCTAAACTTCCAATCTGCTTTGTTTACACAAACAAACACAAACGCTGACACAGTCTGTCCACTGTAAAGCTTCATGTTTCCTCCTGAGTCCTGCAGCACCTGTGCTCTTGTTTGTTCTGTTGTTGCAGAAGCTTCCGGCATCACTTCAAACTTCTTCTCACCCTAGGGGGGGAAATAAAGACACTCCTGCAACACAAACTGACATTTGGAGCACTAAAGAAGACAAATTAACCGTCAGCTTGCGGCTCAAAGTAAACAGTAAACCTTCAGCTCAGGTCCATAAAACAATCAGTGCCCCCGGGGGTGAAACATAAGCAGAAGTTATATCCCGTCTGTTTACTGTGTTGTGCTTTGTTTCACTCAGCAAAGACTAAATGTTACCAGGGAGACTACTTTAATTTGCAAGTTGAAGCTACTAGAAAGGTGTGTCCCGTCTTCTCTGGCAATCATTTTGAAACATTCACGCAAGGATCAAGGAGAAAGGCAAATCCAGCCACTTCGAATCCAGATGATAGCCACATTTGCAAGTTAATGCAAATATTTGTAAATCTTTTGAGCAGCCAGACTTTGAGAAAGTGAACCTTTAGAGAAAAGGAAGACGATAAAAAAAGCACCTTTTAGTTATTGTGTCGTCTGTTTGCAGCTGCAGTTTGTTAACATGCGACGGCACACGTTTCTCATTGCTGCTCCTCCCAAAGTGTTCTTCATTTAACCATTTTTTTATTGAGGTAAAATGTCTTTATTTTGGACTTACACAAACATCGGCGTCTTCTCCACCTGCTGAGCTTTCGTAGGGAATTTGCCAGTCTAAACATTCATGTAAATGCTATGGAAAAACGCTTTGTGTTGCACCGTCACCCAAAGAAAATATCGTGATCGTCTGCAGTGTACCGTCACACGGGGGCTGTGCACACTTATCCCAAATGTTATTTCTGTCAGGGTTGTTGTCTTTGTCGCCTTCTGCAGTAATATCTCTGAGTTTGTTCACAAGATCAGTTGCGGCTGCTGCAGCTCCGACATCGCTGCACGTAGAGGTCGGTGCAGCTGTATTTCTACAGTGATAAATGAGCACCGCACCTGGCTCACGCTAACTAGAGTAAACACCAGGATTGCTAACACTTAAAAAGCTCTGATTTGCGTAAGGCCTATAAGAGTGTATTCAAATGTACACTCCCTATATACAGCCTCCCCTCAGGTAACACACAAAAAAGCTATTTTAATGGATGTGGTTTCATTTTTACTGCAGTTATAGCGTTTTAAAAAATGCAAGAACTCAGTAAAAAACAGGACATTTTAAGACATTTAGATTTTTTTGAGGTATTTATTTCCTTTGTCCCTCCATTGTTCATGTGCAAATGATTCTTAGTAATGAGACGGATACAGAGGAAAGTGTTTTATTTTCTACTCTAATAACAACACAGCTAAATGATTGGGTGGAAATGGATCACGTTTGGGAAGCTTCTCTGTTGAATGACATGTCCTGGACCGGGCTGGTCTGATCCAGCATTCGTAGCAAGAGCTGTGAAAAATAATTTGTAGATTTCCCACGAACAATCTTATCCCAAACCTAACCAAGTAGTTTCCTGTGAAGACGGAAATTTCAGTGGAAAGTTTTGCTTGACCTTTCGAAGATGAAGCACAAAAAATGAGGTGTAACTTTTCGTAAGACATCAAAAGAACCATTATATGAGGATACGTTGCCTGACCAGAATGTCAATTTATGGGAAAACACATTGAAAATGATATATTCACGTTATACATTCTGTCTTCCACAAACCTGTTTTTTACCCTGTGTTCAATTTAGAATAATTCAATAATATTTACATAGTAAAATAATAATAATAATAATAATAATAATAATAATAAAATAATAATAATAACATAATAAACATAGTATCCATCATGTGAGCTAAGACTTTGGTCAGAGCCACATTCAGGCCAAGTGGCTGCTGCAGTTGTTGCCAGTATTTTGACTTCAGTGTAGACCTCCATTATAAGTGTCATAAGATAAAAAAATATATATAGTTATTTAAAAAAACGCTTGAAAATGACAGATCAGCTGACAAAGAGAGGGGTCACATGATACTGATATATCGTAGAGCTAACAAAACAGTCTTTACATGCACTTCTAAACTGTTTCTCAATAGTCACCCTCCTGTTTTGATTATTGTCTCTCACTTGGATGTTTGAGCTTCACTGTGCACAATGATTGATGAGCAACGTTTGACACTTAAAGGCTTTTTTCACATTCATCTGCAGCAGGGAAGCTTAAATCTCAGTTTAACATGTGGTTTGGAGCCAGTCATGGTCCAATATGCAACATACACAGGTGTGATGTGGAAACTTGAAGGACTTTTCAGTGACGTAGAAGACATCTTGTGCCCAGTAGTCAGTGCTATATATACTGTATATATAAAAACACACACATCCAACTAAACTAGAAATGTAATCTCCTCCAGCTGTGTCTGCAAAGGCCACTGCTTTAATGTTGGATCGAATCAAATACAACTCACAACTGGCTATCAGATGAGGCAATGCACCCTAGGACGCTGGGAGTGAAGTTCTGTTAGCTGTTAGCATAACACACCGTCCAAAACAATAAAGTAAGTAACCCCCCCCTCGAGTCTCTGGCAGTAGAGTAGCGAGTGAGTGCCGGCAACGCTCTGAGCTGTGTTATCACTTGCGGCCCCTATAGTCCGGGGTCAGGCATAAGAATAGTGAGTGAGTAAAATGAGCAGTCGATCAATGGCAGTAACGAACACGCAATAAAAGGTGTTTTGCAAACCACGAGTGGAGCCTTGAACATGCAACCATAAATGAGCTATCGAAATATTATGAAGTTTGGGCAGTAAAATGCGACATTAGCCGTGGACAGACCGTGGATTCATGCACACACTCACACACAAAAGCGATCTCATTACTTCCTGGCGAATATAGGAATAATCTGTGTTTTTTATAATGAATCTGTTTCCCTTTAAGGATTCCAGTGGGTTTATTAGCACCATCTTCTCAGTTCTGGGTGCTGCAGACGTCACCTTGTCTCTTCACGTCTTCCACCCAGCTGTCTCTGGAGAGCAGCATGTATTTCCAAACTGAAAGATGGATTTAATAATCTGTCCTCAAACCAGCAGTCAAACTCCAGACTGGAACTTCCTGCGTCTGCATGGGCAGAGTGGGACACTTTTACTGGTCCATCTGGAGGAGCCGATGGTGCTTCACATGTGTGAATGGAGGGTTGAGACCGGTGGTTTACTGCTACCATTAACACTATCGTTACTTCTTCTCCAGTGGGTCGTAGATGGGATGTGCGTGCCTGCTTCAGGACGGGATATTAAATCCAGTTGCAATGTCTAGAGTCAATGCAGGATTAAGTGTGTTGCCTGAGGTCTCAGAAAAACAAGTTATGTAGCCTTGTCTCTTCTTTTTGTTTTTATCAAATCTGCAACTCAAAAACATCATGAAATCTGCATTCTTTACAACCTTCTCAGTCGACTTTTTTACATTTGTTCGTAGTGACATAGTGATGCAAGTGACGTAGTCCAAAGAGTGACCTTCATTGAAAGTAACATGATATAATGACGAATATAAGACGCGAGAAAGTGGTGAATTGCTTGAACAAACACAGACTTTCACGCAGTAGAAGTAGACCTTTGTTCGTGTCCTGTGGGAAGCCAAAAGAAAACACTGAATTTAGGCTTGTTACATAATGTCACATAAGAACGTCTGCAAGGATGGTTATTTATTTACGGTATTTACGTTGTTACGCTACGTTGTTACGCTACGTTGTTACGCTACGTTGTTACGCTACGTTGATACGCTACGTTGTTACGCTACTTTGTTACGCTACTTTGTTACGCTACTTTGTTATGCTACGTTGTTATGCTACGTTGTTACATTAAACTGTTGTGCTACTTTGTTACGCTACTTTGTTACGCTACTTTGTTACGCTACTTTGTTACGCTACTTTGTTACGCTACTTTGCTACTTTAATTTGTTATCTACCTTCTGAGGTATTAATTGAACACAAACCATGGTCTTTTTTCTAAATTTAAAGAAGTAGCTTTGTTGCCTTACCTAACAAATCTTTTCACAACGTTAAATACATGGCAAGTGTGATACAAGGCCGATATGAAATGTCAACATTCAATGTATACCGTGGTTTGCAGAAATGTACAATGGCAGCATTTTTTCTGCCGATTGGGTTGTTACATCCATGTTTATCAACTAGCAGTCGTCTTCTTCTTCTTCCTTGCCTTTACTGGGGCATTGCTGCTTATCTTGGGACCTGAAGGTCAGTCATGTGCTTGGGTAATCACAAAAGAATAAAAACATGGATTAAAACATATCTCCATAGCTTTACAAGTAACAACAAGTCCTAAACTTCACCATATATCTTAAAGGAACCACTCACACAGGTGTTATTTTGCCAAATTCGACTAAATACACACAATTTGTTCTTGACTTCCATGTCCTTGACTCCTCTGTTGCACCTGTTGAGGCGTGAAAACTTGCACTTTTTATTGCTCTTATTGTTGCGTTGAGTTTGGTGACCTGACCCTCCAGGTTTCAGCACAGCTCGGCCCCATTTTAACCTGAGAAAGAGGGTCTGCTGAGCAACAGTAACTAAAAACACCTGTGTGGGAGACTTCCCCCACTATTACGTAGCCGCATGGCCAGAATGTCGTAAAACAAACAAACATGCGTGCCGATCGTGTTGTTGGCTGCCAAAGGTGATCCCTCCAGTGAACACCTTCTGTCCTTATTGTAATAATCAGCGTTTCCTTCTCCTGTGAATGTTACCTGAATAACACTGTACATCCTGGGAACCTGCTGACATGCTGAAGGTTTCAGGGCGAGGCTTTAACCTTGGAGTTGCTCTGACAAAACCTGTTGCCACTGTGACACTTTGGCCCTGTTTAGTCAACACAGCCTGTGCTATTCTCTCTGTTTTCCCATCAACACATTTTGTCTCCTGTACAATACAGTGTGAAGAAACTGGTTTCCATTTCTTATCTGCCCACCGGTGTTTGAAGAGGCTGTTTACACTGTCGCTGGAGGGATTTTTAGCTTATCTAATCTATAAATCATGTTGCTGTTTGCTTTAATACTACAGAATCTGCTTGCCTAGAAAACAATATGTAAATGCTGAAAAAGAGGTCTATGATCTGATATATAAACAAAGACGTAATAGGAATGACAGTATTGTTAGGTCCAAATATCAGGGATGTTAAATATCTTAATCTTTAAACAAAGAACATTTCTTTGCATGGTTCAGATTTATCTAACTAATCACCAACATGCAGAAAATGTATATTTTAATTAAGATTCACGTTCTGTTTGTACCTCGTCTCTCTCCCCTCATTTCCTGTCATCCCTCAACTAATAATAAAGGACTAAATGCCTAAAAATATACTAAAAGATTCACTTGCTATCTCTTTCTCTTCTCTATATTTAGAACATGTTGTTGGGAAATTAATTAATCACAGTGAACGATTTTACTTCTACTAAGGAGGTTATGTTTGTTATTCAACAGGATTACGGAAAAAACTACTGGCTCGATTTTTATGGAAACCCAGTGGGAAGGTGTGTCATGGGCCGAGGAAAATCGCATTCTATATAGAAGCGGATCTGAATAAATTATTTTTTCCCTTTTGTTCAAATTGCGAGATAGGATAGGATACATGAGGGTCGTTACCTTCATTTGGTGGCACCTGTGTAGGCCTCCACCAAGGTTTTAAATGCCAGCCCCTTCTCATTCTCTCTCCCTGGACTCACACCTGTCCAGGTTTTTGTTTGGTTAAAGGTTTTGCAGCCAGCAACACTTGCACACAAACATATTCCCTACTCAACTGTCCACTGATGCAATGTCCCTCTACACCGCATACTCTTTTATAAATAATTATGCTGGTTTAGTTTTATCAAAAAACTTAACTGGCACATTAGCTTGGCTGGACTCTCCTCCTTGTCACATTTATTTAGCCGGTTAGTGTTGAGAAGGAAGTCATGCACAGTTCAGGGACATTTTTGTCTGTCTTTAGCCTCAAAATTCTTAGTTTTTCTTTTAAACAATGGGTCATTGAGTTCAGACAGAGGCTGATGAACGCATGCTTCTCATTTTTAGTCAGTGCACAGTGATTTTTGAGTTTATCAGCTGTAGATAGCTATCCAATTATGGCAATTTCATCAGGGTAATATATATTCCAAGGCTTTGTCTCTTGATATATAAACTAACATTGTAAGAGATTGGTGTGAGCTGTCTGCAAAATTCAAATTGCTAAAGAACAAAAGGTGATGAACTTTTCAAGTGCAGTTTGAATGTTAAAAATCTGTTCAGCCACTGTCGAGATCAATGTCTAGAGAGTGATTTCAACATTTCAACCCAGTTGAACATTGATCGAACATCTGGGGTAAAAACATCAACTGAGAACATAAAACTCTTTGAAAGGGCTCTTTATTGTGTCATATTGAAATAATGCGTTGGTTGAAATCATCATCAAGACTTTAATGTTGTTTAGCGTCAGCCTTTTAAAATGAAAACCTTGTTACAGGCGTCTTAAATCTGCACTTCATAGCTACAAGCTAAAATAGGCTAAAGGTAGTTAATACTAGATTTACAAAAAAAAGGTTGCATGGAGCTGCAAAATGTCTGTATATTTGACACTAAAAACCTTTCAAATGTTAAAGTCATGACATCTGCTGTTAAAGAAAATAGACATTGACTTGTTTCTCCAAATATGCTGCTTCTCCTGCTCCACACATGAAACACATGAAGGCTGAAGACACTTTGTGTTTCTGCTCATGTAGGTGAATTATCACACAGTTTACATGAGGAAATTGTCGTCAGCGATACCTGTCCCAGTAGGAGAAACCGAGCTAGTCGGACTCGGGGTCAAAAAAGAAATCCAAAGCCTGTAGATGAAAAGTAAAACCCTCCGTATATTTGACTCCACCTTTTAAATTTTTTACAGGACTTTTCTTTTCTTTTTTTTCTTTTCTTTTTTTTTACGGTGCAACATGAAAGTGTTTTATGGGGAACCTGCGTGACATCGTAGGGAGGATACCACCTCTGAAGTAGAGTTTGGACACTTGACTCATCCAATACATCACCTGTAAGTCTATCTTTGGGAAAGACAGCCAAGCTGCCTTTGATCCGGGCGATTGCAGAGTCAGTACCTTCGGTTTCAGGGGGATGTGGTTATTCCATATGTGCTGTACAATACACACGTGTCACATGTGTCACGTGTTAGTCAAAGTCTGTCCGCACTTTAAACAGAATAGGTAGTTTTAAACTCTCTGAATGGAGATAACATGTTCTGTAATCTTCACTCTTTAAATGTAAAAAGATGTCTTTGGCTTCATTACTTAAGATAATAAATTAAAGAATAAAAACAAGACAACTGAGGACAGACATCCACATCATGACTTTAAAACACAGATGCAATTATATACAGTATAGAGTGCTGCAGAAGTGATTCCTAAAACCATGAAATGAGTCAGCATGTTTAAACCTCAGGATTCCTTGTCATAAAGTCAATGTTTATGTTTTTTTATTGATTTTCATTTGGCGACTGTAGTTCTTCTAACTGATTGGCACATTGGAGAAGTTTTAGTTGATTGCAATCTGCTAAATTACTGCTAGATGTCACCAATTCCCACACACTAGACCATTCAAATATCAAAAGTAGAAGTACCTATATTGCAGTTTAAAGTATTATATTCTTACATATTAATATGATTTAATTGGATTACTATTACTGATGCATTCACGTGAGCGGAATTTTAATGTTTTATTTAGTCAAAAAAGGAGCCAATCTTAACAAATGTATGTACTTTAAGTATAAGACCCTGAAAGTTGAGTAAAATACTTGATTAAATGTACTTAGTTTAAGTCCAGCCGTCATCTTTTTAGATTACAATTTATATGTTTTACTTAAAGTGCTGTTTAACTGAAAGTGTCATTTGATATTTCACTTTTTAATGGAAAACAGACGAGCAAAACACCTGATAAAGAAAAGCCTCAACCGCACACACACACACACACACACACACACACACACACCGTCTCAGTAGTGCAGCAGTGCAGAATATTAACACTGAAACAGGATCTTCAGTTTCCTGTCCAGCACGGCGTTTAACAGGAGGTCTGATGTGGATTCACGCTGCAGAACTCATTATCAAGAACCAATGAGGCATAAAAATATTCTCACCTTGTGACAACTTGGACTCATTTTTCCTGCAGAACAAAGAGACTTCAACCTTTTTTTTTTCTTCTTTTTGAGTGTGAATGAGAACAGCGGATGAAAGAAAACAGGCTAACAAGAAAAAAGAAAATGACATACAAACATTATTACACACTAATACTCCGGGGACGAACATAAGCAGAGGTCACGGTGAGCGTCAGGTTGATGTTGACTCTGTAAAATACCATAAAGTGTACGTTTGGTAAACCGTTCCACCTGTAGGAAATTCATCAAGAGGGTCTTTGGAAGACGGCTGGGGGTCCTTGAACATGTGCACCTCAGCTGCTCTCCTTATGGAGAAAAACCTGCTGCACACGTTACAATAATGGAAGGAAAGATTTACGCCTCTGCTCCGACACAAAAAAACGAAAAAAAAACCTGCAAGCCACAAAGTCCTACGGGGTGATTATAGCTCCAAGTGTATTATATTCAATGTTGTAACAGTATATATCTGTGATACTAATGACTTTTGTGGTTTCGCATGTGGAACAACTTCCCAAAAGTCCTAAACTTCTCAGGTAGCAGAAAAAACCTGCTGCTGCGGTGGAACGTATCTCTGCTCCATCACGAGTAATATATGTGTGTGTGTGTGTGTGTGTGTGTGTGTGTGTAAAGAACAAAACCTAGAGGCAGGAAAAAGCTCCACTTCCTCTGGGCCTGAGAGGGAACGTGTCGACAGCGGAGCTCCTCGTGTGAACAGGAGGTTTCACTACTTTTTACTTCTCGAGTGAAAGATGTAAAAAAAAAAAAAAAGGCCCTCTGAGGTTAAATATATACGTTTGAAAAATGATATTAAGTGACGGTGTGTTGATGTGCTTAATAACTCATCGTCGTTTAGATCGGTTTAGAAAGGTCCAGAATAAAGTTTGATACATTCAAAGCTGGGATCGTTCAACAGCGTGTCAATGAAGTGTTTCCTGTCCTGCAAATACAATAAAACATTTATAAAACATTAAATAAATATTAAAAGGTACATCCTCTTCCTTGGATCTGGGGAAATAAAGGTTTAAATATTACACATGCAAAGTCTACAAAGATTTATTAATAGCTTGTTTGCAGTTCAAGGTGTCACTAATTTTACCAACTTTACTTTTATAATAATAGAGGTGAAAAGTAACTAAGTTAATTTACTCAAGTACAATTTTTGACTTACTTGTACTACTACTTCACTACAATTCAGTGGGACATATTGTACTTTTTAATTCACAAAATGTATTAAATAGCTTACTTTACTTTGTTTACTTTGTAGATCCAGATTATTTATACAAAATACAGTATAAATCAACTAATAAATAATTATGTATTATCAGATTAAACTACCCAGCAGTATAAAATGTAGTTTAAATTAGCTCCACCTTTACCAGCTGCAAAATATGAGTGATGAACACATTGATGCATCAATAATAATATAATATACATATATTATTCGGCATAATGAGTATCTGGACTTTCTGTACTTTAAGTATATTTTGATGCTTATGCTTTTGTACTTTCAAAGGACTCAATGCAAGACTTTTACTAGTCAATAGTATTTGTAATATTGTTACTTTTAGTGGGAAAGGCAAGTTTATTCATACAGCACATTTCAGCAACGAGGCAATTCAAAGCGCTTTACATAAAACATCAGAAGACAAAAGACAAAGTTAATTAAAATACAATACAATTAAAAACGTCATCAAAGAAGAGTATAGACGATAAAATCAAGCTAAAATAGAATAAAACAGGTTTAAATTACAACAATTAAAGTAAAAGTGCAGCGTAAGAAATTATTTAGTAAAATAATTTACAGAAAAGTCTTCATTCTTGATTTTAAAGAAGTGAGAGTTGCAGCAGACCTGCAGGTTTCTGGAAGTTTGTTCCACATATATGGAGCATAAAAACTAAACGCTGCTTCTCCGTATTTAGTTTTGACTCGGGGGACAGAAAACAGATTTGTCACAGACAACCTGAGAGGTCTGAATGCTTCATAACGTAGCAGAATATCTGAAATAAACCATTCAGTGCTATTTTGAAATTGACATGAAGCCTTTTTAAAACATTTACTTCTTTCACCAGTGGTGGTCATTGGGGGAAAAAGCTTTTCAGCAGGTTTCAGTATCACTATTATTATTATTATTATATTAATACATCCATGACAGAGTCAGCTCCTGTTGCAGCAGTTATTACTGTTCTGCTGTATGAGAAGTCCATAATGAAACCAGGCTTCGACGCAGAGAATTATAAAGATTTTAACTGCTCGTATTACTCGAGTTCTCTGCTGATTTCTTATCTTTTGTCCACCTGTTGCATTTATTAAAACCTCCCATGTGTCCGTGCTACATGAGACTGGAAATGTTTAATATAATTTAGCAACATGGCTCCGTGTGGACCAGTTTGAGGGGCTGAGAGGCTGAGGAGGCCGGAGCTCTGATTTCCATTCTTCTATAAGCGTTACCTTATTGCCTCGTTCCTGATGGTGAACCACAGGTGAGCTGAGCTTCACGTCCCGCCTCCACCGCACACTCACAACAGCTGCAGGTCTCACGTACGAACACTTGATATTTAAAAAATGGAAATAATCTGATCTTGATCCCCGTCAGTGCAGTAAAGACTCCCAACGTGGAACCACAAAGATTTATGTGGATTATGAGCTGTAAAGGTATTAATATTAGTCGACAGTAGCACATGCTGTGTTGTGTCAGCCATGTGTTTTCAGATTTCTGAAAAAGTCATGAATAATATATTACACTTTGTGCTGGATGGCTTTATTAGCAATGCTTGCTTTCTGAAACGTGTGTACAAACTTAGAAGAAGTACTCAGATCCTTTACCTAAGTAGTTGTAGTATTTGGCATTATTAAATAATACTGATACAGTAGTGTGTGTATCAGTGTGATAAATGGGAGAGAAATGATAAAAAACAAAGTTCTGATACATCTAGTGCTGAGTTTGCAGATTACAACCAACAGAAACGTCTGTGTGTCAAGCAAGAAGGAGAACTACAATGGCCGACAATCTAGAGGCCAGTGTTTGGTTTGTCCGTTCTGGGCTACTGTAGAAACACGGCAGACTCATTCTAAGGTAACAAAAACTACAAATATTGTTATTTTCAGGTGACAATTCACATTCATAATATATTATGTTCCATTTCTGCAAATATATCCCCCTGGGGCAGCTGTGGCACATGAGGTAGAGTGCTTGACTTGTGCAACCACAAGGTCGGTGGTTCGAACCCCTCTACAGGCAACGTGCCGAGGTGTCCTTGAGCGAAACACCTAACCCCAAAATTGCTCCCCGGGTGCTTCATTGCAGCCCACTGCTCCTCTGGGATGGGTCAAAATGCAGAGAACCGAATTTCCCCATTGTGGGACTAATAAAGGCTTAATTATTAATTATTATTATTATGAATGCTCCACAAACTGCACCTTTAAGCAAAAGTTGAATGGAGGACTCAAACTTGTAACAGTGTATTTTTACACTTTCCTTTTACTTTGAGTACTTCTTCCATTGTTTGAGGACCGGACCTGGAGCCACCTGAGCCGTGTGCACCGCTCCGTCCACTAGGATTTGATGGGAAAGCCAGACAGCATGTGTGGTTATTTTACTGTGAGCTGCTCTTCTGTTTTCCCGCAGAAAAAAAACCAACCTCTCACATCCATGAAACAGACGTTTTTTTTAGCTGCCTGGCCGTCCAGGAAAGGGGACTATATAGGCTATAGCATGACATGTGTAAGCAGATCTAGCTGCATTTGAAGTTTTAAAAGCTTCTGCCTGAAAGATTTAGTATTAAGAGGGGGGAACTGTATACGACACCGTTCGCAGGACCCCTTATAAATAGGAATCAATTTTTCAAAGGGAAACAATAAAATCCCCTTTTCCCTCTCTTGCCGTGCTGATGGCTCCATTTAAAAATGGGCCTATCCACATTCTTCCATCATTACTGCTAAGTATTAAGTATTACCTTCACTGACAGAGTTGAGGTCAGAGTTTGACTTTTAACGGCCCAATTTGAGCCATTTTTTACATTACATCAGGATATGTTGTGGTATTGTTTGGGGTTGGGGAACAAAAAGAATATTACGAGGCCAGGGGGAACGAGGAAGTCAGTGACTTCCTACAAATTGACCCGGCTGATGATGAGAAAAGCAAAGTTCCTAAAAGCTCCCATATGTTTAAAGAGGATGGTTTCTAGTCCCATCATGCTTCAATTGAAGAGCTTGTTACAAAAAAAGGGGAGGGGGGGGTTTCTCTCCGGAGGTATTGGTGACGCAACGGACTCCCGTTCGCTCTTCATCCCGAGTCATCACCGCTTTCATCAAGAGCCACAAAGTTCGTCCAATAACGTTGAACTAACGGTTCATCGCTTCGGTTTATTGTTTCGGCTATTCCTTGTGGAGAAGATGTCATTAGATGTGTAAAACTCTCAGTTTCAGTTCCTCTCTTCAATGTGTTAAACACTCATCCATGTACTGAACGCTATGGTTGTGACATCCACAGTGTCACAGGCTTCATCAATAAAAACTGTGAGTTCACGTCAATGTGTCAGCTGTACTGCATGAGTGATGTGTAGAAACACAAGTTTACAACATTGGTTAAGATGTTTTTAGCTTTTTGTTGATGAGGAAAGGACAGTGGTGGAAGAAGTACCCACATCCATTGTTTTACTTAAGTAAAAGTTAAAATATTATACTCCATTAAAAGTAAAATTCAAAATGATACTTAAGTACAAATACAGAAGTATCATCTGCAAAATGTATAAGTGTATCAAAAGTACTACTAACTTTTAATGCGTTATATTATTATAAAGTTTTATATTATTCAGTTTTATCAGTAACAAAAACATGTAAGAGTATTTTATTGTTGTAGTTCAATGTGTTTAATATTTGGGTAGATTAGTAGTTTTGTACTGCATCATATCATGTAAACATACACTGTATCATGTTTTTTTGTAAGAAGTAGAGAAGTATAAAGTAGGATAAAATGGAAATACTCAAATTAAGTACAAGTACTTGTAGTAAACTTGTAGAAAAATCCACTGGGCCCTGTTGCAGGTTCATCACTGTGTTCACATCATTCAAGCTGTTCCCATACAGCGTTTGTAGCTATACCAAGAAAAAATGAGTGCACTCTAATTTGTAGATATCGCACAAAATCTATTTGTATGTAATCTGTTATCATGAACCAGGAAGTATAAAGACTAAAAAATACCACAAGCCAGGAAGGAGGGGAGTTGGATGAGTCCAACAAATGGTGATCTTTCAGCAAGGAGACGTGAGAAACAAGAGGTCAATGTTGATTTATTTGTCACATAACTTCTGTATTTAAGTAATGCCCCTTCCGTAGTTATTTTAACCAAAACGACGATCTTTTCCATGCCTAACTAATAGTTTTGTTGCCTAAACCTAACTGAGTTTGTAAAGGCTGAAGTTTATTTTGAAAAGACTGTATGCATGTAAATAGTGAAAATCGACACGTGTTGCTGGACTCTCTCAGGAAAATGCATAAAAAATGAGTAACAGTTTTGTAAGATATCATACAAACTGTTGGATGAAGTTTGTCCTTCTTGCCCTTTCTTTTGTGGGCTGTTATAAATAAAATCCTTGCATTAATACAGTACAAAGAGTCTTATTACAAGCATCTTCTGGTGTTTTAAAGTGCTCAGTCTCCTCATTTCCCTCCTGCTCTCGTTCCCACAGCGATGTACCAGTTAAATGAGGCAGACGATGAGCTTCACCTCCCTGTAAAGTGAGTTAGTGAGATGACTTGAGGGTGGTCTCTGGAGGGTCCGGGTCCTTGTAAAGACGAGGACCTCCCCATCCGTACGCAATCCCTCTTCTGGGTCTGGTCTCTCTTACGACTTGATGAACGGCCCAGCTGGAGCTCTCTAACACTCTTTGTGTTAACGTTTACTTCAATGGAAAGTCCAGAGAGGGACGATATTCACAACTCTGGTGCTTTCACGTTATTGGTGACTTTTTTTCTCCACAAGGTTTTACAGATTTTAGACTTCTGTGGTAGAAATAATGCTCAAACGGGACGAGCTAATCCAAATTTGCACCAGTTTCACGTCATTCTGATGAGATTTAATGTGACAAAGCTTCTAATTTAAGAAATGGGAGTCTTGAGAAAGCACCAAACAGAAGAGGGCAAACATTTCATGCAACTTTCTAATGATGCAGTTGTCAGTTTTCCTTTAAAGAAAGTTCACGTTCACATCTGGTAGCTTCTCATGGCTGCCAGTCCTCCAGTGACAACAAAGAGGTCCACCGGAGCAGCAGATGTTTTATACTACAACTCATTTCTGCACTTTGACGTAGACCTTCAACTTTCTTATTGGATATTCACATGAAACACAGTTGTGCCCCAATTCAGTAACAGTTTGGTCCTCTGATCTCAACCTCTGTGTGTGGCGCCAGACCTTGCAGATATCCCAAGAAGTAATTTAAACTGCACTGGGTGGTAAAGGTTTCAAGAAAAAAGACAACATACTTAAAAAAAAGTTGAATATTTCAGTAAAAGGTTGTAGGCACAAAATTATGAGATCTTGAACCTGCGAAAAACAGTTTTTTTTGGGCCACTTGGGGAGAACAGAAACACGTGCAAACAACATATTATTCACCTTTAGTTATGTTAAGTTTTATGGTGAACCTGTTTGCAAATAATTGTTCATTTACACATCCAGCAATGAGCAACATTATCATTAATTTGGAGTCCTTTGGAGTCATGTTTGTTAAGAATATGAGTCAAATATTCACTCCCTTTTAGCCCTGATTTTGGTCTCTACCAACTCCTGAGAGAAATATTTCTCTCTTTAGCTGCTAAATGCTCCACCATGTTAACCAGCTAGGCTCTACAACTTATTTTTTGCCCAAAATGACGCTATGAGAGCAGTGAGTGAGTGAGAGAGTGATCTAAAACATTGAAGTTGTGCTAATCGATAAGCTGAAACTTGCTTATTGTCATTTACTCTGCTGGTTTGGTATTATCCCCTTCAGTCTTGTATAGATGATTCATCTGCTCCGAAGCAGTATGGCAAAGCTTGGAAAGATATGTAATATCAAGATTTTCTTTTTTTCTGGAGTATTTGTAAGGTTCTGTGGTGTTGTAAAAAATATCTTATTTGACACCAAGATAAACAGGTTTGAAATTAGAAGACAGCAGACGGGTGATTGCTTGAGAATGAATTAAAACCAACCCAGTTGCCAGAATCTTTCTTTTTGCCATTGTTCTGCAAATACTGGGAAACGATGAATGTTGAAGTTTTTCTAAAAAAAAAATCCATTTCATAAATTAGTTTCATATCAACCTCGTATCGCGCTTGCAGAAATGCCACATGGTTAACGTTGTGGAGCGATTGCTTAGGTTAAGGCAACAAAACAACTTTGTAAAGGTTAGAAAAACCATAATTGTTTGTGTTAAAACAATATAACAACGGTAACATTGTAACTACATCCAATAATTAGCAGACTTTCCAGTGTAAAGTTACGTAAGACGCACTAAGACAATGTTTATTTTTGGTTTCACACAGGACATTGACAGCAGTGTCAAGTCCTGTGTTTGTTTGACCTTGACACCCCCCCCACTTGCTCTTTGAGGACTTTCTTGCACATAAAACTCGTTATATTATACCCCGTTACTTTCAATAAAGGCTCCTACATATACTATATCACTTGATCTGCATGTTGCTCGTTATAATACGTAACTTGTTCTCCCCGAATGCAAAAACGTCCGCATTAACAAAGAAAAAGTCCACCTTCAACACAATCGTGGTTTTGCAGAAACATACAATGCATTTTTTGGTTTTGGCGACTGGGCTGAATAAAATTTAGGATGTTACTGGTCTGAGCTTTACTGATAACAGATTTGGGGTTTCACCTGGTTTGTACTAACTGGACATTTGTTGGGAAGTCTGACATCAGACAAAAATAAATCTAAATACTTGTTTCCCTGCTGCTGTGATTTGAAAACCACAGCCCTCAGACATTCACTCCTCCTTCATCTCTTTTCATCTGATGAAGGATACCTCCTCCTCTCTCTTTTAGACTCACATACTTTTCCAGTGTGACTCCCTGAGGTGCCCAGCATGGTGCCACAGATTTGACCAGTATGGGCTAATGGTAACCAGACCTCAGTCTCTCTCCTCCTCACTCATTCCCCTCTCTTTCTGTATCACATCTGTCAGCTCTGCTCATCCTTCAGTCTTTTTCTGTCTCAATTCAACCATCTATTTCCCTTCATCTCTCTATCGACGACTCTTTAAAGAGGTAATGTTCTCTCTTACTTTGATGCTCAGTCTGGTCGATCTGCTGTTTCTGTGGCTCAGACTTCACCTGTCAAGCCATGTTCTTTCTTTTCTTATTCGGACTTCCAGAGAAGTTTAAAGTTCTGGGCGGATAAATAAAAGGTATTAGTCTAGTTAAATCAAAAACCTAGCCGCAGACAGTTTTGATAAGGACAACTTTCAATCAAAGAAATATAGTTACAAAAGTGCATTTTTCATTATTGCAGTTAACTGCCCCTTCAAACTTTACACTGGTCAACATTTTTAAGGTAGTAAAAGTACCAATACCACACTGTAACAAATACTATGTTACAAGTAAAAATCACATTGACGCTACATTGAAAAATGTAATGTTTGTTCTGAGACATGACTTTAACGATTATCAGTATTCAAAACAGTAGAAACAGTTAACAAAAACAGCCTGCTTGAGTAAATGTACGTTGCATGTGTCACAACTAAGTGCAAGTAATTAGCAGTAATAATATGCATTAAAAAGATTAGCATTAATGCTTTATAGTTGCTGATTCTTGCTAATGCTACATTTTGAATGACAAATTCTTGTTGAAATAGACAGGAGAGGAGCTAGTAAACGTTAGCTGTTAGCAGCCGGTTGGCACAACAGTCCAGCTTTGCTAAATAACAAAGCTAACCGCTAACGTCAACGGAGCAATGCGTTACATTATAATGCGTTCAAGCTCTCCCCGGTAAAAATGAGTATTGGGAAAAGTTAAATTATAACGTTATCATGACGTGTTAAAATGTAATCTTGTAAAACCTTGAATAAAGACAGTTGTTTAAAGGAGATGTTTTCACAGCAATATAAATAGATGTTAGATAGATAATTATTACCTGTTTAAACATACGAAAATACACAATAAAACACATCAGACATTTCCTCTAAACTGCAAGGATTATCTATCCTCTGTGGTATCTCTGTTACTACATATAAAGTACGATGTTGAGATTTAAGTCAGACCGTTTGTGCTGTTATTCAAGCATTTCCTTGAGTTGTTTATTCCCTTCAGGTAACTCTCTAGTAGCACAGAATATCCCAGCATGCACCGGACAAAGCAGCTAAATTGTCTTGGCCCTGTTGCAGATTTTTCCCTTACACTGTGTTCATGTCATTTCAGGCTGTTCCCGTACCGCTATACCTTTATAGCTGTAGGTTGTATGCATATAATGAGTGGAAATTGACAAACGTAATCCTTCGCCATCTTCATTTGGACGGTGGAGGAGACACGTAGAGACGTTGATGTGGCTCTGTTAGCGGCAGCAACATCTCAATCAAAAGGTAGCCCCGCCCTAAAGCATCCCCTGCTTTATGGTCTGTTTGACTCTAAATAGGACCATAATTTACTAAATGAACATCATGCTGTATTGAAGAAGACTTGAAACTAGAGATTGAGACCATAAACTCATGTTTACAATGTTTACTGAGGGAATAAATCAAGAGAGAAGTAGAGTCATTTTCTCATAGACTTCTATACAATCAGAGGAGTCGCCCCCTGATGGTCAGTAGAGAGAAATACATTTAATAAAACAACATGAACAGAAAACTGACCAACACTAAAATGTGAATCAGACACATAAAAACTGAGTGGAACTGTAACATTTAAGTAACTCTGTCCCGGTGTAACCTCTTTGGCCCGACAGTTTTCTTTTACCGACCATTCTCTTCCTCAGTGGTGTTGTGTATCGCTCACCCTCTGAGCCTGTGTGTGTGTGTGTGTGTGTGTGTGTGTGTGTGTGTGTGTGTGTGTGTGTGTGTGTGTGTGTGTGTTGTGTGTGTGTGTTGATCTGTTACTCTGCAGCTCACTTCAGGCTGCATCCACCAGCTGCTGTGTAAACACGGCTGAGCAGACGCATGCAGACCCGGCAGGTCAGTGAATCACTCTCAGTCCTGCAGCCGCCTGCTGGGAAACTGACCACATGATCACAGCAGACGGCCGGTGCTTTGGTTCCTTCTGCAGAGGTTAAGAAGGTTAAGAAACAAAATAAATGCATTTATGGAGAGGAAAACATGCCATCTTTAAGATTTTTAGCTGTTTACTTCAGCACCAAATAAGCCTTTATTCATGATATAATAGGATACGATCAATACAATACAATAGGAATACAACAAGAACAGAAATAAGTACAAGAAAAAAAGAGATAATTCAAATTTAAAAAAAATAACTACCTGATCAACTAATTTTCTTTAAATTTAGAAAAAAATAAATATATTTTTCTGTGAGTTGGACTCAAATGACAGATTTTCAGTTTTAAGTCTAATAAATAAAGCAAGAGAAAAGACAAAGGAAAACAAGTACACCACTAAGGTCAATAGTTATCAAATATAAAATAAAAACATTTAAAAATATATGTTTAAAATGAGAAGAGCTGTTAAATGCTTGAAAAAAAAGCTAAATTAGCTAAATATTGACAAAGTTTGAAAGAATATGTACCAAGTGCAAACACAATGATCTGTTGTTAAATAGTGAAGATGTTTATATTGTAGAGACAAAGATTCTCATTCAAGATTAATTAATCAATATATCAGACAAACATTTCAGTTCCTGCTGATCTTCCGATTTGTACAAGATCTTTGATAATATAAAGATTACTTTAATCACAATTAAATAATAATACAGAGAATGTAAAGAAGAAGCAGTCACTCATAACAACACAATCTCAATCTGCTCTAATATTACCTGCAACTCAAAATACAAATAAATATTTAGATTTATCATATATTAACCCATTTCAGATGGAAATGTTATGGACATTTGTCTCTTTACCCAGTTGGTTTTCAATCAGATCATCAGCCTCTCAGTGTACTCAGTGGCTTCAGCTGCACTCTGAGTCTCTCATCAGTGAATTCAGCTGTGCAGAGGAGGAGCTGAGGTGATATATGGGACCCAAAATGTAACAAGCTGAACTCGGTCAGTGCTGTGAATGAAAGAACGAATGTGTAAACCTCCTGTAGTGTGTAAGAAATGCTGGAAGTCTTTTTCCTCTCAATTAGTTTGTTAGGTTCACCTGGATAAAACCAATGCAGTTAATACAACACACCTGCATCAAATCAGACCTTCAGGCTTCAGGTTGTGGTGCTGTTGAACTATGTTTCTGTTATTTAACCTACCTTCATTGATATAAATAGGGTGGACAGAATAATAGAAACACCTGTAGACCACACTGCATGCCTACAAAAAGACCATAAAGTTGAATAACATCCTCTCTAAAACAGCTTCAACAATAACTACAAAAGCAGGCTTGATTTAAGATAAGTTCCACTGAGAGTTTGGCAAAACTAGGTTTAAAATGAGTGAATCCAGATTTAAAACTAAGCTCTTCTGCACAATTAAATACTAATCTCTGTTTAGTTTAAGTTCAAGCTTCTTTGATTTACATAGTTTTTAAAAAGCAAACAGGTTTTGCATCAAAATGCTTATATCATTTGTAATTGTACACATAAAAGCACTGAGACGTATATCTGCTTTGAAAGAAATAAAACAAGATAAAAAAAGAAACTAAATAATTGGTTTTAACAGGTTCAACAGATTCAACCTGTCTCATGACCTCCTGCAGGCTTTTCCAGAGCCGATGAGCCACTACAGAAAACAACTTTTATAGTAAATCAAAGTTTTTGTTATGTAACCCAAAATTAAGAGTTTAATCAAATATAAAAATGCTTAAATAAATAAATAATTTTGCTCGCTGTCTGGACTTTAGCCTCTTAAAGAGGGAGTGAATGCACCAAGCATAAATCAAGCTTTAGACTTCATTAGTTGTAGCTAGGTGAACCTTAATAAATAGGACTGAAGATGAGAACTGAGGATTACCTGGTTGAAATCTCTTAACAATTATTCAACAGTTACTGTTATGTTTTAAAAGCATCTTTCTTCTTCATATAAAATGCAACAGGTAAAATAAATTTGACACAAGAACTAGTCAGTTCATTTTTTTGTTTTCAGCAGAGATGACTAAACCTTTGCTTCAGATGAGAATCATGACCACGATGAGCAGAGCCAAGTGCATGATTGACTCTGATTACGTTATGGAAACACTGTCTCTTCTCTGGATAGATTCAGTATCACATCTGAGCTCTGTGGAATAGAAACAGAGCTAATGTTTTCAGCCCTGAGAAAGCTTGCTGCAGCACTAAAAAAGTCCTCACCACTGTATAAAAAAAAACTGCTAAACCATCTTTAGAATAATAAAACATAAAACAGCGGTTGCTAAAATACTCAAAACAAATCGTGCCAAGAGCAGAGCGGACGTGACCAAACAAGATACATTTCCATCTGACACATGTGTCCCTTCAACCCTACATAAAAGAAAGGTGTAAGTCAATGTGCATGACCTTGCATAAACACTTGCCATAAAAGTTAACGCAGAGGATTTGAGGGGCTTCAGCTCCTTGATGTGGGCTCGCTGATGACCTGCCCAGATCTGGTCCTTTTGGCGGCGGCCAGCTGCTCCTCGAAGGGCCACTTCAAATCATCGGGCCTCGGCAAGTATGACGCGGCTATTTCCGTGCAGCCAGGTTACAATGGGAAACAGGAATGCTCGCAAAGCCGTAAAAGAGAGAGAAAACGGGATCTGGAATCTAGATTGGAACATATAAAGCAGTGCATTAATCTCTGCTGGAGGTTTTCCCTTTTGGTACGATGACCTCTGCATCTGTCCAACTGGAAGTCTAACGAGCTTCCTCGACCCCCCCCTCGCCTCCTCTCATTGGCTACTTGGGGAAGTGTGAGGAGTTGAGGGCAAATCTGGAAGAACTCAAGATCCTTAAAGGTGCCAAATTTGAAATTCTGAGCATTAATACAGCCGCAAACCACTATTTTCTATGTAAAGACACAATGAAGTGAAGTCTACCTGAGCAGAGAATGAAGTCGCTCTGCCTCTGTGTGTGTTTTTATCCAAGATTCTTTTTATACCTTTATTTAGTCAGAATAATCCAAATGAGATTTTGAATCTCATATCCAAGGGAGTCTTGGCCATGATGGAGGTTCCCCATAACCATCCGTTGGTTCGTCGTTAGGTTAAACGCTGTTAGCACTGTAAATGTTGTTTGCACCGTTAGCGCTGTTAGCTTCTAGCCGCTGGCTCAGTATTCGCCATGTCGACGCAATCCCTGTATCATAGATATTGTCTGAATTTTGAATTTAGCACCTAAACATAAATGGAACACCAATGCAAAAATACATAGTTAAATAAATGTAGGATAGTAAAAAGTTCCATATTTCTTCCCTTTCGTTATCTTCATATATATATATATATATATATATATATATATATATATATATATATATATATATATACTTCTAATCAGCATTGTTACTGAAAACACCCTTATTATATAACAATGCATGATATTACACACGTTGATCATACTATTTTGACTGTTAAGTAGAAGCAACAATAAACCGTAGCACTAAAATGAATGCAGTGAATTAAAAACGTTTAAATGTAGTTGAGTAGAAAGTAGCATAAATTTGATAGACAACTAAAGTACCTCAAAAATTACACTTAGATACAGTACTTGAGTAAGTTCCTTCCCAACCCTGGTGGAGTTAGTGCAGGATGGAAATCTATAAAGGATGTAGGGTGATGTGATCTACTGAACTAATCTTGTTCTCGGACACACAAGCCCTGAAGCTTTGAATAAATCAGAAGAGTCTCCCCCCTCTCTCCTCCCCCTCCCCCTTCCCTCCAAAGTCTTTTTTATTTCTTCGTTTCATCCTCTCTTTTTTTATTCCAAGATCCCACATGTGCCCAATATATCACTTAGACTGTATCACCTTCTCCCTTTGTTTATCATCTCCTTGGATAACCATGTGGAATCCCCATCTCATCCCCCCTTTTTGCCTTGTCTCCAGGATTTCCAAACGTCTTTTTACAAGCCACCAGTTACTGAGCCCTAATGGTTTGCAGCAGCAGAGTTGGTAGCGCACATGATATCTTGAATGTAACAATCAAAGAGGCATGCAAGATTTCGGTATTTCCGCCGGCTTACAGATGTGCTGCCGGCTTCCAGCTCCGGGAAGCCGTAATCTAAGTTAAAGACACGGAGGGAGGAAAAAGGAGAAACTTCAAACAGGGGAAACATCTTATGGCCATGTGTTACTATCACAGATAAACACGATGAGAGAGATAATGAACAGTGTTTGCTTCAGCTGCCTGTTGTGTGATCAGATATAAGACACTACTCTAACATGGATAAATAATGAGATAATTAAGATGTGCATCAGCGGGGCCGGACCAAGTGTTTTTGGGGCACTAAGTAGGCTCCATAAATCTTTACAGTTACAATACCTACAATTTAAAACAGGTATATTTTATATTCTTATAATAATAGTTGACAACTTCAAAGTGTGTTTAACCTCATACTGCAGCTTTACGGAGCTTTACGGAGCTGTATAGTGAGTTTCAGCTCAGTATTTAGCAGTCTGGATCTCAGCTTTGCTTTTCGTTTCACTCTCACAGCTCTCATAGTGTTGTTTTAACAGAAGAAAAAGCCCTATCGTGCACCCATTGTGCACTACCTTCTCAGCAGCAAACAGCAGAAAGAAAGAGTAAGAGACCAGCTGTGAACATGGTGGAGCTTTAGGCAGCTAAAGAGACAGATATTTTCTCAAATAAACTGATCATTTTGTTTATAAAATGTCAGAAAACTGTGCTAGAGTTCTACGTTACAATTTCAAATGTCTTGTGCAAAGAGTTTCAGTTTACAAAAACAATATATAAGCATTCACCCTTCAAGTTTAGTCTTTTTTGCATCAAAATGACGAACTACTCGATAAGTCATTTCGGCTCTCTGAACAATCTTTCACTGTACCGGTTTGCAGATTTGCTGGAATAATAACATGGTTTGACATAGAAGTGTCTGCTTTGGTTTATACTCAAAGAAAAATGACCTTATTCAGCTACAAAAATATACATTTTATATAGCACTCATTTAAAGGCTATCTGTGGTCCCCCAATTTTTTTTCCCAGTAAACTATATTATTAAACAAAACATTTACCATGAGGGAATTTTTGTGTGCATGCAGGCTTTGTTTAGCATCAGTTTATCAACAATATTTGCGTTTGGATTTCCATGAAGCCACGAATGGAATCAAAGTACATAGATAAAGCTTCACAGGAACTTACAGAACGTTTTAGGATCTTTTATAACCTTTTTGCTGTCTTTCATTAGGCCTCTTCAAAGTCTGTTTACACTGATATGTTTTCAGGATATTTTTTTGGGACCATAGAAAGCCTATGAAGGGGAGTGCAATGAGAACTATTCCTTCAATGTTGTTTTTTCCATCTTTCCATGAAGGAAATCATCACACTTTAACGTGACTTTGTCCCTTCCTACGGGTGGAAATTTGACAGTTTTGCTTATTGTTACCTCAAATTCTAATTGAGCTTGAAAACTTTTTGTTTTTATTCCTGGAAATCTTGAGCAGCTCTAAAGGGAAAGCGGTGTTTTGTTACAACCTGGGTCCTATTTTGCTATTTTTCGCGTCTGTTGTGATAACATGTTGCTCATCAAGATAACTGACTTCATGAGGGCAACAGACACCAGCGGTCGGACGATGATGATAAAGAAAAACTCCCACAGTTTGACCGTATGATCTAAACCACTTGTTTGGAGGTGAAACCAAAACAGTGTGTTGTGATTTTCCACTTTTAAAAGTAGTACAGAAGGTCAAACCTGAGCTAAGAGGTCTTTATGCAAAATGGACATTTTGCAATCATAAAGGATAAGGAAAATGACAAAAACAAGGTGCATCATTTTTTAAGTAAAAAGGTGGCAGAAGAAGTCATCTCCCCTTTTTGCCACAGCGTCCTCGAACGAGGATCCAAATGGAGAAATCGATGTCGTAATGATTCATCATTTGTCAGTGAGTTATGGCGCTCAAAGGGGAGCTGGATCGGAGTCTGGCCTGATCTCAGATGCTCAGTGGAAACCAGTGGAAGGGGTCAGTTTGACTCTCTGCCAGCCCTGACAGATAAATATGCTTTTGTGCTTCCAACATCTCGTCTACATGAAGAGATCTCTCGCTGCTCTGACTTCTTTAAATGCTCTACTCAAAAACTTTGAGTAAGTTCTGCCGGTTTTCTGTAAACATCACATTGAAGTAAAGGAAGCTTGAGGGGATCAAAAGGGACCCCAACAACAACAGTCAGATTAAATAATTAACTTTCATGATAATCCTTTAAATCACAGTCACATGGGCTGCTTTTTTTTGCCTTCATTTTCCTACTTTAAGTGCATTTTTTCTGAATATTCTTCCATACCTTTACTTTATGTTTTACTTTTCCTACTTTTGTTTTACTTTGTTGTTCTTGTTTCTTGTTTATTTCTGTGTATGTATGTTGAGAGCAACGAAACAAACTGAATCATATTCCTTGTATGATTATGCACACATGGCCAATAAAGCTGATTCTGATTTTGATTAAGTGCCATTTACAATCCAAGATTTTCACAGTGTGGTATAAGTACTTTTACTTAAGTAACATTTTCAATCCAGGGGCTTTTATTTGTAGAGTATATTCACAGTGTGGTACTAGTACTTTTGCTTAAGTAAAATATCTGAGTACTTTTGACCATGTTTACCTCTGCAGAGACAGAACTTTATGCTGGTCTTCAACTGTTTTCAGCTTTTTTAAATTGCTTGTAATTCAATGAAAAGCGTGCATGTGCATGATTATCTTTGTTTGTTTTAGATACAACTATTAAAGTCATTAAAACTAAAGTGAAATGTCACACTGAACTTTGACACACTTCTGAACCGTGCTGTCAACAATAGTAATAAAATAAACCCTGACTAACATGGTGGTGTTTTAACTTCAAACCGAGGTGTTTTTGTTTTTTTTGTTGACATGTGACACGGATGCTCTGAGATGATCCGTTCGCTTGACGGACGAGTCCAAAATAAGAAGATAACAGCACCACAGGAGGTGGAGCGAGAGTCACGGAAGAAAGAAAAGAGGTCACACACAGATATGGAGTGCTAATGGAAGCAGGAAACGCATATTAATTTTAATACTTCACACGCAAATACTTCTGTGCGCTCCCACCGGCTTGTGTTACTCAACGCTCAGAAGACAAAAGCCAAGCGCTTCTCATGTTTCTGACCCCAGCAGACCTCTCGTTTCTCCTCTGGTTGGTCTGAAGTTGGGCTGTGATTGGTTAAAAACCTGCGTCTACTGCTCCAAGGGGGGAAAGACTGCAGAGATTAAGTGATCTGCAATTATTCTCGCGAGAGTGAAGCCGCTTCGCCTCCATGCACTTTTGTTTTGCATGCCAACATCCTCCGTGTTTTGGGGGTAAACAGATAGTTGATTGCCAGACCGACCAGCAGCACTTGCGTGGGGACTTTCCATGAATTCGGCTACTTTCCGACTTGTTTCCAGGAGACCAGCTTTTCTGGCTACGGTGGAAAAATTGACAAACTTGCGTGTTGGTATTTCAAACAGCATGTGTCACATTAGATGCTGACTGTGTGGCTGGTTTGCATGAGAGCGGGTTGCTCGACTGTGAAGGTTATTTCCAAAGCAGCTTTTACCCGCAGGGTCATTGAAACACACAGGAAGAGTTTACTCCATTTCCACTTTATAAATGGTCCAAAAACAGAGCATTTTGAATGAAAAACCCTTAAGATGAAGGAAAATGAACAAAACAGAAATAAAATAAGTAAATTAACACACTAATTTATATAAGCTTATGGAAATTCATCTTCAATTTCAGAAACTTGATGTATCTATGCAATACTTTAAGTTCACTGTACATCATGGTATTGCAATTTGTCTGCATGTTTCTGAGCATGAAAAAAAAAAAAAAAGATGATGCGTTGTGAATTAAGTTTCAAGGTCATCATATTTTGTCATTGGTTATGTTTGCTTTTGAATTATCACACATTAAGTTTTAAATAAGTCCACATAGGGGAAACATTACATTGGCTTTCAGAAAGAGACTGCTCTTCTTGTCCCGTGTGAACCAATTTCTTTTGTTGCCTAAATATGACCTGGTAGTTTTGTTGCCTGAACATGTTTTTGTTTTACATTTTAAGCAAAACCATGAGGATTTTTACAAAACCTAACCAAGTAGTTCGTAAGCAAATTTCTTTTAATTTTGTTTAATTGTATGGGAACGTCATTGTATGATGTAACATACGTATTTTATGTATTTTGCAAACTTATTTTAAGCCAAACCATGAGGTTTTTCCAACACTCAGCGGTTTTGTTGCCTAAACATAGCTGCAAACCATTTCATGTGAACAACGTGGCATGAGAAAAAACATTTTTTAAATTATTTTATGAACAGTGTTATGCTCTAAAATACTCTTAAATATATTAAATGACATCATTTCTGTTTTTTGGGAGTTTATGTCTTCCATCCTGCAACTTATGTTGTCCTCCGATAAAACAACATAAAAACAGAATGAAAGTTGAGCACAGATTTTCAAGTTTTTGAAGCTCCTCTCTGCTCTCCACAGTATTTCTGGGCGGTCGAACTTCTTTATTGGTCATTAAAATTGCTGCTCTACAGAAAACGATTTTATTATTCTGAGCTCTTCCAGTTGATAGAGTCAGGTTCACGCCCTGTTCGGATCAGACCGAGGCCAGAGAGCGATCAGCTCGAACAAGGGACAAAGACATTAGAGGAAGACGTTTAAGTTTTCTTTGTGTTTTTTGCCAAATCAGAGTCTCAACAAATAAAATGCAGAGTCAGTGGTTTCACAGTCGAGTAGCTTTTATCTAAACTTTCAATTTGAATCTAAAGCTACTGACAGAACTACGACTTCTAACTTCTTCTGTTATGTAACGTATTTTTCGAGGGAAATGAAAATATGCTTGGAAGAAACAGTTATGAGATTTGAATAAGAAAGTAAGAATCACCTTTGATAGATCAGAAGGATGAGGAAAACAGAAAGTAGAAAATATATATTTTTCTCAATGTAGTTTTCACTACCAACTATTTTCTCCGACATCGGGAAACACAAGCCGGCCAATCACAGTTTATGCAACTTTCTTGCTGTGTGGTTAAATATTTGAACAAATGACGTGAGCACTTGCATTTAAACCCGTAACGCAGAAGTATAAATCCAGATTTATTGGATTCGGAGAAACTGGTATAAATCCAGATTTATCGGATTCGGAGAAACTGGTTCCTCCAAAGCTCAGACCCAGAGAAGCTGATTCACATTCAAACATCACTAAGCGGCTCTACTTTTTCTTGCAGCAAATGATTGGATGTTTCAACACATGCTGGAATCATTCATGTTGACTTCTCAGAGCTGAATCAAAGAGACGCTGACAGTCCTCATATAACTTAATCCTGAGCAGGAGGAGGAAATAAAAACTGCTCGGTGGTTCTGAGAGCGCTTGGTAGAGAGGAGTGACCCAAACCTGGTCAAGTGTAACTGAGAAGGCCTTGTCTGGTAACCCCAGGTGCAACATAGGCGTTAAATGATGTGAGGAAATAAGCAATAACTGGGGAGTGTGTGTGTGTGTGTGTGTGTGTGTGTGTGTGTGTGTGTGTGTGTGTGTGTGTGTGTGTGTGTGTGTACGTACCTTTTACAAAAGTGGTGTCAGGGTCGATAAGTGTCCCGCGGTGGCAGCGACCAGCTGGAAACACAGAGCAGCTACGACTGTGAGAGCAGCGCTGCAAAATCTGTTTCACATGCAGCAGGTTCAGGATTTAACCTGCAAAAGTCCTTGTTTTCTTTTATTGCGTTTAATTTTTAAGTCTTGCAGTGGTGAAGGAAGTATTCAGGTCATTTATTTACCACACTGCGCAACAAAATGTTACTTAAGTTAAAGGAAAATGTACTTGAAGTTTTATTAAAAGTCCACTGTGACTCTTATACTGTTGTGTGTATATATATATTGTTAACATTTTTATTACTCAGGCATTAGTAAAAAAGCTGAATTTTACTTTGGGGTTGGTTGAGGTAGAGCTAAATTTTATCTATTTTTTTATCGGACTGCAACTTATTATTTTTTATTATGGATTAATCTGCTGATTATTTTCTCCATTTATCATTTTGATTATTCAGTTAAATCTGAAAATAGTGACAAACGGCAAAAGGGACGCCTTAAAAACACCATCAATTAAGATTATTGAAATATTTAAAAGGAAAGCATCACATCCTCACATTTGATAAGTTGGAACCATGAAGTGTTTGTCATTTTCTCTTTAGCTCAACTTGTTTATAATGTTGTGTACTTTAATTTATAAACAAAGCATAATATTTTCTTAGTTCTTCACATGTTTTTGTATGCAAAAATCTTAATTTATAAAGAAACTATAGACAGACAAAATGACATGAACACATTACATTATAATGTTGTGTTATTGTTATTTTTATCCACCATCTGTACCTGCATGTGTTTGTGCGAAACCTATAACTCTGTTTAACAAAAAAACACGTTTCCTATAAATGATCATATCAATACTGTAATGACTTATTCTTGTAAAAGTTTTTTAAATATGATTCCATTAACTACCTACGTTACATGAGGATACGTGAGGATAAATCATAATGCTCTGGTTGTTCAGTGAGCCATCAGCTGACTCTATTGTTTCATTTGATACTTGAACTCATGAAACAGATGAAATCATTGTTGGAAGTGTTCCTCTTGAATCTGACGTCAGGCTTTCCCAGGCGGAGATGGACCTGAAGGAGAACAGTTAATGGTGTTGTTAAAATGAAAACAAGTGAACTGAATCTCCGAATAAAAAGATTTCGTGTTTGGACGGAATCAATAAGACTCTCTTAATAATTGTTCAGTGTAAAGTTACAGTACGTCAGTCAGCCATGACTGCAACTGACGAATGGTGGAAGTAGTAAAGAAATATTGTTTGACACAGTGGTGTAACGATACTCTGCATTTATAGAGTTTTTGAGGGTGGCGTCTTTTTCTAGCCTTTCCAAAACCAGACACACAACAACTAAAGTCAAAGGAATGGATTAAACACTGTTTGTCTGCTTCATTGTAAACAGCATTCGTTAGCATACCAGGCTAACTAGCTCACTATCTACAGTAATAAGCTAGCTTCATATTTCCTGGTGTTGTTATAACTGAAACAGGTTAACTGAATCATATGATACTTAACATATTAGGCTTAAGAGTTTGGAGGGTAGTATCTTTTTTAGTCTTTCCAAAACCAGAACCACAAAAGCAAAAGTTAAAAACAAAAGGAGCTTGCTACTTTAAACTTCTATATTTACATTTTTTAGGCATATATTATTATTAATGTCGGCTAAATTCTTTTTGGTAACTTAAATTGCTTATTACTGCAGATTTAGATTACAAATACAAATCAACTGATCATTTATGGCGTATTATTATAGATAAGGTAAATTAATTAGTTAAAATAAACCTTTATCAGCTGCAACATTAGTGATGGAGGCCTACACTTTAATGCATCAATATAATAATATTATAATAGGCCTATATTATTTTGGAATGGGCCTTTCTGCATATTGGGTACTTTAAGTTATTGCATTCATATTTTGATGCTATCACTATTTTGTGTACTTCCATAAGTAAGATTTTGAATGCAGGACTATTACTTGTGTACTTGTGGGGTACTAGTACTCTTACTTAAGTAAAAGTTCTGAGTACTTCTTCCACCATTGCTGGAGACATTTCAACCAACTTACAAAGCTAATTAGCTAATGAGCTACAGCTGCAGGTATATGTCACATCAGTATAAACATAGATTATTACATAGTCTTACATTTTTAGTTTTGTAAACTACTGAAAAAATGTGTCTGGATGTAGTCATCCATGTCAGACGTCTTTATAGTAGCTTGGGGAGAAATATCATCCACCTTGCAGGAAAAAAAGCACATTTCCCGTCAGGATCTGAAACACAAGTCATAACTTGGTAAAAACATTCAGGTTAACACTTGATTCCCTCTTTACCTTCCAGGTTTTAAATCATGTCTGATGCTCCTTTGGTTTTCACACCCTTGAACTCTTTATTCAAACTTCATTTTCACAATTCTGAAGTCACAATGTGCTCCTACAGAATGAGTAATGACTTTGGAGATGGAGTCCCGTCTCCAAAGGCAACGATGAAACTTTGGCTCCCTGGATCCGCTCTAATGACAACCTCAAGCTCTTTTTGATTTGTAAAAGCTGTCGAACCCACAATAAAATATTCAGATCGGTAAAGATCTGCAAATTGCATCAAAGATGGGATGAGAAATGGGAACATGAGCCCCTATTCTGCAAAAGTACAATATTAAACTTTTATAAGCCAATAGCATTTAATGACTTCCTAAGTGGTGAAACCATAGTAACTGACTAACTCAATAGGAAGACACCTTTTATGACCATTGATGTCATTTTGTAGAAACTTGTACCGCAAATTGGCAAAGGCTTTTACTTTGGAGGATAAAACTTGAGATTTGCAGAGATCTTTCTTTCCACAAAGTCGTTGCATCTGACAAAATCTCTTGAGTGGTTCCAATGAGGTTTATCATTTATAAAGCTGGCGGTTATACCACAATTACCACTCCAGATAATGCTTCTTAACAGTCAACTGGATCAATTTTATAAGCTTCACAAGACTGTAAAATGTTTCAATGGTGGTGTTTTTAATGTTTCCTGTAACCATTACACAAGAGGGGACTTAATTTATTGTATATCCTTGCAAACTGTTTCACATGCTGTCAATGATAATGAAATGCTGCAGGGGGGTTGATTGAAAAGGAGATGGATGTGGTGTCTGTAAGTAGATGTTTCAGGTTGTGCTAATTTAAACTCCTTTATATCCTTTTGGCTGGTTTGATCTACAGAAATGCATCATATTCTATAAGATCATCATGTGTGTAGCGACATTGTTCTGTGAGAATAACATGACTAATAAAAGTCAGAAAAACCTGTTTTCAGCTTTGTAAAGATGCATTTTCCCACTGATCCAAGAGGCTTTTTAAAAAGTTTATTTATCTGATCAGGGAGGTGAGTTTTCTTAAAACATAAAGGAAAACTTAATTCGTCAGTTTATCAGAAACATTCAACATCAACACATCTGGAGATACATGTTTTTTACTGGACAGGAAGGGGATGAAAACTATAATCTGAGAAGTAACTCAGATTATAGTTATCAATATCAAAAATTCTCCTAAAAATTTGAATATTTGTCTTTGAGATGTCGTGGATTAGAAATATTATGTAAAATTAAAAAAAATACTCAAATTATGACTGTAATGTAATGTAATAATAAGTGGTGCATTAATGTGCTCATCCCTTTTTTTTTTTTAAGTTGTCAGACAAATACAGTATAAAAAAAGTATAAAGTTGCATAAAGTGAAAATACTTCAGTAAAGTAAAGAACAGTCATTTGTAATTTGAGGAATACTTGAGTAACAAATGGTGTGATTGACAGGTGAAGAAAAAAAAACACGCCCCGGCTATGAGACAAAATAAAGACGAGGATTTCCACTTAAAAGTGATGTGGCCGTGGTATTTGTAGACACATGAGCCTTTTTGTTAGATGTTTAACAAAATAGAAAGTTTCCCCCCCTGCAGATGGAAAAAACATAGGAAGCAATTACAAGCTTTGAGGTCGTCCGTCGCAAAGGAGTCCTCTCGCTCCCGACACTTCAGGAGCAGGAGGACGCCTGCTAAACAGATTCTCTTTCTTCAGCTTCTGTTACACAGAGACCCCCCCACACACACCCCACACCCTTTCCCCACCCAACCCCACCCTTCTTTAACGGATGGCTATTTATTTGCTTACACAGCTTTCCAAATGAGCCTGTTCAGCCTCTAAAGGTCAATAACCACACAACACCTGTCTCAGTCAACACTAACTGGAACAGAGTCTGCTTCTTTTTGTTGCATTACTTCACCCGCTGCACTTCTTCTTATTATTATTATTATGATTATTTTTTCTTCTTCCTCTTCTTCTTCTGCTTCTTTTTTTTCTTCTAGTTCTTGTTTTCTTCTTCTTCTTGTTCTTCTGCTTCTTTTTGCTTGTTCGTGTTCTTGTTCTTGTTCTTCTTCTACTTCTTCTTCTTCTTCTTCTTCTTCTTGTGTTCTTCTACTTTTTCTTCTTCTTCTTTTTCTTCTTCTTTTACTTCTTCTTGTACTTCTTCTGCTTCATCTTCTTCTTTTGTTCTTTTTCTTCTTCAGATTTTCTTCTTTTGCTTCTTCTTCTGTGTCTTCTTTTTACTTGTTTTTGTTCTTTTCTTCTACTACTTCTTGTACTTCTTCTTCTTCTGCTTCTTCTTCTTCTACTTCTTCTCTTAATTTTTCTCTTTCTTCTTCTTCTTCTTCTTCTTCTTCTGTGTCTTCTTCTTCTTTATTTTCTTCATCTTGATCATTTCCCCGCTGCGGGACTTATAAAGGATTATCTTATCTTTTTCTTCTTCTGCTCCTTTTTTCTTCTTTTTCTTTTTCTTCTTCTTTTTCTGCATCCATGCAGTCTGTCTGCTTTCGTGCAGTATTTATGGTGAGATGTGGAGGGTAGACTCCGGGGAACCCGACACCACATTTACTGCCGATTGCTGTGGAATGATGAAGTGGCCCATTTGGTTCAGATACACACTATTTGTCCACGGCGGGCTTTGTTCTGTGGGCTGCAGATCCATCACGTGCTGCAGTCGGCGGGATGTCCTCCTCTCGTGGTGACACATTTAAAGATATTCGCCAGGAAAGACCACCTGTAATGAGCAGAGAAGTAGATGTTATTGATGTTGATTTAACTGATGCTGATTCAGTTAAATGGCATAGAGGTCAACAGCATCATAGTTGGACGTAACCATAGTTACAGTCGAGTTATGCTTGTTCAGATGTACTTTGTTGTGGTGTGAATGAAGGATAGTTTGTTCATGAAGGTTACAGTCCAATATTTGAACATTTAAAAGAGGTACTGCAGATTGCTATGAAAATAAACTGCATTTATAAAATGTGCTCCTGGTATTGCACGATAACAAACGACACTGGAATACGTTATAGATTAACTGTACGCATTATTCATTCAGTAGGATTACAAATGGGGGAAAACAAATAGGTGAATAATCTTCAAGAAGAAAAACATGAAAACTAAAACATAAAACTGTGAAAATGAAATGATTCTGGCAAAGATAATGAATGAGCAAACAAGAATATTTATTTTTCTGTAGTTATCTGCAACTAAACTGTTAACTCATTTTAAAACACCACATTGCAAAAGGTTTATTTGTGGTTATCTGTCCTGTTAATTTGTTAAGATTTGGGGTCCCTTTATTGATTGATTGATTGATTGATTGATTGATTGATTGATTGATTGATTGATTGATTGATTGATTGATTGATTGATTATATCAGAAGGCAAATGGTAAATTGGTTTAGGAAATAAAAGTCATAATACATTTCTTTTAATTTATTCTGGAACTTAGCATGAAAGAAGATTGTTTGAGTGAAAAACTAAACATCTGTTTCTTTTTAGACAAGACAGGAAAGAGACAAAGCATCTTGTTCAACATTTCTTTCTAACTTCTTATTTGTAAATCATCCAACGGCAGCAGATTATGTTGTGCACCAAGAAGCGTAATGACGTCTAAATCAACAGGACTCAGCGACTACAGTTGTTTAAACTTCTGCCTGCTTCTGGTTTTTACTGCCGGACAGATTTTGGCTCTCGTCTTCGCTCTGCTGAGGCCTACAATCCGCACCAAATGTTTCACATTACCCAGTGTGAAAACCCTCCTATTCCTCAGATTCTCTTTTACAAGTCCACACATCCGCGGAAACTTGATATTTCATATTTCATTCTGGTTTGTGGATGTCATTGCAAGCGGACGCCGGTTCACATGCAACCCGCCCCGACCGCTGCCTTTGATCAGCCTGACCACGACTAATTGTGGACGGAGAACAAATGAAAGAAATATCGGGAGATTTCATGGGAATTGCCACTACGGCCTGAGCTGCCTGACGCCGCTATTAGCAGTTAAAACAGCCAGTGAGCGCTTGGAGATTTAGCCTGTTTCCTCTCATGCTTACACAAAGATAATTTTGAAACGCAGCTCCAACAAACTCTCCTTCATGCTGTTTGGACGCGTTTGTGTTTCCAAAGAGGAGCGCTGGGATTTAAAGTTTTCATCGTCACACTGAAGCCATAACTTCTCAGCATATGGAAACATAACATTTACACTGCGTGCCCTTTTAAGAGAGATTTAACAGTGTGAGCACAAGTCATCCCGACGCTGAAGTGACCTATTTCATGCGTACTCTTTGAGTCTGTAATAAATTGCATCTAGAAACATGATACTGCAAACCACAAAATCCCCATACGTACTTAAAAAAGTATTCACAACAGAGAGCTGGATTGTTCTGGCTAACAAAACTCATTCCACGGACCAAATATCAAGGGGAAGATGTTAAAAGATGTTTTTCTTTTTTTTTTAAAAGCAGCATAAATGTTCCAAATGTTTAAGAGTGGCCAGGGAATCCCGCGGGGCTCGTTGGGTATCGCTCTTTGTTCCTCGTACAGGATGTAACTTTGCAAGCTGGTTTTCATTCAATCTCAAGCTCCAACAAACCCCAACAGCTCACTCTCTCTTTTAACAATCTCAGCTAAGATTTGCATGCAACAAAGCTCCTTGTCTTTAAAAAACAATTTCCACCCGCTGATTCGGTGCACAAACATGTCAGAGAAGTTAAGGTATGTATACGTCCAAGTAACACGTTGACCTGGGAGCGTTTGGAAAAAAAAGGCGGCTGATTTTCCGGTTAGGAGGGCAGGTTAGCCACGGTCTCAGCAGCAGGTGACTGGAATGAGGTCATGATTTGGTCATGGGAGGGGGGGCAGCAGGTGTGTGTGTGTGTGTGTGTGTGTGTGTGTGTGTGTGTGTGTGTGTGTGTGTGTGTGTGTTGAAACCTCTGAACAACTGCTGTGAGGGAGGTGAAACACATCAGAGGGCGAAAGTGTTTTTCCCCTCAGCTCAAGGTGTCGTTTCACACCGCCGAGCCCGTCTGCTGTGGAATCCTGAAAATGACAGCGGCGGATTGATTCGCTTCTCCATGAAAGAGATGGACTGCTACTACGAGCCCCAGGAGATAACAGGCCAGGGGACCACAGCACACACCGTGGAGAAAGACCCTGAACCACCTGTGTTGCATTTAGACCACTTTATCTTTTATCTCGCAGAACATCTTGGCTCTTTAATTCTGTGACATTTCCACATAACACAGGGATCTTTCTTTCATCCTGCAGCCCAAATCATGGGTTAAATCTTTGGAAATCTGCAAGAAGTAGAAACGATCTTAGTTCTTAAAACGCCATTTTTGAGAGACTTTTTCAGCTCCTATTTCACAGTAGGTACTCTCCCCGAACAAGAAGAACCATGAGTGACAAATAGGCCAATGCAGCACCGGGAACTGGCTTTTTTTTAGCCAGTTTAAACAAAGAACAACACACAACACAAACAACAGCTTGTAAAAAAACAAAAAACATGGACAAATGGAAGTGTGAAGACCAAGAGTTTACTCATTCATAAGCAGACACCCACTGAGCTGAATAACGAGTAAGAGCCACTACTCAGCGAGCTATCCCAGAAATTGCTAAAGCTACTTCCAATGACAGCTTTATTGCTTGTGTTTATATAATAATGTCATGTAACATAGTAGTTTATGTCCTTCTGTTGGCCTAATTCAAAGTTTTAAAGGCTACATTTACTCGGCATTGTCTGGGGTCTTTAATTTGCTATTATAGCTGCCTGATTATTATGACATGGATTCAAATGTAGAAGTATGTGTACATAAGGACATAAGATTATATGAGAGATGTGAGATTATTCCATCTGTTCTGTGTGATGTTTCAGGATTTTCCTTTTTTGCCAATAACTCCAGATATGTTGAGTTGCTATAGGATCATGAGATTTCTTGAGGGTTCCCGTTTCAAAAGGACAGGAAACGCAGTCTTTTCCTGCCCAAATGTTCAGGAAACAACTTGCTTGCAGCACTCAGTGTCCCACTGTTTGTTTAATGGAGCGTTCAGATGCTCCTCGTAAAAGTGCCAATTTGGGAAAATATCACATGACAATGTAATATTTCCAACGTATTTGAACTTTAAATATTGGTGGGTATATCACAGTGTCTGGACAGATTGGAAAGAATAGACAGCACATGTAAACTCCACTAAAGTTTACATGTGGAGTTGGAAGGATGCTATTTGCTGTTCAAATGTTTGTGACTTTAGAGTGTTGTGCTGTTAGATGCAGGTGGGTGAACATATTGGCATCGTTTAAATTGAGAACTGAGGGATGAGTCATGTAAATGATCAGACAAGAAAATAAAATATTTCATTCATTCATTCATTAGACAGAAGAAATGGATATCCAACAGATCAATAACAAAACACAAATAAATCAAATCAACTTTATTGTGCAGAGTACATGTATAAATATAATATATATATATATATATATATATATATATATATATATATATATATATATATATAGGGGAATTCTTAAACGCCAAGCTCCAAAACAAATATAAGAATTGACTAAATAAAATAATATAACAAGTAAAATAAGAACAAGATAAAAAGAGACATGACTTAAAAATTAGACAAAAAGAACAAATTAAAGAAAGCTAATATAATATAATAATGTTAATAATGATGATATAGCAATAATGATAATAATTATGATAATAATGATTAAATGTTGTTTTTATAATTTTTGCAATTAGTATTATTATTATTAGCTTTATTTCTGTGGCATAGTATGATTAAGAGTTAAAACACAACAACAATCTTGTCTGTGTTTAAATAGTTGAAACATTTTACTGTCATGGCAGCTTTGACATAAAAATACCTTGTACACAAACACAACGAAGCTCATTAAAATAAATAAATGTTCAATCAACACACACACTTTCACTTCCATCATCATATCTGGACTTCTTCCATCTCCTGCAGGTCGTTAAGTGTTCTCAGTGAACACACTTGTTGCTTGGAGCTTTTCTCGCTTGGCCACTCTCTGAATTCTCCTCGGCATCCAGACAGTTTTGCATGTTTTGTCGAGTTCTCTGCAAAGATAATGTCTTCAGTGAGGTATCGCCTTTCACTCTTTTTCCTCTCCCCTGTCCCATTTGCTGTGCGGCTGAGGGGCGACAAAGAGACATAAATCTCCTGAACTACCTGTTTGATAGTCGGCTAGAGGCTGCCAAGAGGAGGCGGGAACTGGATCTCAGTTTAGCTCTTAATGATGCCCAAACAAAACCCATCCTGTTAAGTAAAAAGAAGAGGGAGTGTAATAATTGAGAAGTCTTCGGTGGCTTCAAAAATGCAACCCGTTATCTGATATGATTCATTGAGTGTGTGGAGGAAGACGAGCGAGTGTGAAATCTCCTCCGTTTGGGCGTTCTCGGACTTCACATCCGACAAGATGAATGAGCTTGATGAGTTCTTCAGTTTCCATCTTCGCATTTGGCCTTCACGGTTTCTTTCTCTTCCTCGCAGCCGAGCCACTTTACGGGAGTCATGAGAAACGCGCCGCCATCAAAGAATGGCTTTGTTAGGACATTATGAGCTGATGTGAAGTAAGAGAGAGAGAGAGAAGAGAGGGGGAAGAAAAAGAAACCATTGGTAATGCATCATAAATTACACTTTTTATGGAACGATGCGATTTGATCTGGGTGTCAGCCCGTCCGAAGTGATCGTACAAGCAGGGCCAGAAGGTTTCTTCAGGCTGATTGTGCTCCAGATGATGTTAAAAGTGAGAAGAAAGAAGGACAGAAAACAATTAGTCTCTAAAGACCAACAGGCTGCATTGTGCCAAAGTCCTGCAGAAATGAGAAACTCAGATGTTCTTTCAGACCAAATCAGATTGACTCATTTGTGGCTCTGGTTCAAATGTGTATGCATCTCTGTCTGGGACTTTACTCTATAAAAGAAAAAGTCCTTCGTGTCTTCTTGACATCTAATAGTATCCAACAGGAAACTGATTAGTTTCAACAACCTTAAAGAGGCAGAACAAGACAATCCCAGAGAGAGAAACTGTAAAACAGGATACATATACTACTTTAATGATACTGTTTCGTTGCTAAAATTTAAATTTTATTTAAAATAACAGATGGAAAAAACACACTTAAAGCTACTATAAGGAACTTAAATGTTATGTTGATTTTGGCGGTCCCTGTGGAATAAAAGCGGTAGTGTTTCCGAGAGTAAGAGTCCCTTTAGAAAACTTCTCATTTTACTGCAGAAGGGTTTTAAAGTCTGCCCCACTCGGCTCTGGTTCTGGTTCCCTCCAGCGGGCCCAGTAATACGGCCTAGGTCTCCAGCAGCGTTGTGCCATCTTATTAAGAATTACATCTATTTTTTCTAATAAAACAATATGAGAACAAGATTTTATCCTTCCCTCAGAAGTTGGTTGAGATGAAAAACAGAGCTAAAAGAGTGAATGTTAGATTTAAATGAAAAACATGACTCCAAATTAATGCTAATGTCACTCTGTGTCTGCTGGATGTGTAAACAAGCAACAGTTTACTAAACCATAATACATTTTGTTCAATTGTAATTTGCTTTACCTCAATCAAAAAGTATTTCTTCCCTTTTTATGTGAACAACAGGTGATAACTTTGTGCCCAATCCTGTGTATCGAAATGTAATACAAAGGGAAGTGCAGGAATCTGATTCCCACGTAACTTCTATCCACATTAAATAATAATTTTCTGGCTTGATGCTCATTTTTCAAAATGTTACGACCTCATTGTAGCGAAACCCTCCAGGAGGAGGGTATCCAAAACATCAGACGGCTCGAGAAGAGTCTCAGCAAGTGCAGCAGCCGCCACATACCACATTTTAACAAGTATCTTACCACACTCACGCTGTAACCAAGTCAAACCATATGGACAGAGGGAGGGGTGGTGGTGGGGGGGCGTCCCATCTCAGGATGGAGCCATAAGTCATGTTGAAATACCACCGAGAACAACAACATGTGGACAATTATCGTCCTGGAGGTGGAAAACAAAAACCAGACAGGCAGCTAACAGAGAGATAACAACTTTTTACTTTAATTGGAATAACTGGAAACGGCGTCTGAAAACTTAAGACCAAATAGTTTCAGATTATTATAAATAATGAACTTGTTCCTGATCCTCATTGAAGATCTATGATGTTTAAACTCAAATGGAAATATTCATAATTGTATTGTGTGTCATTTTTTACACATTTGGTATTCGGTAAATTTGGAAATGTTGAATTTTTACATTAAGATCTAAAAAGTTTTTACTGCACACTATGAGTTTGTAACGAGTGGCTTGTCATGCTAGATTATTATTTCCAGCCAAGGAAGACTTCATTAATATCATATGTTTTGCAGCATCATATACACATATCATAACATTCATTTTATCAGCGAATACCACCTTAAAATGAACATGCTATGCAGACATTTTTTCTTTTCAGAACATATCCCTAAAAAAATTAAGAAATAGATGTTTATCGTTTCTGACAATCATACATTTCTTTCAGATTTTTTTTTTTTAAAACAATGGGTTGATTTATTTTAAACTCTTTCAATAGATGCTAAATTCTATCTATCCATTACCATTATATAACATAGAACACATAATGTGGAACAAATATGGCGATAAAAAGTATTTAAAAACCATGTAACTTGTGAAACATGAGGTTAGAATTAAAAAGTTGAACTTAAAGGCAATAAAACACACTCGAGCTTACTTTACACTCGTAGTGATGCCTGTGGGAGGTGATCACATGATTGTCACAATTTTTTATACAAAGAAAGCTGATTCTTGTTTAGATGCTTTAGTCTTAAAAATCTTCATTTGAGTAAATCATTTGCAGCCAAATCAAATAGTTTTCAGGACATTTAACCTTTGTGTCTTTATAATGTATGAAATACTTGACTTGTTTCTTCACAGGGTTTGTATAAAGGCAATAAAGTAGTCCCTCCTCAGCATTGCAGAGGTTGGTTTATAGTTTTTTGACGGTTACACCTCCAGTCTATGGGCATATCTATGAGTTACACTCCTTGTCTTTTGGATTGCCCACAGTTCATTTTGTCTGTACGCCCTCTGCCGTGCACGTTAACGCCTCCGTTCATACCTCCAGGCTCGCACTTCACTGCACTCAGGGGTTTACCTGCTGCAGCAAGAAGCTAACAGTGGCTAACGCTAGCAAACTTCAAGCTAGATATTGCTGTGTCGTTATTTCTGCACTACGTTTGAAAGTTTTAGCACTGTGCCATGATTGACTCAAAAAAATTCTTTCTTTTTACAATGTCATGTCTTGTGAACATCTTAAGTGCAGCAGTGGCTGTGGAAATGATCATCAAATCAAAACACATGCATACATTTCTACTCTAATATGCAAACATGTTGTAAGAAGCAGGCCAACAAAACAGATACATGTTCTCAGTTTACTGGGGTTTTTTATTACTGGAAAAATGACGCCCAAAGAGACAGTTGAAGCTTTTTTTAAGTAAATATCGTATTGATTTATACGTGTTCAGTTCTGTCTGTTTGGGAAATTATAAGTAACAAAACAGATGCATGAAATTCTACATTTGTTGCAATATATTTTCCTTATTTTAGTCTTAGATCGGTGTAAACAAAGCCAAACTGGTGAATATCCAATTTCAATACTGCCTCGTGCAGCATTTCACGTTTCAAAATCTTGACTTTAAACTGCTAAAAATGATGTTCACTTCAATGCTGCCTCACAAATGTCACAGAGTTCTGGTGTTGCTTATTAAGATAATGAATTAGTCTTGTGTGACAGCGAGTAGCATCGGTGAAGAATTGCTCCTCCGCTGACATCTCCAGTTAAAAGTATCTGTGACCTCGCTCTAAAAAACACCCAAACATTCCTCCTACAGAGACATGCACAACGTTTTAGTTCTACACAGCATGCACACATAACGCTCAGCCACCTGGCTCTGCTACATCGCCTTTTCTTTTTTTTTATGTGGGAATTTCAGACTAATTCAGCCAGGAATGTCAGATGTGTTCTCAAGATGATGCACCTGATACTAAAAAGCACTTCACAAGAGCTCCAGTACAAGACGGATCGCTCCCTCGAGACCGTTGCTCCTCTTTCCATCCTTTTTTTTTTTTTTTTTTTTTCTTTTACCAACAGAGACGCCTGCTTGGAGCTGCAGCCTCCCATCATGTCATTGAGATTTCAAAGATTGGTAAAAGGAGACGATGGTCAGAGGAATCTCATATCATCAGTGGTGGAATGTATCTAAGTACATTTACACAAGTACTTGAGTACAATACTGTACTTAAGTATTCCCACTTTTTGGTACTTTACACTTCCACTCCACTGCTACTTTTTTCTGCACTACATTTATTTGACCATCTTCAATCACTACAATCCAATAATATTATATTATTATGAAATGGGCCAATCTGCTTAAGAAGTACTTTTACTTTCAGTAATTTAAGTCTGTTTTTATAACAATACTTCTGTCATGATATTGGAAGAAGGATTTAAAGTAAATACGTAATAGAGTATTTTAACACTATTGTACTGCTACTCATACTTACTGACATACCTGAACATTGACTCATCAATTATTAATAATATAATGATTCCCAGAACAAGTACTTTTACTTTTTGATACTTTATTAACGTTTTGATTATAATACTTATAATATAAGACTTTTATTAGTAATGGAGTACTTGTACATTGTTCTGTTGGTACCGTTACTTAAGTAAAAAATCAGAGTACTTCTCTCACCTGACAGAAACTGACAAACAGAGACTTTCCTGAAACAAAAAGTCACACTATTAATACAAAATGTGAATCAACTACTAAATAATTATGTATTATTATAGGTTAAGATGCCCAGTAGTATAACCAAAAAAAGAGCTCACCGCAACATTAAAGAGATCAACACATCAAAGCATCACTTAATATATAAGTAGAAGTACTTGCTCTTTGCTTGATTATTTATATTTTATATATCGTATACAAAGGAGTTAAAACATTTGCAGCAGTAAAATGCATTAATTTTAGCACAAATATTAATCAAGAACATTATTTATAATATCAAAACACTGACAGGAAACATTTTACTACACTATGAGTTTTTTTGAAAGTAGTATGGAAGTATGATTAGAGAAAAATGTATTTCTAAAGTACCGTATAAGTACTTGAATTTGAGTTAAAGATCTGAGTACTTCAACGGAAACTCGTCTCTTTTTTTTTTCCGTGCGTACTTTATATTTTTGGACTCTGGAGATGATGGGATGAGACACCAGCAGGCCTGAGCTCAGCAGGGGGATTGGGGGAGGAGGGGGTGAAAATAGGGGGTCTGGAGGGGAGGAGGCGTTTTTTTGGCAGCAACTTCAGAGAAGACGGGACACCTCGGGATCAGGTCGATTAGGGCTTGCGTGCCCGTGTCCTGGTTTATGGCGGCTTTTCACTGGAACATAACCTCTTTGTTGGACAGAGGGGTGAGGCAGGTGTTTTCTCCCCCTCTTCTCCCCCCCTCTCTCCCTCTCTCATCAAGTGTAACTCAATGAGGCCCGGAGTTAGACACATTTACACACTTGAGGATGAGCCATCAGCCTTAAACCATCACTGCTCTACAATTTAAACAACAGAATTTAGGGAAAATACTTCATATATTCAGGTGTGAGTATAAATATTGTACTCCATGTTTTCTCTCTTCTCTGGAGGAGACAGAGATTATCGAGGATACTTCTCATAAAAATGAATATATAGATTAAAATAATGGCAAAGAATGAATGTTTGGTGTTTCGGTGGGATGCAACTAGGTATATTTAGTTAAGTACTGTACATAAGTACAATTTGGAGGTACCTGAATTGAGTATTTCCATTTTATGCTACTTTATACTTCTACTTCACTACATCTCAGAGGGAAATATTGTATGTTTTTATGCACTACATGTTTAAATGATTAATACAGAATAAAGTAAACTAATACATTATGATGTTTTTATGAACTAAGCTACCCAATAGTACATAAAGTAGAGCAGTACAATCCAATAATATAATAAATATCATTTTTAAATGGGCTATTTGGCAAAATGAGTCATACTTTTGTACTCTTACACAGTGGGGCAAAGTACATTTACTCAAGTTCTATACAATTTTGAGGTACTTTACTGGAGTATTTCCAATTTATGCTACTTTAAACTTGTACTTCACTACATCTCAGAGGGAAATAGTGTACATATTATTTTTGCACTACATGTATTTCAACAGATTTAGTTACTTTGCGGAGTCAGAGTATTAATAGAAAAAAAGTAAACTAATAGATTCTGATGTGTTTTCATGGATAAAGCTACCTGGCAGTACATAAAGTAAAGTAGTACAATCCAATACTATAATATTTGATGTTCTGAAATGTGCAATTTTGCACAATAAGTACTTTCTGTACTTTAGGTATATTTTACAGCTAATACTTTGGTACTCTTACTCCATGGTGGAGATTACATTTACTCAGGTACTGTTCTTTAGTACAAATCTGAGGTACTTTTTTTTTTTTCGTTTTATGCTGCTTTATACTTGATGATGAGTGATATTATTCATAAAAAATGTATTTAACTAATACATAATATTGTGTTTGAGTACAATCCAATAAAATAATATATATTATTCTGAAATGGGCCATTGTGCATAATGAGTATAATACTTTTGTACTCTTATACAGTAATGAAATTTAACTAAGTACTGACTTACTCGAGTACTGTACATAAATACAATTATGAGGTACTTGTACTTCCATTTTGTGCTACCATATACTTCAGCTTTAATGCATTTTGGAGGGAAATATTGTACTTTTTACTGCACTCCATTTATTTTGAAAGCATTAATTACTTTGATTCAGTTTATTGAAAGAAAATAAAGTCGAATGATAAATTATTATTTGTTTTTATTTGTTTTAAGAAAGTTTGCAGTATGTAAAGTAGAGCCATAATATAAAATGCATGCTTCAAAACTATTTTACAGTCATGGCTGGAATAAATACTTCCTGGTACAGGGCAGAGTAAATAACAGTTAGAAAGTACCTGGAAAATACTTGAAGTATAACTGCAAAAAAGAAAAAAAAGCATATTGAGTCTCAGGTCGATTTAAAAAGATAATACATAGAGATAAAGGGTAGCAAACATCTCAAACATACAACATTTCTATTATCATAAAGAAGTTATGATCGTTTTTCTAACATCACACTCGATTACACAACAGAAAACGGATAAAAACGTTTATGCAAATAGTTTCGAGTTATAAAAACAGAGGAGATGATCTTCTACTGCGGAGATCCTTTATGCAAAAAGTAAACAGTGGAAACGGCCCTCAGGCTTCTTCTAAGTTACCTTTCGTTTGCCCTTTGCCATCAGTCAGTTAAAGTATCGATGCAACACACACACATTATACACACACATTTTATGTAAAAACAAAGAACTATTCACCTGAACAGCCACTGACGACTCTTTGTTTCATCTTTTCATGTAAAAGTACAAACGCAACAGTGTATAAGTACTCCATCACAAGTGCAAGTCTTGCATTTCAAATCTTACTTAGAAAGTGAGAGTATCAAAATGTAAATAAAGTATGAAAAGTATTTGTTCTGGGAATGATGATATTATTAATATCGACCGCTACATAAATTCATCAAAGTGGCAGTATTGCAGTGTAAAAGTCATGCATTCAAAATTGTGCATGAAAGTACAAAAGTATTGGCATCAAAATATACTTCAAGGAATACGATTAAAACTACTCATTATGCAGAATGGCCCACCCCTGAATAGTACATAACTTTGGATTGTACCACTTTATGTACTGCCGGTTGGCTTTATCCACAAAAACATAATATATTAGTTTATGTATATTTTGTATTAATGATATAAATATGCAAAGTAAAAAGTTATCAAATACATGAATTGGAATACAAAATATATAACCTCCTCCTTGTAGTGAAGTAGAAGTATCATAAAATGGAAATACTTAAGGACAGTAGAAGTACCTCAAAATTGTACGGTAGCCTACTTGAGTATATCTAGTAAGTTACATTCCACTACTAAAATAAATCTGAGGGGTCATGAGATGATTAATGAGAGAGGAAGCAAAGTTCTGCTACACAAATGTTTTTTAATATCTAGGGATTTGTCTCTATTTTTTTATTTTAAGTGAACTATTTGGATACATTGAAATTGAAGATGTAAAGTTAATTAAATGAAAACATATGATACATTCTCAAAAGAGACAAATTGTACCATAAACAACTTTAAACTGGACCAGCCACTGGTTGAATCTTTGACTTATTGTGTACTGCAAGCTGATTATGCAGCTTTTTTTAATGTAAAATCTTAATTAGTAACTCCAGCCGTCAGATAAATGTTAAAAGTGCAATATTTCCTCTGAATTGTAGTGGAGTAGTACTTGTTTAAGGTACTACTTGGGTGGAGCGAGGTGTGATCAAATCTACACATGGCCCAGCCTCCCACCGCCAGCGGAGAGCGAAACAGCCTCAACACATCAATAAAGTGTATATTCGTCTCTCACATGTAGAAATACCAAACTATCCGTCACACAGCAGGCAGCGTGGGGCCGAGTCCACCGACACATCCTCCATGAACATGTGTGTTCAAAGTGTGTGCCACCATTCTCTCATTCACACCCGTGATTGGAAGCGGTGTTTGTGTGGACTATAAATCATACTTAACAGACTCCTTTGTATTTCATCCTTCAAACAAGTTCCTCTGTTTTTACTCTGAGACCTGCCGTGTAAGCAGAGATTTATAGGTTTAAAATGGGTACACGTCTACGGTAAAAACATGGATAAATTAGTTGAAACGTTAAAGTTTTGGGGATTTTGTGCCAAATCTGGGTAGTAGGCATCGATGGATTACTGAACGGGCCTGCCGGACACAGAATCAGGGGCAAAAGTTGTCGCCTTCACCTACAAAATGTCCCTCAAAGAGACCCGTACCAACCGGGTAGTAACTCAAAATGACCACAAAGAAACATGAAACAACTACAAAGAGATACGAAAAGACTACAAAGAAATATAACATGACTACAAAGATACCTAAGCAACCACAAAGAGACACAAAATTACTACAAAGAGACAAACAAATACTACAACAAGACCAAAACAACTACAAAGAGAAGCAAAACAGCTGCAAAGAGCCACAAAGCTTCTCCAAAAGGGATTCATTACAACTATGAAAAGTGGCAAGTTAACCACAAAGAGACATGACATGACTACAAAGACTACTCAACTCATCTACTAATTGCCTTTAATCCTTCATTAGTTATCCCTAACCGTTTATCAAAGAAATATGTCCAGGAGATTTTGCAGAACATGGAGAAATAAAGGCATCAAAATGCTCTCCAACAAAGGTTATATGTATTATAACAAAGTAATATAATAGTATTTTATTAAACATAGTTTATAATCCCCTGAAACGAATTATCGTTGGGTTTTCGTCAGTTTAGAATGATCCATTCCTATCAACATAGGGAGCAGGTCTTGTTCACGGAGTCCGCCATGTTGCACCGCTATGTTTCTACAGTAGCCCAGAAGGGACAAACCAAACACTGACTCTAGAGAGAGACTTTTGAGTTTTTTACGTTGTCAGAAGTCCACCATAGTTCTCTGACGAGCTCGGAAAGGAAGGATTGAGCGGAGGAGTATTCAGTTGGTTGCAATCTGCAACTTCACCACTAGAGGCCACTAAATCCTGCACACTGCTCCTTTAAACCGATGCAAAGTGTTTATAGAAACAAAGCAGAAAAAAAAGTATTTCCTTCTCCTTTTATTTCTCCTTGGATTGTTTCAAGATGACATCTTTGTTTTGGGTTTCATGCTTGAAAAGTTGCATCCATCGCTGATCTTTTTCTCTCCGTGAACCTTCCGAACGAACGAAAGAAGCGAGAACTTTAGTCATCTTTGTGCTACTGTGCTCTCCTCTGCGGGCATGCAGGTATTTGGATTACATATGATAAACGATAGTCATAAACCACCACCAAGGTAGATATGATTGAGGTGACGAGAAGAATGGTTGACTGTGACCAGTGCTGATAACAGCCCCCAAAACAAAACGCCCGGCTCTGATGGAGGCGATAGCGGAGGTGCAGACATTTTTTTCTGTTCTTGATACTATGCTTTATTTTACACACTTAGTGCATAGAAGTGTGTGATTGACGGCTTGATCTTTATCTGACTTGCGAACTATCCAAATGCCATCATGCTAACAATTTTAGCATGAACGATAAACTGGGTGGTTGATTTGCAGATGGGAAGATTTCCCCTCGTTCCCCTCGGTCAGGGACTTCGCTTTGATCAAGACCTCAGATCTCAGAGGTACAGCACCAACACCTGCGTCCATGTTGTTTGGCTACGCTCCATTGGCCGTCCATCAACACCAGCGCTGATAGACTGCCTGCAAGGTCTGCATGCAAAATAAATGACCGACAATCTGTGGGAAAAAAGAAACGAGGAGACCGAGAGAGAACTGAAGTGAATGTGTGAATGAGATGAGTTGAACTGATAATATGTCGAGGTCATCATAAGTACTGTATCTGAAACGGGAAATTTGCCAGATGTTACAGAAAAAAAACAGAAGAAGAAAACTTATTTTCACATATTTGTATGTTTCTGAGAGAAGTATTATTATATATTATATATATTATATATATATTTTTAAGAAAAATCACTTATCACATTGTTAAAATAAGTAAAAATAATCTCCTTTTTGGTCTTGTCTGCTATAGTGCACGTCCTTGTCTGTTTTATGTGCCTTCAGTATTTATGTATTTTTATACATTGTTTATTGTCTTTACTATATTTTAACATTATGTAATACTTCTACAAAATATCTATATGATCAAATTTGATCAAACATATTGAAATAAGCTTCTGGTCTGCCTATTTAGCAAAACAATATATCGATATAATATTTATATTCTGATATGAGACTAGATGTTGTCTTTAGTTTTGTTCATCATAATATGATATTGCATAAGTGTTGTTTTTTTCTGGTTTAACCGATACATAACAGTAAAGTTATGTCATTTTCTGAACTTACCAGACTGTTCTTTTATTTGCCTTTTACACATGGTCTTGTATATCCCCATTACTAATGATTGTTAATCCAAAAATCTAACTGTGTAAATATTTATCAAATGCACCAATGGCAAATCTCTTCACAATATGGAAGTATGTGGGCTAAAATATTGTGATATTTAAATGTTCTGCATATAACCCAGCCCTAATTCAAAGTATATAAAATAAAAAAAATCCTGCCAACAGGATGCAACTATCTCGACTTAAATGAATAGTTCAACATTTTGAAAAATACAATTTTGTTGAGTTAGATTGAAACCACTCTCATGTCTGTGCAGTAAATATGAAGCCACACCCATCAGCGGGTTAGCTTAGCTTAGCATAAAGACTGGAAACAGAGCCAAACAGCTAGCATGGCTCCGTCCAAAGGCAAACAAACAACACACTACCTGCACGTTTCAAACTCACTAACTGACCAAAGCGTAGACTTGGAAGTTGTATCATATTATTCATCATGGTTAAAATGCAAAATAAGCAAAAATATATGCCAAAAATGACAATTATTCCCTAAGGAAAAGAAACTTTCCACTAGAAAATGATTTATGCAAGAAAATATAATTTTGGTTGTTGTTCTTTGATGTAAATGATGAAGTGGAAACAAAAACAAAAGTCATTTTGGTATCAAAATTAAGTTTTGCTCTTACTGCATATATGCATATTAGAACTTTTTTGATTAAATGGTTATTTTGAAACTTGCAGTGACGGATGGCTGCTCAGAGGGGCATTTGTCGCCAGAGCCCTGCAGCTGCTGGAGCACTTTAATACTCAGGAGTTTATGATCTCGCCCCGTTCTCCAAAGTGCCTCCGTCTCCGGGGGGTCATTACTGAGCTCCTGACTTCATATTGGTGCTTAACATCAGCAATAAAGGGGGATTCAGTGTCATTAAACGCCACTGACCATTCTTAACTGTTTCTGAGCTGCTGACGGACTCGGCTCAGAGGGGAGGAAGGCGGGTTTTCTTTGGCAGATACACACTCTTTATGCAAAATCACATTTCAGACTTCAGTTTATTTGACAGTTTGTAGAAGATTAACATGTGAAGACACGCAAGAGAAGAGAAGAGGGGGAATATTTTGATCAAAGAAACATTTCTGCTTCCAAAAAAAGTTCCAGCCTTTTGATATGTATCACTTTAACTTGATTTGCATCGCTGTTAGAAAAACATCTGATCATATTTGCCTTCTGGGTTCATGAGCGTGACTTATTGGTGTTGTCTTTGGATGTTGTTATGTGTCACATCAGACAGTTTGGTTTTTGCAACTGCCAAGATGTAATCTCCCCCTTCTCTCTCTCTCTCTCTCTCTCTCTCGCTCTCTCTCTCGTCTCTGCATGAAGGAGAAAACTCAAAGTGTGATGTTTTGCAGGGCTGTGTAAATTAAGCATAATTTCACTGGGGTCTGGTGTAATAACTACTGCATCAAACTCCAACGTAAAGTATATTTCATGATTAAATAAAGCTGTTCTTCAGTCACCTATTTCAAATTCTTGGCAAGTGTTTCCTGGATCTTTTGTTGCCCCAACACTTCCTGTACTTTTAATTCTTTTTTTTTGTTTGAATAATATATACACTTGTTTATTCATAAAATAAAATCCTAAGAGCGCAGGTTTCACTTGTATTTACGCAACAGCGTTTTTATAAAGGGTATACCGTTCTTTCATCAGAAAGTCCTATTTGACATCAAACAAGTGGCCGAGGTGGCTGTCGCTGTCAAACACTGCTTGTGTATTATGTAAATATGTATTCAGACTTTTCAGGAATATGTGCGATTGGCTCTCTGCTGCTGCTCAGTGAACGTTTACTGCAGTACGAAAGAAGGAATGATAAAGGTTTTATTTTAGGTTTCATTATAGAAGTCAGACTACTTTGTTTAATATAAATTATTTAAAAGTTAAAACATCTTCGCATTGATTTCATTCATATGTTATATTTGATATATTGTATATTGTAAGTGTGTTTACTTCATTTTAAAAGGCCCATTTTTTCTCCATCAACTCCATCGATCTCTCTTTGACTTTATAGAATACTTTTTCATACTATATATGTCCTCTACTGTTTCTACAAACTTGTTTACCTTGGGAGGATTCAATGTTTTCCAATTTCTTGTTAATTCAGGATCCATAAAAGATACAATTCCTCTTTTTCAAAATAATTGATATAAAGTTGTGTCAAGATGTTTAAATAATTGGAAAGAAAAAGACCAACGATATGGAGAAAAATGTTTTGACACAATAAAGTATAAAAATTTGACTCTGCAGGTGCAACCATGCAAACATTGACTTTGGCCCCTTCAAAGTAAAACCCCGTGACTACGGAGAGTCTGATACATTTAAGAGGTTGATTTATCGGGAAATCTGCACTAATTCATCAGTACAATATCTGTCACTGTCAAATAAAAGCATTTCACGTATCCACAACTTTGTTTGGACAAACATCCAGAGCCTGATTGATTCCTCGTTTGTGCAGTAAAGTACACTAAAACTCCGCTCTTGTGGCTTTATGCTCAATCCCCCTGTAGCAAAATGTCAGAGCAGGCTTGCACACGCTCAAACATAAGACACAATATTGCAGTTTATTAAAGACGGGGAGATACAATAAAGAAGAAGAAAAAAAACCTTCTCTGAGGCACCTCGCCCTATAAAACAACAAGAAATAAAAGTGTTCCCTTCAACGTCGATGTTGACATGACAGCTTATTCTTTTGGCAAGCGCCAGAGAAAAGGGCCTGCTACATGCTTCTCTGACACTTTTCATTATCACCTGCACAAAAGCAACAGTGAAAGAGGCGGAGGAGGTGGAGGCGGAGGAGGTGGAGGCGGAGGAGGAGGGGGAGGAGGAGGGAGAAGCTGACAGTATCCCCACGCTCATTCATCATAGCTGAAGGTATCTGCATCATACATTAGAGTCAATAAAGCCGGGTGAAACCGGAGCTGATTTCTTGCTAAATTCCGCCATTAGTCACAGGCCCATATTTCAGGATTAGCCGATCCTAAAAGGGGTAATTGTTGCTCGGGGGGGGGGAACGGAGGGGGCGGGGGGCTCTTAAGGCTGTCTGAAGCCGAGTGCACTCAACTTTTTAAGAGTGTTTGTTTAGGTATGATTTCTTTAAAAAGCGGTGTCGTTCTTTGGGATCGGCCAAGCTGTAAAATTCCTGTGTTTGTGGCCCTTTGAGGTCATGGATGGATTACTGAACAGGACTACCGGGCAAAAGCCCAGAGGGACCCAAGTTTAAAGGGGGCCCCCTGGTTTAAAACTGCAAAATGTCACTCGAAGAGACGCCTACAAAAATGACACACTAATAAATCCACACAGAGACACAGAAAGACTACAAAGAGGTACAAAACTGCTAGAAAGAGACACAAAATGTCCAAAAAATACACAAAATGACCACAGAAAGACACAGAAAAAGCACAATTTGACTACAACGAGATACAAAAAGGCACAAAATGACCACGAGATACAAAATGACTTCAAAGAGTTACAAAATAACAGAAAAAGACGCAAATTGACTACAAACAGACACAAATGACTACAAGGACACATAAAATGACAGTAGCGAGACATAAATCGTCCCAAAAAACATAAAAATGACCAAAAAAAGACACAAAAAGACTACAAAGACAATCAAAACTACCAAACAAGACACTAAATGACTATAAATAGACACAAAAAATACAAACAGACACAAAATTACTTCAAAGAGACACAAAACAACCAAAAAAATACATAAAAATGACCTTAAAGAGACAAAATATCCAAATGTTTTGTGAGCACCAAAGAGTGAAAACCTATCATAGATTCACCACCTGGAAAGGTGATTGTTTGAAAAGGTCTAATGGTTACCTTGTAAATGAATCAATTGCTGCATTGCTGCATTTTTTTTTTCCTTCCCAGCAGCGCTTAGCGTGGCGTGATCACGTTTCTGCACCGAGGTGAGGCGTGCAGAAGACAATGCGACGCCGCCGAGCCACTTAAGATCCCCCGCTGATATTTGATAGAAGCCTTAATCGTTTATTTTGGGGCAAAGTGGGACAATGGCGCCTGAGGGAGCGCCGCTTTCTTTTTCAAATATGTGTCACGCATGTTAAATCGTTTGCCATCGAGGTTTGAAAACCCACAAGAGGAGCCGCTGAGAAATAAGCCATTATTTGCAACTCAATCCCGTTTGATTTCTGTCTGCAGTGAAAGGAAATAGTTCCCATTGAGCTCTGTGGAACAAGTAAACCATAACATTTGGTCAGTGTCTCTGGTGTGGTTTCAGAGGGGGGGGGAAACCAAAATATCCCCGTTCAGAACAGGCTTCCACAGGCTTCACGGTGCACCCTGAACTCCTGCTGAACTGGTTGTTAATGATTATAACCCTGATATATATGCGGGCGTATACGGTAAATGAGGGCACACTTAGGAAGCCACAGGGGCCTTGTTATGCTTTTGCTATTTTCTTACAGCTTAAGGAGGTCCACCTGTTCCCCGTTAAGTCCCACCGTGTTGCTGCTAACTCGGAATATTTTAACACTCACGTGAAGAAACGCAAAATCAGTTCTGTCAGCGAGTCCGCTCCGATCGTTTTGGGTTAAAGGCTCCCTTAAAAAAGAAATGAAAAACAATCCGCTTCTCCTCCTTTACACATCATAAACGCTATTTAACCCCCAAATCCACTGACAGAATTGAAAAGAAGTGTTTTTGGTTTGCATGTGTCGCCACATTTGTAGCTTTTGCGGCTCCTGAACTGTGTTTCTGAATTGAGGTAGTAGTACATGATGGGTTTTTTTTCACAGTGAAGTGAAAACCTTTCAACGTGGGCTGAAAAAAAAGGAGGAAATATGAAAAACTAAAAACATAGCATTTCACGCTCACTTAGAGATGAATTGAGCATCTGGTGAGAACTTCACTGCAGTGCAGCCTGTGTCAGCTTGTTCGTGGTTTCACGACACAGTCACAACTCTTGTTTTTAATTCTTAAATAAAGAAAGAAAAATTGAGTTTATCTTCTTCTAAAAGCATCTGATAACTAACCGTAATCATCTGATGCTCGGGTGTTTATTTCGTCTTTGGTTTGAAACAGAGAAAAGGTGAAACTATGGAAACGAGTCGGTCATGCTTAGATAAAGTTACAGGAACTAGAATCATGTTTTTAGTTTTGCATCATTCAATTCACTTGAATGTCGCTTTTGCTGCGAGATGCCAAATCATTTTTTATATATGTTTATGTTGGACGGAACAAATTTCCGCTCAAAGCCTTTTTTATACGCGTTCCCATGAGATCGGGTGGAGAGAGTCAGGTTGTGGCTACACCTACAAAAAAAGAATGTGCCGTAATTCGTCGTTATCCCACAAAATAATTTCATATGTAATTCAAGTAATAATACATTAGTAAGTATGAAGCCCACAAAGCCCACACATGAAGGGTGGGAGTGGAGGTGGATGGGTCCAACAAACTTTTCAACCAGGAGGCCGCCGTTAGTTCCCAAGTCAACATTTTTTGTTTTTCATGTAACTTGCGTGCTTCAGTATCTGTACTTAGTTATTTGAACCCAAACAACGATCTTTTCTTAACCTAACTAAGTCGTTAACTTAACTCAGTAGTTTCCTGTGAAGAGGGAAGACGGTAGGCATGTAACAAGCATAAATTGACATGCAGAAAAATGAGGATTAACTTTCCATCATACGAACCCTTGTACGAAGATACGTTGAGAGAATTGACAGAGGCACCACAATACATTTATCAACATTTTTTGTTTCTGATGTAACTTGCGTGCTTCAGTATCTGTACTTAGTTATTTGAACCCAAACAAAGATCTTTTCTTAACCTAACTAAGTCGGGTTTTTTTGCCTCAACTTAACTGAGTAGTTTCCTGTGAATTAAAAAGACTGTTTGCATGTTACGGGCAGAAATTGAGACGCGTTGCTGGACTTTTGGAGGAAAATGCATGAATAAATGAGGATTAACTTCCCATAATACAAACCCTTGTATGAGGACACACTGAGAGAATACACAGAGGAGCTACAATACATTAAATTAAATTAAATAAAAAAAGGATACCAAAAAACGTTATTGTGTTATTACAATATTTCCTTCATAAGAATTTGCATAAATTTGCAATTTGCATAAAACTTGTGATTTGAGAGTTTCCCCACTTCTGAACACTTCAGCCTGAAGCGTCAGAATCCTGGAGGATAAAGACAAATGAAACGAAAAAAAACAACCTGTTGAGTTGACGCCTTGTTTTGACAGGACTGAATAAAACTGAATTTAAAGTGTTCCTCTGCCACTGTGTGTTTCGCTCACGGTGTTCACACGTTTCCTTCTCTTTCCACCGACAGGTTTCTACATGGTCACATAATTATTCCCTCCTCGCTGCCTGTAGAAGTGAAGTCCTCTTGATGGCTGCAGAGGGCCCGCTAAGCTTTGGCTCCCAGCCAGCCCTGTCTCCATTTCACTGATGGACTCACACAGCAATTTGCCTGAACAAACTTATCCCAGCTGTGCGGAAAAAAAAAAAACTCTGGAAAACGCATCACTGTGACAATTTCAGGCATGTTTGGCTTCTCACATGGATATTCAGAGATGTGCTTTTCCTGTAACTCGTGTTATTTGAGTCAGAATAAAAATAGACGCCAACCGACTGATGTCAGCTCACCTCTATGAGATGGCGTTCAGCAGACAGGTAACACCGAGTTCAGCGGAAACCTGTCAGGGGATGAATAGCAACGTAATGCCGGCTTTGAATGTATTACAAATGACACCTTCATAAATAACTCTTCCATAAGACGGAACAGACGGCTCTGCTTTTGAAGGTTTTGTGAGAGTTTGACGTTAAGGCTCTCTGGATATATAGTTATAAAGCAGTCACAAAAACATGTCCGATGGAGCGGGTTTACCCCTCTGGCATTACAGGATGCAAAACCTTTTTCTGTGAAATTACGGTAAATTATAGGCAGGAATTTTGTCATTAAGCTTGTGTACAATCTGCGGTTCCTCTTTAAAAGAGAATACAGTAATACTGTAATTAAACCATAGAGTTTTTTTGTGTAACAACTAAAAAAATAACATTATTTCACTGGCAGCAGTTTCATCAGCTAGTTATCGCTACTGTATCTGGAGAAATACAGTAACTTACTGTAATCATAATGTAAAGTCATTTGCCAGCTGTTTGCGGTAAATTACTGTGAAAAGAAACATTTGATTGTTGGGATCATTGGAGCAAGCATGATGACCCCCAGAATGCATTGCTTTCCCAGCAATATACAGTATAAGCATAATACAGTAGAATTTAACTGTAAATGTACATCAGTGTTACAGTGTTCAAATAAATCATAAATATCAGACAATTTACATTTTAGTACAAAGTGTATGAAGTACAAATACTGCACTTACAGTACAATTCAGACATCCTTGTACTTTCCGAGTACAAGCATATTGTACTTTTTACTCCATGACACTTATTTCATATAAATTAATAATTAATTAATTATGATATATTATTAAAGTGTAATCTTCCCAGCAGTACATAAAGTATTTAAAATTAGCTTCTCCTTTACCAGCAGCAATATTCAAGTGATGTACACATTAATGCATCAGTAATTATAATCCAATAATTTAACTGCTTGATGAGTTCTTTTACTTTTAGTGCTTCAACTATATTTTGATGCCAGTATTTTGGTACTTTTAATTATAAGCAATAGTTTGAATGCAATACTTTTCCTTGAGGTATTTTACAGTGTAGTATTGCTACTTTTACTAGTTTATCTACAGTTTTTATAGTTAATGTAAAATAGGAAAATCACTTTTTCATAGATTGCTAATGACTACTTCACCAAAAAAAAAGAAAAATGAAGAACGGTTTGCCTTTTTGAGTGCAAATATAGTAAATGGCACAACATTTAAATGTAGTTGTTCTTAAAGTTGACAATTTGATTCAATCACAAGTTTAAGTCCGCTGCCTTAAATGAGAATAAAAAGAGTCAACATTTACACAGACACTTATAGAGACAGTCAAAGCTAAATGTATCAGCTCACGAGAAGAAGAAGAAGAAGAAGAAGAAGAAGAAGAAGAAGAAGAAGAAGAAGAAGAAGAAGAAGAAGAATTTTGGTGAACCAATCACTCCTTCTCTCTTCTTAATGCCATAACAAAAACCCCAGTCTGACAAATATGACAGCTCAATCTGTTTGTGAGCGACAACAAGTCATCACAAGATTCCTGTCCAGGGTGAAAAAGTTACACACACATCTGCTTCAAGAGAGAGAGAGCGAGAGAGGAGGGGAAAATACCTTTAGAAAACTCTCAGCCTGGAGAATGGCGGAGGGGGATTTGTATTGTGAAAGGCCTGAGAGGAGAGAGGTGGGGCACTTTGACAAGCTCCTTTGTGAGCCCAGGAATCACATATTAATTGCGGCGCAGGGCGGCTGCCTTGGCTGTCAATGGGCTTTGAGTTTGCAGTGCCAGGTGAAATACCACGGGCTTGGATTCAACAACTAAATACTTATCTCTGGTATTGTTCCCTGAAAGTGAGCGCTGATGTCGGGGTGAAAAGATGAAGGCTGATGTATCTGATCCCGTTCGTCTGTCGATACCTCGGTAATGGCTTAAGCCTCGAAACCTGTCAAATAGCACAGGGTTGACAAAACAAACATCATCTTTCTTACACACTGTTAACTCCGATAAGAATGGTGGTGTGCATTACAGCAAGTGATAACCTGTATGAATACCTAATACTAATACACAGTACAGTGTGAGTGTGTACGTTTAGGAATCTCCAAAGTGACACTTTTTTTGTTCTTTTCTGTTCTAATCTACGTGGAAAATGAACACGACGAAGAAAGGACTGATACAAATGAAATACATTATATATATATATTTAAAAAGGGTCAAGCCATCAGAATTATAAGAATGTTGAATATGTCAAATACATGCATAAAAAATCTGAGTGAAATTGTATTATTTATTACATTTGGATGTTCTTTATAGGAAAGGATAAATCAAGTTAAAGAAAGAAACGGTAAAAACACTAAAGACAAAGACAAACAAAACCAAAGGTAGACAGACAGACAAGAGAAACATGTTTGAGTTTACACAGAGGTCACAATCCATGTGAAAATATAGCAGCACTATATATTATTTCTGTCATGTTGGTTAAACAGAGGATGCAAGATCTTCAGTGGAATTCCCAGACTGATGCACACACTGTGCTTCAGTCTGCTGCTTTGTCCACTTTCATAGATTTTCCATTCTTTTGTTCTAGTTTTTGGCAAACATTTAGGTTTGCTTTATGAAACAAGCTCAGGCCAAGACACGCTATTGTCAATAATTCAGGAGGTAGCTTATGAAATAAATGGTTTCTAAAAAAAGACTGAAAAGAAATATTAATTTCTTGCCAAAAGTCCGATGAGAAGATCGATGTCACTCTCACATCAGTACGATGAATACTTGGATGGAGCCAGCAGCCGCTTAGCTTAGCTTAGCTTAGCTTAGCCCAGCACTAAGACCAGAAGCAGGAGTTAAACAGGTGGCTGGCCTGGTTCTGTTCAAATATAACAAAATCCACCCTCCAGCAACCCTAAAGCTCACTGACTCATATGCTATATCTTGTTTATTTAATACAAAAAACAAATTATTTATTTGCTGTAACCAGTAACTTCCTCCAACATTTGTTTTTTTGTTGTCTAAGACTGAGACTGCATTTCCATCCACTTGTTTTTATGCTCATTTTCATATTTCTGAGTGAAAACGGCAAAAAAAAAAAATCGAAATATGCAAAAACCTAATAGTAATATAATAAATCATAATAAAAGCATGACCTTTATGAATTCCCTTTTCCTGTTTTTCTGGAACTTCAGTTAAAACTTGCATTAAATTTGCATGGAAACGTGGATTGAGAATCAAGTCCAATTTAGGACCAAAATATGCATAAACCAATTCTCATTACTAAACTATGAATTCAAAGTCTGATGAACAGATGTAGATCTTCCTGCAGGACTTCAGCACAAATCCATTTAATATCAAAATGATCTGTTTAAATAAGGTCAAGTGTAGACATTTTATGGGAGGTAGAGGAACTAGTGATGAAGACGAGTCTAAATATATATATTTTTCTCGAAGCAGATCCTTTGGACATGTTGATCTTTGACTTTTTGACACCTCACATCCAAACTGCTGCAGGTCACATTTTGACCAAACAGAAGAAGCTGCCTATTTTAATTGTAGAAAAAAATATATATGCATATATAATCCGTCTATAATGGCATTCTGGGTGACTCAGGGATAGAAAATGACTAAATGTGTCCATCGTTATATGGTTAAACGCTTCATTTTGTGAGTGGAAACAAGCAATTAGTCCCAGCATGCCACACATACCATAATAAATCACCCCATGAGCTTCTTCTTTATTGTGCACCATTCATACATTTTCTCCTTTAACACTGGATACTCACATTCCTTTAACCATCACGGATAGACGTATTGCACCCGTCTTTACATCTTAACACCACTAACCCCACTCCCGTGGACGTGGTGAAGATGAAGTGGTCTTAACAGCTCACAGATGCTCACCCTGCGCTGATGGTGGGCAGGTATTCATGGGTTGACTTCACCCCCCCACCACCACCACCACCACCACCACCCGCCCTCTAAGGCTGCAGCGATTCACTGTGACAAGTTCAAAACACATGCTGCCGTTGCACCATCAGCTACAAGTTGAAAGGAATGGAAACACATTCGGGGTTGGAAAAAAGAGCCAAACTAACTATTCGGGCCCTGTTTGGTCTGTTTCATCTGATTCCAACAGGCGGGTGAAAGACGAGGCGATAGAGGTGTTTCAAAAGTAGTTACTTTGTTGCAGTTCAACACATTCTTCAAAAGTTTGTCTCTGCAATATATTTGTCGATGAAATAGTTTTGGGCAGAACTGTGATGTCTTTGTTGATGAAGTGTTTGGGTCTGTAGATGGGTTATGAATGTCTTTGAGATCGAAGCCTCAAAAAATCAGAGCAGCCACAAGAAACTAATCCCCCCTTTAATATATAGTGCACATAGACTGTATATAAGAAGTTATGCTGTATCCTCTATTACGGTCCCATTAATAGTAAAATAAACTAAATGAAGGGTTTCACAAATTTAAAGCCACCATGGATGAAACATTCATAATACAAAGAGTAATAATTGACCTTGTCTGCTGAGGCCAACTGTGCAAAAACGTTTTTAACACACTACTGTTTCTGACGAAAAACACACCTCGAACACTAAATGCAGAATGATTTGCTTTCACTGTGGAGAGCTCCCAAGTCGTATAAGTAAATGTTCGACAAACGCTCAAGTGACAGAGTCCTCTATGACTCTTGTCCACTGGGAGCAAATTAGGAAGTAGTGTGCAGTTGTAATAGAGCCGTGGAGGGACGAGGTTAACGTCCTGCTTCCTACTGCTAGTCAGGGTTCATATAAACCATGACCATGATTGTTCCCTAACTAAACAACCAGATATTACTTTAACCATGACGACGTAGGTCCCCTAACCATAACAAAACAGTTACCTGTCATTAAATTCCACCATTAATTGTACATTTTTGGACCTAAATAAAGTATCCTTTTACATTTTACTATTTTACTATACTACTATTATCCACTTATGTTCAAGCAACATATTGTGTGGATTCAAGAATGGCTGTTATAAATATTGGATCATTAAATCACTAATTACTCGAAAATGAAAATGTATTTTATGATACATAGTTAAGATGTGAGTGAGTTAAGATAGTTTGTGTTCATACCAATAAAAACTGAAAATTTACACATTTAAATTATATCATATTATAATAAATAATGATTGATTCTGTTTGAAAATTTTCCGCCTTATTTTCAAACAGAAACTAAATGAACCAACCTATCCTCATACATCGGTTTTTAAGGTATCCTACAGAAAAGTTACTAAGTCTTTTCAAAACTTTTAAAACTTCCTTCTTCACAGGAACCAACTTAGTTAGGTTTAGGCAATAAAACAGCTTAGTTAAGTTTAGGCAATAAATATACTTAGTCAGGTTTAGGAAAAGATCTTGGTTTGGGTTGAAATAACTATTGAACTGCTGTTACTGAAGTATGCAAGTTATGGGACAAATAAATCAACATTGACTTCTCGTTTCACAGGGGAAACTAACAGACTCTGTGTTAGTCAACCAACTGTAACGGGTTCTATTTCTTGTCGGTATAGCTGTGACCTTGACCTAAACCAAATTTAGTCATAGTGGATGAGAAAACAACACAACTTCAAATGTTTTTGTTTAATTTGGATGACTTGCTCATATTATAGCACAAAGCAAAATTAAAACAAATCTGTTGCAGATTTTCTGTCAGAATCCTGAACAGTAGTGTGCGGAGTGCTTACATATCATCTGCTGATAATCAACATCTGTGCTTATGTGTAATCTGTCAGAGGATATTATCAGGCAGGGTTATTCCTGATCATCACGAGCTGCTGCTCTGGTCCGGCGCCGGGCCACCAGATGTCAGGCAGGTTGTAATATTAAACAGCGTGCTTTAACAATGAATGGCAGGACACCTGCAACAAAAGCAACTACAAAGGGACTTCCTCTGACAGCATTTCCTCTCCTCTCAGCCTCCTGCATGACCCCGGCACCATCTTGGAAAAAGATCTCAGCGCTCGTTGCTGTGGACCAGACCCCGGTCCCCAGAGAGAGCTCAAAAGCAGCCTCTCGCAAATTGAGCACCGGCAGTCCGAAATTGAGGGTGGAGTGATGGAGGATGGTGAGGGGGGGCACGGCGCACCTGCCCATAAATCTTGAAGAAGTTTTCCTTTCACAAGAAGCACTTGAAGAGAGAAATAACAAACAGCGGTCAGAGGGCCAGGGCATAAAGAAGAGAGGAAAGTGAGTGCCAAGAACAGTGTTTAGGAAATCCTTTACTGAGATGACACAACAGCCGGGGCCAAACTGGACACCTCTGAGATCCAAAAGTCAACCATGCAGACACTAAACATCTGTTTTCTTTTCTTAAACATCTGTCTAAATGTGGATTGCTCTTTTGATGTTACCCAATCACTTTTGAGGATGACTACCAGATCAATAACTGGAGAATATCAATGGACAATAAATATATGTAGTATCTTATAAGCTACTTAAAGTGAGCTACTAGTGTTATTATAAGAAAAAGCAATACTGTTATAGGCTTCTATAGCTTATTACGGAAGACATTTTGACACGTCACAGCAGGAAAAGAAGATGTGTAGGCTTAATACTAATATTGTTGATCAGTGAATTGTATTTATTTGTGCCTACTAATACTAAATGTGTTTTTCCTATTATGACAAAACCAAATGCAGCGAGAAAGGCCTATAGCGAGCCATCTTGACAGTCGTGTCCATGGAGGTATCGAGCTAATTAGCCGTGTTGAACCATCAACTTTCCCAAAAGACAAATGGTTTTCAGACAGTAATGAGGCGATGATACAAATACGCCTTTTGAATAAACTTTGTGAATTTATTGTCCTGTTTGTGATGAAGCTAACTAGCTTGCTAACTGAGAGTTAGCAACTTGCTGTCAGATACTATTTAGAGAGTTTTTATTCTTCAGTTACAGAACTTTTTTTTTTGTTCTTCAGTATCTCTTTATTATATGAAATTAAAAATGCTGAAAACAAAACGGTAGAAAAAGTAAACAGCCCAGTTAGACAAAATACTAGGGTGCTTGCAGTTAGCTTACTGGCTGCCAAAAACACGTACAAGAAAAGAAAGGAGAGAGGCAGAAAGCAGAAAAGAGAGACAAGATGAAGGGGAAAGTGTTCTTTCAGCTGCTAGTATTAATAAAAACGATGTGGAACAGATCTAATGTGCTAAACGCTAAGTTTAAACACAAGCACATTTGCCTCTATCATAACAAATATGGCCTTTTTATTATTTCGATGCCGGCTGTCTTCCCTGTTTAAACATTCACTCTATCATCTGACTCAGAAATAAAAATAAGCGCACCACAATGTAAGCATTGGTTATTCAAATGGGACTCTCCGATGACACAGGCAGAAAGCAAACAGCTCGCTGCCAAATGTGGCGCATGTAAAACTAATTATAACACTCCTTTTGTTTGCACACACCTGTGGATGGCAATTGTGTAGGTGTCAATGTGTGTGCATGATGTCTGACTGGTGTCTACAAGTGTGTGTCGGATGCTTGACAGTAAAACTTAAACAAGAAACAGACAAACATTCAATACAAATATTATATAATACATCAAGATGAATATTACAGTTTTGTTCTAATGTGTCATAGCTGAAAGACTCTTTTAGAAGTATGATGCTTGAACTTGTGCCAGAAAGGTCTTTATCTTAGAGAAATATAAATAACAAACTTGCTTTACCGGTACTTTACTCATAAGGGGTTAAGAATTAGAACAAAATTCCTTTTATTGTATTTCCATAGAGCCTTTTTAACAATAATCCAAGGACCAGAGATAAAAAAAAATAGCCGTTATGCTTATTAAGTGTTCTTTTTTTCAGCATCGTTTATGTATTAAAAAGCTAGACTGCAATTATTCAGTCTATAAAGTGTCAAAAATAATGTAAATTGCCAAAGATGCCCCCACCAATAAACAAAATATGCATTTTATAATGTTGAAAAGCAATTTAATCTTGCAAATAGTAATTAAAAAAAAGGATTGTGCTGTGTCTTAATTCCAATAAAGTGGTCACAAGTCAGTAAAGTTTAATTTAATTACCTTAAAGCTGGTGGTGCATGAAATGGTGACGTTTATGTTTTGAACTGCACACGGTCCCTTTTAGATTAAACAAATAAACAATAAATTAGGAAGTCCCCGTTGAGATGAAGATCTCCTCTGCATGAGTGACCTGAGAAAAAAATTACAGTATGAACTAGATAACAAAAACAAGAGTTCAAAGTTGATATGAGTAACCTTTAAAGCTATAAAAGTGCTCTCTATTGCTAAAATAATGAATACTTTATTGTTTCTTTCCTGGATGTGTTATTTAAAAAGTAAAATCATTTATTTCTTAATAGATTCAATGTGGATATATCTTGATTTGGGACAGATTTATTTAATTTTGCCTTTCCACAGACAAATGAAGAGACATGAAAGAGGGAAGAAGGATGAATTCAAGGGGCCATCTTTGCACCTGTAAGTGAGTGATCCATTGTTCGGCCCATCCATTTAAAAACCTGTAGGCTTTGAATAAAATGTCACGCCGGTGGTTCACCGGAGCCTTTTTACGGATGGTTTCAAGGTGAATGGAAGCCACAACCACTAGTCCTTTCACTGCCAAATGACTGCGGCCGAGCTCTTTCCTGGCTCGGTGAATCTGTAGGTGGGCGGCGGCTTTAACCGCAAAGTTAATTAGGTATGTTTATTTGGGTAAAATTTACATCCAGGAACCCTGTGCACATCCTTTATGGGGACGTATAAGAAAGGGCAGAATTGTTGAGGAGGGGAAGTCAAGATCAAAGTTTAAATGTGAGGCTTTGTTTATTGATATGTGAGGTATTCAAATGATGGGCTGTCAGGCCGGAACGCTTTGAATGTCTTACAAGGTCATCCAAGTGTCATCGCCTATATAGATAAATGCCTCATTTTTTCTATGAATCGTTAAATATGAATGGCACAAACATTATTTTCTCGGGAACATACATATATTTTCTCTTCACCGGAGCTGAAGCCAGTTTGGTGAAGATAGAGCAAAAAAGATATCTAAAGATCAAGCTTTTTTCCCTTGTGCTCCCAAACTGTTGAACAGCTTACCCAAAAACATCAGAAAGACAGCCTCTGTTGACATTGTTTAAGGGATCAAGCATCACTTAAACACATATCTATTTCACCAAGCCTTTCTTTTATAACAGCACTGTATGTGCGTTCCACTGAGTCCCAAATCTGTCTTTCAATATTTATTTATGTATTTAAAAACATTTATGCCTGTACATTTTTCTTATCAAATTATTTTGGGGGGGTAATTTTAAATGTAAATTGTTCTCCAGTTTACATTCATCTGTTGAATTGTTTTAATTACCTTAGAATGTTAGTGAAAAATGCATGCTTTCCATAAAAGGAAGTTTTTATTTATTTTTATTTATATTATTTTATTTATTAAGATTAAGATTTTTATAAAAAGATATTATAAATATTTATTTCCATGTGTGAATTTAAAAATAACTAAATCAAGAAACATTTTGAATATTGATATATTTCGGTCCCAAAACGGGTTCTAGTTATAATATTTATTCTAGTCTATTTGGATAACATACACTTGATGTAAATACAGACAAATTATGAGCTGTACAATGAAGAAGAAAAAAACACAAAAAGAATCGCTCAGTTGAGCTTTAGCAACCAAATGCCCATTAAAAACAGCTTTATTTTTTCATAATGAAAACAAGGTTTCTGATATCATATGGATGCAAATGGACCTTGACTAAAACCTGTGTGTCATTTGCATGGCTTGCCTTTAAAACTCCATGTTGCTGTCATCAGACTTACTAAGTTAGTGTACGTAAATGAGGACCAGCCGTCCATCACTCTGGACTTTGCATGTTTGTTTAGAGCTCTGAAGTCTGTGGGAATTCATTACCTGCCAGGTGTTACAGCACAGAGCTGCAGAGGCCAGTTTATGAGGCAGCTGCTGGTCACTGCTGCCATCTTGTGTTGATTTTAAGGACCGTTCAGTGGACCATGGTCATTTTTTCCAACATTTTTACCTCCAAATAGTTCCCCAAGTAGCTTTAAAGTTAGAAACATGTTAGAAAAGTGTATTTTCCAAACACTATTACATATATTTTTTGAAACACGTGAAAACATCCAATTATAAACTCTGTTGCTATAAGATGTAGGCCCTCAGTTATTGGCCACTGTCAGTCATATGTATTTGATTTGATCATTTGATTTATGACATTGAATTCTATCGTAAACACTTATTAAGGTGCAGTTTTCCTCCTTTTGTTAAAGAGCTGCTAAAATGTAAAAAAAAAAAAGGATAATTGCATATGATTCGAGTTAAGTTATTGCATGATGTTCTAACAAACCAGGGTTGAGAAAATACAGTAGTAATAAAACAATGTAAAGATACAAGTGGAGATCATCATTTTACTTAAGTAAAAGTGCAAAAGTATTATTAGTAATATGTTCTTAATGCACCCCTGCCTCTCAGTATCATATTATTAGTGTATTCTTGATGCTGCTTTGTGTAAAGTTGAGTTGTTTAATCTATACAAATGCATCATATTTTATAAGCATGTTGTATGTCGTATATATGTGAGATTGAAACCTGCAAAGTACCTGGTAACTACAGGTGTTAAAGTAGCCTGAAGTAGCATATGTCATGGGGTAAAAATACTCAAGTACAAATACCTCAAAATAGATGGTACTTTGTAGTATTCCACCAATTTACCGAAATGAATAAGAATTTGAAGAGCAGTGACAGCAGATCAACATCTACTTCCCATTTGCAGTGGTGCTTATAACAGTATTAAACATAATAATAATAATAATAATAATACATTTTATTTATAGAGCGCTTTTCAGAGTACACAAAGACGCTTTACAGACATTTAAAAACAGCATTTAAAAGCTACACACTAAAAACTTAAAACTTACTAACGGGACTAATAAAGTATTATCTTATCATATCTTATTTTATCTTATAACAGTATTAAACATAAGTTATTATTTTTTTATTCTAATTGCATTATGATTTACCAGTTTTTTAAGCAAACTGTGTGTCTTGTTTGCAGTCATGGCCACTGAACCAGAAAGTTACAGTAAAGCTTATGGGGGGAAGGAACACGCCCAAGAAACAAAAATCAGATGATTGACGTGAGAAGGTGTGTCCAAACTGTTGACTGGTACTGTATGTCATGGGGTAAAAATATTCAAGTACAAATACCTCAAAATAGATGGTACTTTGTAGTATTCCACCAATTTACCGAAATTAATAAGATTTTGAAGAGCAATGACAGCAGATCAACATCTACTTCCCATCTGCAGTGGATGTGCAGTACTGTACTGTTTTTTATTGCTCATTTGCTTATTTATAATACTTATTTTTGATCTTGTTTTTTACCATGTCTCTTGTTTGCACTATCCTCTATGCTGCTGTAATCCTGTAAATGGACTAATAAAGGATTATCTTATCATATCTTATTTTATCTTATAACAGTATTAAACATAAATTATTATTTTTTTATAATAATAATAATAATAATAATAATAATAATAATAATAATAATACATTTTATTTATAGAGCACTTTTGGCCACTGAACCACAAAGTTACAGTAAAGCTTATGAGGGGGAAGGGACACGCCCATTAAACAAAAAATGATTGACGTGCGATCCAGCCAATCACCGCGGGCGTAGGGGGCGGGACTTCCGGTGACATTGACAAATCAGTAATGGCGACAGAAGGAAAAAAAACAAAACTTTAACTTGTCAGCAAAACAACACGAAGAGGGGAGTGAACTTCTCGGACAGCAGTCATATTTATGACGAAACAATAACAATATTCTCATCTAATTGTGTGCAGGTACAGTTCAGCCGAAAGGTAAACAGAACAGCGGCGCCGTGTCTGTGATAAAGACCGACATTGCGGCTCCGCATCCGCACTTCCGGTACTGGGAGCTAGCTAGCAGCTAGGTTAGCAGCTAGGCTAACAGCTAGCAGCTAGGCTAGCGGCTAACGCATGACCACGTGGTTTGTTTTTGGGAACTTTGTGCTTCTAAATGTTATATTAAAGATGCAAATGTCGTGTCAGGAGCTTCACTTTCATTGGAATATGTATATATATATATATAATTTTATTTATTTGCTTTGTGTTTCCGTGATGGCCGCCATTTTTTATTTTGTTTGACATGATCCAATCAGAGCTAGCGTGTTAGCCACCAATGCTAACGCTACTAGAGAGATGTCATTGCTTTAACTGTGTAATATAAATGACATGAGGCCACTGTTATGGGTGTGATTAAACAGATACTTTGTTAAGCTGCAGGTGATCATGTGTGCATCTACATCCGGGTACCAGAAGCAGGAAGTAATAGAGAGTTTGACAGATGTGCAGTGTTTGTTTACATCACAAGGCTTGCAGCTCTGTGTGTCCTTAATGCAGCTCTATGTGTCCTTAATGCAGCTTTGTGTGTGTCCTTAATGCAGCTCTATGTGTGCTTAATGCAGCTCTGTGTGTCCTTAATGCAGCTCTGTGTGTCCTTAATGCAGCTCTGTGTGTCCTTAATGCAGCTCTTAATGTGTGTCCTTAATGCATGTGTGCTTAATGCTGTGTGTCCTTAATGCAGCTCTGTGTGTCCTTAATGCAGCTCTGTGTGTCCTTAATGCAGCTCTGTGTGTCCTTAATGCAGCTCTATGTGTGTCCTTAATGCAGCTCTGTGTGTCCTTAATGCAGCTCTATGTGTGTCCTTAATGCAGCTCTATGTGTCCTTAATGCATGCAATGTGTGTCCTTAATGCATGCAATGTGTGTCCTTTAATGCGTGCAATGTGTGTCCTTTAATTCGTGCAATGTGTGTCCTTAATGCATGCAATGTGTGTCCTTAATGCATGCAATGTGTGTCCTTAATGCAGCTCTGTGTGTCCTTAATGCAGCTCTGTGTTTCATATTGTTGATCATGTTCAATCCAAACGTGAAGTCACACTTTGATTTACATCATTTGATTAAGATATGATAAGATAATCCTTTATTAGTCCCGCAGCGGGGAAATTTACAGGATTACAGCAGCATAGGTTATAGTGCAAACAAGAGACATAGTAAAAGAAAATAAGATCAAAAATAAGTATTATAAATGAGCAATAAAAAACAGTAAAGAATCCACACTGGCAGTGGACAGGAGAGAGGGGAGATAAATGCTAGAATTATTAAAACAATTGATTTGTTATTCATCAGATAATGAAAGGACTCTGTTGACAAGGTGGACCAACCATACATATTACAAAAACAGTAAATGGGCCCTCCAGCAGTTTTTTCAGCAAAGGTTCTTGTTGTTATTTCATATATAGGCCTTTGTTTAAAGCAGAATTAATTTTAAAGAAAAAGGTGCCAATTGCTTTATATTCCCTCAAAATCTAACAAAATGATATGCCTATTCTACATAAGATATAAAAAACTATAAATAATCTACTTACACTGCTCAATTAAATTACAGTACCAGTCAAAAGTTTGGACACACCTTCTCATTCAATGGTTTTTCTTTCTTTCTTTTTTTTATTTTTCTACATTGTAGATTAATATTGAAGACATCCAAACTATGAAGGAACACATATGGAATTATGTGGTAAACAAACAAATGCTCAACAAACCAGAATATGTTTTATATTTTAGATTCTTCAAAGTAGTTGAATGAGAAGGTGTGTCCAAACTTTTGACTGGTACTGTACATCTCATCATTCTCGCTTGTATTTGTATCATATACATATATGCAATGATGGCTGGGTTATATATTGATGTTATCCAATGTCAAGTCTCTGTTTGATCTTGCAACGAGACAATACAGTATACAGTAGCAAGTCCTGATAGCTTTGTCTTTGACCTCTCTACTTTCCCAGTATAGTAGCCAAAGTAACTACCAAAACACATTGTTTGTTAAAACATATATGCGCCTAATGTTGTGGGTTTGTGTGTGTGTATATGCACTTCATAACAAGTAACTAATGTGCACTGTGGCCTGTTGTAACTACCATACACCACTGCTTAAAAGGAAAATTCAAATATATATATGCTACAGTAACAGGAGCACTTACACCTATACAGTGTAAGCCTGTCCAATGAAGCAGCTGTGTGATAAAGAGTTATTTTTTTATTATAATAAAATCATTACTTAATGTCTTTAATACATGAAATATCCCTCAAAAAACAAAAGAGCAAACGATTCATACAACGGTTTAATACATATGATGTTATGGTGGTATTTGACCTTCATTGTTTTCATGCCTTTTAAATCTTCTCCCTCCTTTTCCCCTCTGAAGCTGTCTGGAATGCTCCCAGCAGCTCAGTAGATGTCCACCCCTTCAGACACATCAGGTGGTATGTCACATCCTGGCCCTTCTCCGGGGGCAGGTCTATCCCCGGGGCCCATCTTGGGCCCTAGCCCTGGACCTGACCCCTCACCAGGCTCTGTTCACAGTATGATGGGACCAAGTCCTGGACCTGGAACACCGAACGCACCTCACGGCATTCAGGGACAAAGTGAATACTCTCAGGATGGAATGTATCCGATGCACAAGGTACAGTGTGCTGTTTAGTGTCTCTTGATGCCTGCTCGTTGTTGTAATTTAACATTCATGTCCACCTGCCACTGTGGCTCTAGGAGTCCAAAATCCACCTGCCACTCATTAGATTCCCATTGTTTTTGTTTGGCAGATGTGTGAAGCAATCCCAGCTGCCACTTGCATGTTTTACCAGCATTTGACTGGTGGCTGGTGCTGATTTCCAACCTTGCTCAAGGACAATATCATAGTTATTTTATAACGCTGTGATTGTGATGTCTTCAACAGGCTGTTGCAAGAGCCAGACCGTTGTATTGACCTATATTGGTTTATTGCAGATATATCACATGGCATTATCGATAAGAAATTTCACTACAGAATTACCAAAATATATTTAAAGTAATTTAGAAAGTGTCCCTGTGACAAGAGTTTTTCCTCCATAGAGCAAAGATAAGATTATTTTATATTTATTTAAGGATCTATTGGTTTATGTTATGCATTAATTATTTGTTGTCATTGTCACTTGTCATGTGACAAATTACCTAAATATAAGAAAGACAATGAAAACAGAAAAATCTAAAGTGGAAATCTACAAGCAGCAGTATTTCTCTGCTTGTTTGTTTTCTCATCTTCTTTTGAGTGTGTTGACAATTAGGCATGTTGCCCTTCAGAAATATATCTACAAAGCCAGTTGATAATAAACCTCTTTAGCCCTCTGGTTGACTTCTGTCAAAAATGTGATCTAGAATGAAGAGAAAGAAAATGTGGTTTTGCTCTGTGCAAGTGGTAATATGAGTCATTTCAATTCAATATTCTATTCAGTTTTATTTTTGTGGCCCGATATCACATCAAATTTGCCTCAGAGGGCTTTACAATTTGTACAGCAAACAACCTCCTCTGTTCTTGGACCGTCGAAAAAATACAATTTTATATGTGGAATGATTTGTTTTTATCATCAGTCTTCAGTTTTTGTTTCAGGGCTGCATCAGAGATTACAGTTTGGGGTTAAAATGTGTTGTTTGCAATGACTGAATCTTAATATTTTTCTTCTTTCAGTCCATGGAGGGGATGAACGAGAAGTCCATGGCTGATGCGATGCACTTTGGCCACATGAAAGGTGTGGGGATGAGATCTCTGCATAGTGGGATGGGGCCTCCGCAGAGTCCGATGGACCAGCACAGCCAAGGTAGCCAAGGTTACTTTAAAAAAAAAGCTTTTTTAAGCAGGCAAAATAAATTATGATTATTTTATTAATTTAGCTTTGTATTGAGGCAGCTTTCTTTGGCCGGTGTCAATTTAAAACAATCCCTCTTCATAGTTTGCAAATATCTCCAGATTATATTGAGGCCAAACAAATTGTGATTATTCCTAATCATACTTTTTTATTTTAATGTGTTTTAATCGATTTAAACAGTATAAGTTAACCAAGGCATTAACAAGAAAACACTTTTTTAAATCGGAGGAATGTATTTTTAAACTTTCTCAACTCATTTTGTGCAGAGAAAAATGATTATGTTAGTTTTCTGTCTTGTTAATAATCAACACCTTATATTTATTTTATAATCCTTTAGTTATGTAAAATTATTTAAAAGATGTCTCCACTCCTCTACTGTAGGATACATATCCCCCCATCCATCCCCCCATCCATCCCCCATGGGTGTCCATGAGCATGCTTCAAGTCCCATGTCAGGAGGGGGAGGCGGTGGGGGACCAACTCCGCCCCACATGGCTCCCTCCCAGTCCGGCCCCATGATGCCCATGGACCCCCAGTCAGTCGTGCCCAACATGCCCAACATGTCCAACATGAGCCAGCAGGCGCGGGGACCTTCTGCCTTCAGTCCGGTCCAGCTGCAGCAGCTCAGAGCTCAGATCCTGGCCTACAAGATCCTGGGCCGTGGGCAACCCCTGCCTGATAACCTCCAACTGGCTGTTCAGGGCAAGAGGAGCCTACCCACAATGCAACAGCAGCAGCAGCAGCAACAACAACAGCAGCAGCAGCAGGCACCGAGTGTTAGCCCTTATAACAGGCCTCCAGGTAAGAAGATGCAGTGATACAAACGCACATTTTTTCCTGTGTGACCTTGTGATCAGATCTGAACACACTTGACACTATAATGTGAGCTCTGTGTCCTCATTGAAACGTGAGCCACACTTCCTCAAAACGTGGAAGGTTCATATCTCAGTGTGGCCGAGATTTTGAGCTGAGAGCTTCCACACGTGTAATGTCAGCTGGCAGTCGGTGTTGCCATGAACAGTGTGTCGATTGCATTGAGAAGAAAGGTGTAATCATGACCAGAGATCTTGATAAATTCAAGCTTATCAGATCCACGGTTTTTTTTGGTGTCAGATGTGTTTTCCCTGGTAAGAATCACAATTTGGATGTCATATTGGGATTTCTTACTCATTGTAAGTTTTTGTCTGTTTTTTCTTGGAAATATTAAGAAACCTTATCAGCCATTAAGTGCAGTAAACTATTAATATCATGGAAAGTATGCAGTTTATGTAGTTGTATAGTATGATTATATATTTATCATTACATAAGTGCTTGTTAATGTGGTTATCTAATGCATCAAAACTCCATAAATCAAAAACATATTATTATTTGTTCAGATTGATTCCGATTTTCTTTTTAAATGTTGTGGCAAATGATCTTAAAGGTGTCAGAGACAACACTACACAACACTAAATATTTGGGGATTTTTGGGAGCTTAGAAATGCTCTTATGAAATTATAGTTGATATTCAGATTGTTGTGTATCTGGAGCATCGATTAAAAAAATATTTACGCCTATGACATCCAGCCTGAGTGAGCATCGTGGCTCGACTGATGGTTTGCTGCGTCTCTTTTAAAGATTCGATTTCTTTTCGAGTGCTGCACATGATTCACAGCAAAGATAGACAGGGGAAATGATCTTTTGAAAGAATATAGACGTCATAACTGCAAAAACTTTACTTCAGTTTTGATGTCTATATCTGTAGAACATGTCGCAGACATAAAGAGAAGTTAATATTTTAACTATATTTAACTCAAGACCTGTTTCTGTTTATAGATAAAAGCCCTCTAGCTACTTTCTGTGGACAGAATCCCTTCATTCGTTAAAACAAGGCTTTTATTCTGAAATATTTGCATGACAGTGTTATGGAAAATGCATTGATTTTCAGTACAAGCTTTTCATTTTGGATTATTATAAATTTTTTTTACATTACTTAGAGTGCAAATAAAATATATTTTCATCATAGATTCATTCGCAGATATTTTTACACTTAATTGAATAAAAGTATGAATAGTCAGCCCTTAGAGTCGTAATTGACATCTTCAAATAACGTATATTGTCAGACCAACAGTTCAAAACCAGAATTTATTCACTTTGCACTGATATAAAACAGCAAACTCTTAACATTTTGAGAGGAAGGACACTTTTAATGTGAAGCATTTTTACAAGAAAACAAAAACACTTCTGTCAAACTGTAGCTACCGTCCCATCACAGGCTCACATTATGTGTGAAGTTCACAAAAGAATTCTTTAAATATGAATTGTTATTGTGTTGGAAGGTATGCCCATGGCACCTTTGGGTGGTCCCCAGTCAAGCCCCTGCCCTACCCCAACCATGCAAGGACACAATCAAAGCGCAGGACCCAAGCCTTGGTCTGATGGTAAGTAAGGACTGAATACATTTAGAGTTAACTAGATATGTAAGCTGAAGCCACACTGAGCTGCATTCGCTCTGATTTGCAACACAACTTTTCACTCCACACATTTATAATCTGATGTCTGAGTGAAAGGTTCGAGACTAATCAGGCTGCACCCAGCTGTTTGATGTGAAGTCTTACATCAGATTCTCTTTGAACGGAGACGAAAGTGAATCCTTTTGAAGCGCTCGGGGGGGGGGTGTGGAAAGATGCTGCAATCCGAGGTTGACTTAAAAAGGAGTGCGACAGGATTCCGCTTTTGTTTCTGCTGCAAAGAGGGAAATAATTTGAATATATTTACTGCAGGTCGTCCGACCTTTTCTCTCACAAAGCCGGCAAAAAGCGAGAAGCGCAGCTCTGTTAATGAAAAAGACGCAAATTCTAACTTGAAAGTATAAAAGCGTGACAACATCCGTGGTAATTTAGGCAAAATACTGTGATGACTAAATGTTGTGTTGAAATAAATTTCCATTAGGATGAATCAAAAAGTCTAAAAATCCTCCAGTTCTTTGTCTTTGATGCCGCTTTTTTAAAGTTTTTATTTTCCTGTTTTGGCATTAAAAATGTTTTCTTTGATTTCCAAGCTTTTGAAGTACGTTTTTTGTTTTATTTCTTTTTATTTTAGATATGCTTCTTATAAAAAATGTAATTTCATGCCGAGGTTTCTCTGGTGGAAATATCCTAGCTGTCATTAATAATGAAGGATTGATCCACCTCTGAAATATTCTGTTCATTGAGAACCGTCCCAGTTGTCTGTAGATCTCTAAATATAACAGCACAGTTTTCAGCTACACACCGGCAGCAAAACAGGATTTTCCCAAGTTTCTGCATTAAACACAAGTGGTATCTATAGGAAACCGTGTACTTTGAGTTTTTCGTGAATTTAAAGTACATTAAGCGCCTTTGACTACTGTGAACGGCAATTGTTGTATTAACTGTTTTTACAGGAAATTAGTAAATAAACGAAATCGAATGGCATTCTGCTAATAGATTCATGGGAACTTTAACGAATGGATCAGGTATCTTTAATGATCATGACATGAAACTTAGGGTTAGACAATATGGGAAAAAATAATACCACAATATATGCAAGGATTCAGTTTCCCCCAAAAAAATAGCTACGGTCTAACAGTGAATTATACAAAGTTTTAAAGTTTTAACTTCAACAAATGTTTTGAGAGAAAAACTAAAATAATAGTCAAAAACACATCAATAAAAAGAGAAAGAAGAAGCAAATAGAAAAAAAATAGCTCATCTCCCACTGAGGCCAATTTAAAACTAGAATAAATTATGTTTCGTCGAACAGCAACAGCTCGTGAAAGGTGCTCTCACGGCAAATTGGTCCAAGGTGAGAGAAAGAACCAAACAAAGATATCTACGTCTCTATTAAGGAGTGACCCTGGCGTCAGGACTGGGAGGGGAAAAGGCCAGTAATGTTACATGTGGCTGTCTGACAGTCTGTATGTGACTATTAGAAAAATTATTGTTTCACTGAACTGAGGAAAAACTGGTTTTATATGAACCTGTCCACCTGGGTAGGTGAGAAAAGTGCCTGATTAATACTGTTTATATCTGTTAAAATAGTTATTATTGAAAGAATGAGAGAAAAAATGTCTATATAACAGGTGATTCCAAACTTTACAATAATAAATGTATAATATATTTGTTTCATATACCAACCTATGATTGTTTCAATGATTTATATAATGTCTGAGTCAACCTGCCGTTCTGTGAAGTGACCCGATAACAGATAAAGTCTTTGGTCTCCAGGTCAGGTTGGTGAAAATCAAGCCAACGCTCAGAAGCACCTCACCCCGTCGCCGGCGGACGCCCGTCCCCGCCCCTCCCCAGGCCTCGGCTCTGCCCGCCGGGCCGATGCCGGGCGGTTCGGTGACCCCCCAGCCTCCCGGGCAGCAGGTGTCCCCCATGCTCCAGTTGCAGAAGCAGAACCGCATCACGCCAATCCAGAAGCCCCAGGGCTTGGACCCAGTGGGGATCCTACAAGAGAGAGAGTACAGGTATCTATCTTCATCGCCAGCATGGAAAAACCTTACTGCACATACATACAATTCATTAAGAGCTACTTTAAGTTACATTAAATCAATTCATTTCATCCTCATCATGTCATTTTTTTTATTTTTTTTACCGTGTTTCTAAATTAAACACATCATTTACAGCACTAATTAAAAAGAAGACTTACCAGCCATTAATTGGCAGTCATTGTATTTCTTGCCTCTCAAATTTTTGGGAAAAAAAACTTGACTTTTTGAAAAAAATCCATTCAAAGATCAGACTTATGTGTTGGTCTTAAATTTTATTTTGAATCAGAGTATTAATCACAAACTGGTATACCTAAAAAAAAATGTCAGCTTCCACCTTTTTTTGAGCTCATTAGCGAGCAACATTTTCAAGATTTTCAAAATAAGACTGAAGCAAACAAACAAAGTCAACCAGTTTTTGGAGCTCTGGAAAAAAGATGTCCCTCTGTGTTGCAATAATTTAAGTTAAAGTTAAACATAATATTAAACGTAGAGATTTGCACATAGAGATTATTTTTTTTTATACTGCATGTTTTCCAATCCAGAAGATTTAAGGGCTGCATGTGCATGAAGGATATCTTTCTCCAACGTGGGAAGTTTTTTTCCATTAACTGCATGACTTCAAGTAGATTCGTGTTTGAAGATACACAGGCAGGAGAACGGAGAGACAGAGATAGTCGTTGAACCTTTTATCTGCTGTATCCCGTCCTTTAAATTGTGTTAATTCAGACTTGAACTGTGACGGACGTGTTTTAGAAATGCAATGACGTCCACCCAGTCAGATCCAGAGTGAAGAACATGTCTGAAAAAAGCTCAACCTTTCTTTCCTGCTACCTTACTAATGTGTTGGAGCCCCTTACGTACTTTGGTAAAGCTTGTGTGCATTCACAACACACCTCACTGATATCTCCGGTAACATAAACCTGCAGGCTGAATCGTTATCTAAAAAACAAGCGATGGCAGATGGAGATAGGAGGGAGGCTCACAGGTCCTAATCTCTCCGTGGCTCTGAGGCTTGTTTTCCTTCATGCATCTTTAAGCTTCTTGTTTTGGCGATGATCTCTTTCTTCACATCACCCTTTGAAAAGCTGCATCGGTGTAGAAACGCTCAGCGCCACGGATAGCCGACCTCTCTCCACCTGGTCCGTCCAATCATGCCTTCTGAACATGAAGCGCCTGCTGTGAGACTGTTGGATTAAACATTAGTTTATTGTTTATTGATACACATCTGAGGCTCCCTGACAGTGGAGTTACCAAAACAACACAGTCAGAGATGATAGATTATGATCCAGTGTTACCCTCAGGCCGGTGTGAGGTGAGGATAAGCTACATGAGAGTACTACAAAGTACACACTGTTTAGCATCTCTGGATGGATTTTGCACTTTCGGGAGCCGCTTTCGATGACAAGAAATATGTTGAATAGAATTGTAATGAGGGAAAACGAAGCAAACAACTTGCAGCGTACCTGCTGTAGATTTCCACGTACAGAAACAAAAGAGCAGACCAAGGTCAAGCTGTTATCGTTGTACAAATATCTCATCTCCCTCTCATGGTCAAACCCTCTGAAAATTGCACAAGCAGTAGACGTGCTCCATAAACCGTAACTTAAGCTGTTGTTTAGAAAACCAAATAGGAGACACAGGGGATGACTAGACTAAAAAGAGACGATATAAACTGGTTATGTATCATACAATACAATAGTACTTTCCCTATAGTAGGTTAAATACTTCTTTGCTAAACATTAAATCAACTCGATAAGGTTTTGTGCTCACAAATCAATAGTATTTCACAGATTTATTCCTAATATAGAATCAGTTATTATGAAGCAAGATATGAATGTGTATTTTCCGATAGTATTTTTCTTTTTAACATAGAATCTTGATTCAGATCCCTTAGATTGTCTTTTATTTCATTGTGACCAAGAAGTATGCTGCACGAATGTGTTAACCTTCTGGGAGGGATGAGGCAGTTCTGCCATCCATCCAGTGGAGGATGCAAGTGTCCACTTATCGTGTGGTCTTTCCAGACCGGTTGTTACAGTTTGATTTATAAACATCCTAATCTTCCTCAGGCTGCAGGCTCGGATTGCACATCGGATCCAGGAGCTGGAGAGTCTGCCGGGTTCTCTGCCCCACGACCTGAGGACTAAAGCCACAGTGGAGCTCAAAGCGCTGCGTCTGCTCAACTTCCAGCGGCAGGTACACAGCCGAGTCTCAATGTGACGGCACAGAATGTTCATTTACACGGATTAACTCACAGTTAGACACACGGGTGATTTCCTCTTTGACCTCTGACATTGAATCCACACAGCAGGTGATCGTTATCTGCCCTGAGTTTACGCTTTATGAACCATGTAAGTTCCTCAGGGGTGAAAAAGTGATTTCTGTATAAAAATGCAATTTACTCAGATTAGCATTCTAGTGATATCTAGACGGATAAATGGTTGATAATACAATAATAATCATAATACCTTTTTTAAGGAAGCGCTTTTCGAGAAAACTCAAAAACACTTTACAAAGGAGATTAAATAGACAAATAAGCAATTTCGACACGAATGTAAAATTGTTAGAGGTTAAAAGGACTATTGAAAAGGTGTGTTTTTTTTAAGCAACTAATATTTGTGGCAGTTGTTGCCGTTAGTTTCTCTGATTTCAGCTGCGTGTAATACATAATACAAAATAACTCATAAATCATGTAAAATAGATCATTTTGTTCTTTGCCTCACGGCACCTTCAGATGAAGTTCAACATAAACCCCACAATGCCACAACGTTTTTAATAAAATAACTTTGAAGTTGTTAATTGGACATTTCAGGCTTTTACAGAATATAATGACGTCTCACAATCAGCAGTTTGTTGTATTAATTCAGTTCTACTTCCTTTTTAAAATTACCTGCCAACATGCACAGTTTCACCAGTATAGATTTAACGTAATCCGTGTGATCTCCAGCTGAGACAGGACGTGGTGGCGTGCATGAGGCGAGACACGACCCTGGAGACGGCCCTCAACTCGAAGGCCTACCGACGCAGCAAGCGGCAGACGCTGAGGGAGGCTCGCATGACGGAGAAGCTGGAGAAACAGCAGAAGCTGGAGCAGGAGAAGAAGCGCAGACAGAAACATCAGGTGAGCCACGATACGGTGTTTAAGAAGGAGGTTCAGGGAAGAGCAGCAGTTGCATGAAATGATCCTTTGCTGTCTTATTGCCAAGAACATTACACATGCAAGGAATGTGGCTTGTGCAGCAGAACTGTGTTTCTCCAGCTGTTGCAAGAATTTGTCACCAATGCCTTGAATATAACAGCAGTCATGATAACTGACATTTTGATACAAAATACAATTGTGAATCACTTTTACTTTAAGCTGATGTTTAAGAAAGAACTTTCAGCAAATGTTTTCATCACCCTGCAACAGAAAAAGTCCAGATGAAGGAGAGAAACATTTAAAACACATCGGTGGTCTGTTTCTTTGACTGTCAAAAAACAATAATACAACAATGTAAGAAAGCTGAATGTTTGCAAGGCGGCAGCATCAAACAGTCGCTTGGTGACAAAGAAAGTGGAGTCTGTCGACACAGCGCTTCATTATGCTAACTGTGTGTCTGTCTGTCCGTCCATCCCAGTCGCGTGAACGCATTATCTCCGAAAAGTTCTGGGCACTTTCTTCAAGTTTGACACAAACATCCACTTGGTGTTAAGAATGAATTGATAAGATTTGGGGGTTAAAGGTCGCTGTGTTCTGACAAAAAAAAATGTACTTCGCCATAACATAAGACATAATAATATTAACATAAGAATTCTTAATGCTAATTATAACAATTTCACACACATGATAAAATAACAAAGTGATGACATTTTGAACAGACATAATTCTAGTTTTTTATCGTGCCATGTTGTCAAAGTAGACATTAAGACTTCAACGATTTTTTTGTGTCTTTTTTTTTTTTTTTGCAGGAATATCTCAACAGCATCCTTCAGCACGCTAAAGACTTCAAAGAGTATCACCGCTCGATGTCCGGTAAAATGCAGAAGCTGACCCGAGCCATCGCCAACTGGCACACCAACACGGAGCGGGAACAGAAGAAGGAGACGGAGAGAATCGAGAAGGAGAGGATGAGGAGACTCATGGTAAGGACCTGGGACATCTAAATGAATTTTGCACACACAAACACAGAGCAAACTTTGACAAGCATTGTATAAATATATTACAGTTTCACAGTACAGTACAAACGGACTGGTCTATCTAACTGTCAATCAACATATAAATATCCCTGGTCCTTTTGAACCAAATGAGCTATTGTACTTGATTTAGAGCTTCTTTGTTATTTTGGATACACAATCAACTATCACTGAATAGTTGCCTCTATTATTTATTAGTTATGGTCATAAATTAAATTCTAGTAGTTGGCAATTGACCCCTATGAAGTCACAAAGGTCAGGGACATGGTTTGATTTGAGTAAAAGTTGACTGAATATTTGTTGTTTTATTCTAACAATTTTTGCCTGTTTTATTTATTAGTCAAAGCTCATATTTGCTGTCATATTCACCAAAAACCTCACAGATATGTCTGATGGGTTACTGTTCTATAGTGAGCTGTCATATTTGGCACCTCCAGATTTATAATTGAATGTATTTTGTTACATTGTTTTCTAGGCGAACCTGACAGTAAACATGTTTATATAATCCATTATAAATCTTTCTTGTCTGCAACTATTGACATCAAATTGTTCCTCATTTAAAAATATTCCAGATTATTCTGAAAAAGAAAATAAATTTAAGCTAATGAGCTGATGAATGTAAGTAATACAAAAATTCATCTTTTGTTCTCTCACTGGAAGTTTTTCTTCCAACTGATTTGAAAGTGAAATCTGTAACACTGAATAATTTACTGTCTGCACATAGATGGAGACGCACCAGTCGCACTTTTTTCTCTCCTAGTATCAACTCAGAACATCGGCCGACACCAAACACATATCTTTTTATTGACTAAAGTTTGTATAAATCACTATATACACAATAACTACAATTAATAACGTTGTCGGATTGCAATTATCAATTATTTTCATTGACGATTATTCAGTGAATCATTTTTTCATTTAAACGATTCGTTTTTTGGTCTATAGAAATTTAGAAAATTTGTTATCGATTACTAAATCCCAAGGTGACGTCCTCAAATCTCTTGTTTTGTCCACAACTCAAAATATATTCAGTTTACTTTCATGGAGGAGGAAGAGAAAGGAGAAGGAAAACCCGAAAATATTCACATTTAAGAATCTGGAATCAGAGAATTTTTTTTTTTTTTTTTTTTTACTCAAACCTTTAAATCAATATAATAGTTGGCGAATTATCGTTTAATTGTTGCAGCTCTATATCTGTTTTCATATTAACTTCACATAATAAAATGGATAGATTGTGTGCATAACTCTTTCTCAATCAGAGCTAATGATCCGAGGCAGCTGCCAGGATGTCAATAAGGAGAGACTGTTCACTCGTGACAGTGACTAGGAAACAGTATTCAATGTTAACAAGTGTCTCGATGATAACTGATGCATCTAATAAGGTCGGTTTGTGCTCCGGCACCGGTCTGGTTTATCGGATCGATGCATTAGCATTAGCACACCAGAGCTGCTCTCGTCAAATGAAGTGCCGACTAACTGGCTTTGAATGAATATCATCAGACTGTAGATAATATTTCAACGATTTCCATCCCATAATTAACTTCCTGTCACTGTCCCCCCTCCCTCCACCTCACTCAGGCTGAAGATGAGGAAGGCTACCGAAAGCTAATTGACCAGAAGAAAGACAAGCGTCTGGCCTACTTGCTGCAGCAGACGGACGAATACGTGGCCAACCTCACCACCCTGGTGTACGAACACAAGGCTGCCCAAGCCGCCAAGGACAAGAAGAAGAAGAAGAAGAAAAAGAAGGTGGGAAGAGAAATGTTCAGGTGGTGTTTATTCACAGGATGTAGCTCCAAGGTTCTTACTTTCTATTACTGTTATTCTGTATGAGGAGGCGCAACACCTTCTGGCTTCTTTGACCCTGTGTGTGTCACTAAACGTAAAACTTTTCAAATAGTTTCAATTCTACAGGAGCTTCACCAAAGCATTAAATGACTTTAGCGTCAAAACACAATATAATGAGCTAGTTCTGCTCGTGTTCTTTCATTTATTTTATCGTCATCTATCGTCACGTAAAGTAAATCCTCCCTTTGATGCACCAACGCTGGTTTCACTGTGAGATGAATTATCACCTGTAATCCTCTTCATCTCATGGTTCATCATTTTGTTTATTTCAAGCCTCTTCCAGAGATGACAATGTGTGCTTTTTTTGTCATGAATCACATCACCTCCCTTGTGTTTTAAAGCATTAAAAAAAACGGTCTCAAACTCGGGGGGCATGGCGGGCTGAGAGCTCACGCTACTCGAAACGTAATTTCACACCGTCTGTCGGAGAGGCCGAACTAATCAGTGAACTCGACTGGTGTCGTCTTTGACCGGAACGAAAACACGTGCACGCTCTCAGCCGTCAATGACAGCCCGGTCTGAGCCCCCCTGACACTGATGTTACTCATTTGAAGAGGATGTAACCACATCCTGTGTGCCACATATAGACTGCATGTGTGATGATGATCCTGGGAGAAGCACCCTAAAAAAAAAGAACCATACGTGACCCTTGATAATACTGATGGAGAGCTCCTCCTTAGTCTTTAGAGGCAGTAATGGAGGAAACTATGCCATTATAGAGTTTCCATTATTGAGAGATTACATAATGCTGGTGTTACCTATAATGTAAACACACCCTGGTTTTATAGAATAACAACATTTGTGATGATACATCAGCTGAATGGGTTTATGTGTTTGATGTCTAGAAGGTGGATGGAGATGGAGAAGGACCCAGCGCCTTTGGACCTGATGGAGAGGTGAGCTGCAGAGCATTTTTTTTTTGTTATTTGTGTTCCCCCATTTTGGTCTTTTAACAATGTGTTTCTGTTTTAAAGCAGCTATAATCAACATTTTTATAATATAACAAAATAATATATATAACCACATGAATCCGGCTCACTGTAGTCCAACTGTATCAAACTCTCTCACACACAATGCATACTTATTTTATTTCATTTGTCCTCCCCTATTCCTTATCTCATGGGCTATCTGGAATTTTTGGGGTAATGCATAGCCTATAAATGAAAAAGAAAAATAGCATTTTAATACTGATTTGGACCTAGATTACCATGGCAACAGTTGAAGCTTTGAGGTGTTCTGGTAAGCCTTACTTTAAAGTGAGTTTCAGCTCATTGTTAAACTGTCCGGACCCAAACTTCACTGTTTCGGTTCACTCTCACAGCTTTTATAATGTCCTTTTTTGGTGTTTTCAGTGAAAAAGCTGTAAAAACCTCATGTACACTACATTCCACATTCCACCAAACAGCGGACAGACACATTTAGAGACTAGCTGGTGAACATAAAGGAGCATTTAGCAGCTAAAGAGACAGATATTTCCCTCAGGAGTTGGTGGAGACCCAAAACAGAGCTAAAAGAGAGTGAATAATAGACTTATATTCATCAGGTGGACTCAAATACAACGCTTAGTGAATGATTATGTTGCGCTCTAACTGCTGGATGAACAATCTTCTGTATGCTAATAAGCAAACCAAATCAACAATGGTGATGATATGTTAATGTTGTGTTTACAACTTTTTTCTCCAGTTATTGCAGGTTAGAAGGATATTTCATATTCCTACATGTTTTACAGATCAGATCTCAGACTTCGATATTGTCCTTTGTTATTTTATACTTCACCTCAGTTGCTCTGGCAGAAATGAAAAGTCAGATCACATAGTGATTATCATCCAGTGGCAGACTCTACCCTGGATGATAATACAACCAAAGCACCTCTTAAATAATAAATAATTCTGGATTCTGTTTGTTCTGAAGTGTTTGCTCAAAGCTTCCCTCAGCTCTTAATCGTAAATGGCTAAGGCCTTGATGGCCAATTTGGGAAGAAACATTCATTAATGTTGTTTACCTCTAAAAGGGGCTGTTGAAGTCTAAAAATGCTGGGTTCTAATGAAGATGATGGGTTTGGAGCTGGGATTTGATATCCCTCCGAGTACCATTTAAAACAATGAATCAGTGAAGCGAGAGCAGAACTTCATTCATGTAGATCTGAATTGGAATAGGGACAGAAATACAGGCCATTGTCCAGATAATTTAGTTTTATTGTCATGGCGAGGTCGGCTTTATTTATAATAAGGTTTGGCAATCAAGTCTTATTTTGCCGGTCTGGCCTTGTTAAAAATGACTCGGATTAATAAAATATTATCATCACAGCACACAGACCTTCCACTCCACCAGAAAATATCTCTTTTAAATATTCATAGTAGGAAACGGATTTAAGATTTTTTTTCCATAACAATGTAGTTTGCAAATTTCCCCGCTGCGGGACTAATAAAGGATTATTTTATCTCTTATTTAATTATGGTCGATCCCTAAAATTCACATCAATTTATGTCTATAGACCTTTTTATTATATGAACCATTCAAAACAGCAACAATAAGCAGCTCCTAATATAAAGAATGAATGCAGATATTGTAGCTCATTGTTTCACTAAATGAAAGATACGATATCAACAGATTATGCCGCAGCCTAAAAGAAAATTAAAGGATTATGTTATTAAAATATAATAATTTGTCTGAAGTTCTTCACATGTTTCTCCTTGGTGGATTGTTTGTCCTGCAGCCCATGGATGAGAGCAGCCAAATGAGCGAGCTGCCCGTCAAAGTGATTCAGACGGAGACGGGGAAAGTTTTGCAGGGAACCGATGCTCCCAAATCCAGCCAGCTGGAGGCCTGGCTGGAGATGAACCCCGGGTGAGCAGGAGACACATTACTGCATAGAACTGTCGTCATCCTCTAACAAACTAAAGTGACGGTATTTTTGTATTGTAGAAAGTATTCATAAGTGAATATTGTGAGTTTCTGCACTGTTGTTTCACCTGCGCTGTTTGCGCGTAACAGCGACCAGAAGCTTTTCTTTCTGTTGTAATGCTATGTTCTTTAAGGCTTTAAGTCCCGCCCCTTGAACACAGACTGGCCAATCATAGCATAGCATCAAACAGCTCCTACCAGCGTCCGACAGCTATCCGTCAATTGTTTAGTGGGTTTGGAGCTAGTCATTGTTAAACGTTGTGTAACAGTGATACTCGTTACCCGGAGAGGTTTTTAAAATGTTTCTTCCTAAAAAATGTGGAGAGCTAAACCACTTCCTTAATTAGCGTAATTAAGGAAGTAGTTTTGTGTGTTGTCCTTTAAACTTATGTTTGTTGTTCCGTCTCCATCTCCATGCGATGTAGTGATTCACTCTCACACTGTGATCTGCAGACTTTCGCTTCCATCTTTATCTTTATGACTTGTTTTCAGTTTGACATCCTGGATATTTCCTTCAAACACATATTTAAGACCCATCGGTTAGCTTCTCTCTAAAATCACTTTTTTAGTTTATCCAGAAATTAGACAATATTTATTCAGTGAGTTCAGTAAGTGACAATGTGGTCTCCATGGTAACGTGGCTATGACAGCTTGGGGGAGTAGCAGCTGGGGGCGGGGCTTAGCGAAGGGTCAGTTTTGTTTGCAGGCATACTGTGATCTTTAAAAAAAGGTTAGAATCGTGAGGCTTTGTGCCTTTAAGGGATATTCAGCCTCTTAAGGTTGATTTAAGGATTCAACATCCTAAATAAAGAAACAGTAAATTTTGGAGGTTGCTGCTTTTTTTTTAATCTGCTTCAGGTGTTCATTATTTTTACATGTGACAAACGGAGAAGAAATATAGTAACTGTGCTTACTGTTTTCCTTGTTTTTCCTCTTTAAAAATCAGATATGAAGTCGCACCGCGGTCGGACAGCGAGGAGAGCGGCTCAGAGTTTGAGGACGAGGTCAGTGACTATTTAAATAATGAACTCCCTCTGAGGAGGATTTCAGATCAGCCTCACTCTCCTGCCCTTCTTTAAATCATGCAAACAGGAGTCTAAAGTCCAAACACAGACCGTAAACACACACATCATAATCCAGCAGGGGCTGTAGCTGAATGCACATTATTAATGCAGAGCTGCTTCTTTAATCAGCCTGTGCTGCTGTTTCTTATATGAAGTGAGCTCTCAGTCATGTGTTATCATCTGTTGCCCTCTAAGGAGGAAGAGGACGGGGCCAAGGCAGAAGCGGACGACCAGAAGATGATCGATCCCAACGGAGTGGAAGTGTTCGTGGCGGCTGCCAAGCACATAATCGAGTAATGTATTATATGTATATACGTCCCACTCTACCCACTATCTCAGGTTTTATCATCCAGGTACAACCAATTAGAAATAAAGTTTAAGGTCAAATTCTTAGCTCACTGGAAGTTTAGTGTTCTTTGTTGGATTAGTTTTTAATCACCAAGTGGTATTGTTTTAAAGAAGATATTAAACATAGAGAGTTAAAAAGATGTTTTTTGGATCTTGAAACAAAGTAAAAGAGTCTCCTTTGGATTTTCCAAGCGGGAGGTTTATGTCTGAGTGAGCCACTCAGAATTTTAGACACCGAGATTAAAGAAAAAATAGAATAAAACATGAACAAATAAAGCCCTGTAGGACTTTGTAGTCTTAGCGAGGAGCTGTGGATGAACTCCAGCTGAGTCAGACCCAACTACGCCTCGAAGCGATCATTCAACTCTAAAGAGCAAAGTTAAGTCTCTCTTCTTTTATGTCACACACACACATTCAGGTCGTCCAAGCAGGATGTGGATGACGAGTACAGCATTCCCACCGGAGAACCCAGCTCCCAGTCTTACTACGGAGTGGCCCACGCTGTCATTGAGAGGGTGGAGAAGCAGTCGACTCTGCTGATCAACGGCACACTCAAACATTACCAGGTACACACACACACACACACACACACACACACACACACACACACACACACACACACACACACACACACACACACACATTCACTCTCATTTTATATAGTTTTGAAACAGCCTTTTTTCCGTTTTTTTATTGCCCACTATTGAAAAGTGGTTGATGTTGTTTTGTATTATTATTGTTTTTTATCCACAATGTGTTTGCTTCAGATTGGAGTTTATTTCCTATCGGACAAAACACTTTTCTTTTAATGTATTATTTCACTCTATATCAAAAAAAAATTGGAGCCTTCACGGTTCATTTAACTTTGTTGTTTCACAACGCAGGGTTGCAGAATGAAATGTAAGTTGTGGCCCCATCAGGCTACACACACACACAGAAAATATATATAAATACTAAAATGCTAAAGTTAACTTTATTTACATGGTGCGTTCAAGCTCTACTCAGTAAAAATGACTGTTGGGTTGAAAGTCAATTATTGCACTCTCATGTCGCTTCAGACTTGTAAAATTAAGTTCACAACAAGAAACTTTAATAAATGCATCTGTTTGAAGGAGATGTTTCTACAAAAACATTAGAGAGGCACTTATGAAAACTTCCTAACACTAGTTTTAAGCAGCTTATAATAGATCATTAAACCTACTAATGCCAAGATTTGTTTTCAACCAAAGCAAGTAATTAAATGAGATTACAATCATTTATTTCCTATTGTGAATTGCGTGTTTTCTGAAAATTACCTCTATAGATGATAAAGTATATACCATGCCGTTTCAATACCGCTGATCTACCTTTCGGAAGTATTTATATCAACATTTTAGGAATAATTAATATACTGTGATATATACAGTTACCAGTACAGTTAATATACATAGAGAGTCCCTTACTTATTAGGCTTCAATTGGCAGCAGATTGCAAACACCATTATATGTTTGAAACCATGTAATGCTTTCTTACCTGTAGCTCCAGTACAGGGCTGCAACTAACGATTATTTTAATAAAGGATTTTATCATAGGTTAACATTACCTCACATGCACATAAATACATTGAGAGAGTTAAAACTTACATGATGGCAGACAAAGTCTGAGTCCTGTGCAAAAATGCTTTTTAAGATTTAGTCAAATTAAATATGAGGCTCAACACGTACAAGTTAAGACAGAGAAAAGTGAGTTTCTTCCAAGGTTGCTGTGTTTTTGGTCAGAAATTCCTTTCACTGTCTGGAATTTTGAAAGGCAGCTTACAGTTTTGTTTTTAATTTTTACTTTGAACCAGGACTGTTGATTTTGTCCCCCAACTGTTACATTGAAACAACTTGAGAAAGGGATTCTTTTATGTTTAGAACAGACAGGAGGAACAATTACAGTGACGGATGAACTCAAAAGCACATACTGTCTGAGTACTGTTTCAAGACGAACTTTAAATTGAAATCCATCCTTTCATCTTTCTCGATTGTGGGCATCTTTTTTTTTTTTGCAACAAACTAGTCGCATTTTCTGTCGATTTTAGTCACATTTGAAAACAACCTTCTTCTTGTAACAGCGCTAACACGTTGTTTTCCAGTGTGACCCTTTAATCTAGGGTTGGGTGATAATTCAGTGTGATAATTTATCGTCTGTCAGTTGAATTACATCGTGATGAAATCCTACATCGAGATATCGTGACCCAAAATTCATAATAACAAGCATTCACTGACTTAAATCTCTCCAAAAATCTGATTATTTTGCAGAAAAGTTCTTAATTGAATGAGAGAATCCTCAGTACTTTTAATTTTTTCATGTCTTAAAGTCACAAAACCGTGAAGTTTTTTCATAAAGACTGTTTATTTATTGAATGCTATACAATGATAGATATCGGATTTATTAAATAACCTGATCCTGATAGAAGATTTGGTACGTATCGCCCAGCTCTACCTTAATCCCGTCTCAACAGTAACCAGTGTGGATGGCAGTGAAAGATGGTTTATTACAGGAGATACGGAACCGGTAATTGGACATTTCTTTTCTTCCAGTCGGGTTGCAGACTTAGCACTCCTCTGATTTATGGTGTGCCAGGCTTTAAATGAGATATTGTGACAGCTCCTTTGGGGGAAACAGGAGCGATGTGAGCTGTGCAATAATTGGATCAATTGTTTTGCTGGTGCCAACGGAGATCGCTGTAAGAAACCTGAATTAATTTACAGAAGCTTCACATGAATGTGGGACTACTCTGTTATTTCTTGTCAATTTTACGGCCTTATTTCTGTGCAATTAACTCTGTTGTTGAGAGTTTCGTTAAGTAACATGCAGTTGGTAATTGGTTGTAGGCGTTCTTGTTTCTGCTGCCGGTTCCCCCTCATGCCCTTTTCTTTTTGTCCACATTGTTAGGCAGATTGTCTTTTCCGCAGGCGAGCTACGCAGTCGGTAACACGGTTGATGTTTTTGCCACTACGCTAGAACCACTTGGGATATAAAATGCCAAAGTGGCAATGAGATCAAAGTACCTTTTTCAAAACTCACTTTGAAAAGCATTAAATCAACTCCTTTAGATTGAGAGCAGAGGTTTTCAAAGTGGAAGGCGGGCCTTCCTAGGGGGGCTCCAAACAGATCCAACTGAGGCTCAGAGAACATATTGTATGAGTTATCAAAAGAAGATCCCATAGAATCACCCCAAATGTGTGTGATTTGGGAGGATTTAACTGTCTTTTCACTTTCCCTAGAGTCAGAAACTAATAAATAACTCGGGACAGACCTTTAGTATTTTTAAGTATTTAAGTATTTGGTTTGGTCTGAAATTATGTCAAACAGCATTAATAGATTATCTTGTCTCAATTATTGAGTGTTTATCAGATCAAATAACATTATTATGATGTCATCATCAGTTTCTAGAATTTCATGGAGACAGTCAAGAGAGAAATCATTTAAAACAACTTTTTAATCATCCTGTAGGAGAGCTGAGACGTTTACCCCGTTAATCCATTAGTTGACCAACTGCTTTTTATTGTTTGATAATTTATAATGTGAATTTCCACTAAAAAGCTGACTGAGAAGCTGAAACTCTCCGGTTTCATCTTCTCAGTTTTGAGGATTTACTGATTTCCTTCATTTTATCTGATTCAGTCAATTGAATATGAAATAAACAGACTGTTTGAAGACGTCTCTTTTGGCTTTGTGAAAGTGACAGACAACCATTTGCTGTTATTTTTTTAGCTGTGACAAATTGGCAGATAAAAATAACCGTAAGTTGCAGCCCTATTATCCAGCAATTTCACTCTAAAGTTTGTCACAGCTAAACGTGACAAGATTTAACAAGAACGAGCAGGATGGGACATGCAACATGTATGTTCTGGTTACAAATTGTGCATATTAGCCGCCTGAGACATTTCCCCACTTAGTATTCAGATTGTCATGCCTGCCATTTTAAACAACGTATATTTTTTCGTCTCTCTGACAGTTAATTAGACATGCAGTCAATTCCACTCAAACGCTGCCCAAAGCCCTCTCTGTTTTGATCTCTATAGTTTTCCTGTCTCTTATGTGCTGCAGGAGAAGCAAAGTGACTTTCAAAGCGATCTTATTTTTTTCAGGCATGCCTTTATCTCTCTGTGTTATTCAGGTCCAGGGCCTGGAGTGGATGGTGTCCTTGTACAACAACAATTTAAACGGCATCCTGGCCGATGAAATGGGCCTTGGCAAAACCATCCAAACCATCGCCCTCATCACCTACCTGATGGAGCACAAGAGGATCAACGGGCCCTTTCTCATCATCGTCCCTCTCTCGTCAGTACCCCTCAGCTCGCATCCATCACGGCTCTTATCCTGCAGTTTTCAATAACCCTGAAAATATTCTCTAGCGGGGGACCCGTGGGCACCGTTTTAGAAATGACTCTCTGGGAATAATTTTAGATTTGAAATACACCGACACCAGCAGTCTAAATCACAAGGTAGGGCTCTAATGGACAGCAGGGGGGAGTCAGGAGTGTTTGCTCAGATGAAATTCAAGTGTCAGGTGTGCACACTCGTCTGCCTGCAGGGAGTAATGAGTCAGTGTTACTGCAGATTGAATGCTGCTTACTACACTATTTTTATGCTGATTTACTCCAAAAGACACAGTATGAATGTACTTAAAGAAACTTGCAAGCCTAGCAACATTGGGGACTACAAACAAGCCCATAATGCAACATTCTGTAGGAGACTTTGTTACACTAGAATTTATTTAAACAGGCCCTATTATGCTATTTTCCGGGTGCATATTTTTATCTTCAGTTACAGTTACAACATGTTTACATGTGTTAATTCCCATAATCCTCCTTGTTTTTCTCATCCTGGCTGTCCTGCAGCACCTCTTCTCACCCTCTCTCTGAAACGCTCCGTTGTAGCGCTTGCTCCTCCCTCCAGAAAGCAAAGTCTGCTCTGATTGGTCAGCTAGCCCGCTCTGTTGTGATTGGTCAACGTTTCACATTTTCAAAAAACTCTTCCTCCAGAGCTTCAGCTCCGTCTCTCTCTTTTGTTGTTTGAGGGCCAAACTAGCCAGAAGGAGTTTTACGTCACTTCTGTAACATTGTGACCTCATAAAGTTACAGAAGTGAAGGAGAGAATTCAATGGAGCTGTTTCAGGAGCTCAGGAGCTTCTGAGGGGGAGGGTAACTCCTTTTAGGCGTGGACTTCAGGTTTTACACTCTACGGACCTTTTACATGTACAAAAATATATATAACACACTAAAGAAGAGGGAAAAGTGGAAAAGCATAATAGGGCCACTTTAATTCAAAATTAGTATCTGATTCTGTAAATGCGTAATTGTCTAGTCCCCGAATGTAATGTGACAGTCGTTTTCTTAAAACTAAATGAATCTAAGTTGCAAAAATGAAGGCCACATTAAATGTTTCCAACCCATAAACCTTAATAACATTTATATAAATGACTTTTGTCAGGTCAAAAATAGTCTCAACAGCAATCCTTCCATGTCCTGAAATGAAAATATTGGAAGCTTTTAATCATCCATTTAAATGTCAAAATGCGTGGTTACCACTCACTGTTTTCCCACCATTAAACCCATTAAGTTCTTCAAACAGAAACCTCTCCAGCCTTCTTTTACAGGTGAACAACCCAACTTCACATTTCACCCTAATTAGTTTTTCTTTTTCGTGGGAGTTTACAGCTGCAGGCGTTTGAGGATTAGAATGAACAACGGGGTGTTTTTTTCATCCTTACTGCCTTTTTGTAGTCAAACTGAGCAGCGAGAGGCTCAAATCTCAATGTCAAATGTTCTCTTCAACATGCACAGCGAGCTAATGTGGAGGAAAGCTTTAAACTCGTAGGTGTATGTTGGGATATTTAAAGTTAATGAGCTGTAGAGAGATTGATCTGCTGATCTGCCCCGGGGCCTTTCACTAATTGCGAGCTCGGATCCATTTGACCCTTTGGAAAGATTGTTTGTTTTCTTCAGCTGTTTATCCAACAAATTATGTTTTAACCTTTATAATGTACATTAGGAATATTGTGCCTCCCAATGTGGGATTTCTTAAGTTCCTATTGTGGAAAAGAAATTGTCAGACGGCCAGTTGATCTTCAGCTCTTCCCAACAGTATATTTCCTACACTTAAACTCTTTATATCTAAAGAATTAAAACAATAACAAAGGTAAATTCAGATCACTTTCTTACCTGTATGTTCATTTATTTCTTCTTTTTTTCCCAGGACTTTGTCTAACTGGGTCTATGAACTTGACAAGTGGTCGCCCTCTGTGGTCAAAATTGCGTACAAGGTAAGAATCTTATTCTATGAATATTTGTTCTGTCATTTTCCTCCTGATTGCTTTTTTGACAGAAAGTGTTCTTTTTTCTTCGTGTGTCTCCTCCCTTCATGTAAAGGGCACCCCCGTGTTGCGCCGCGGCCTTGTGCCTCAACTCCGCAGCGGGAAGTTCAACGTCTTGCTGACCACCTATGAATACATCATCAAGGACAAGAACATCCTGGCCAAGGTGAAGGAGATCAAAGCTTTGTACAATATAATAACAAGTGATAGTAGGAGCCTAAACGACACAGATCCAGAGTTTTATTTGGGGCAAAAACCTGCAGGAGAAGCTTCATTAAAGATATTTGTGTGATTTTTTTTTTGGTATAGTAAGCAGAGAGTCTGTGGGCTCCATGGGGAACCGTACAGCAGCTTTATGACGTTCTAATCAGCCAGAAGTTGATTAATAGTTCTGTTCACGCATCATTAGACCCACACAGGCTAACGTGACACCACTGTGGAACTTCACAACAAGTGAGCTCTTTTCTTTGTTCCAGTTTTAAAGACGGCAGCAGCAGCAGCACTCTGCGTGAGCCGCCATTGATTTATCGACATTTCTGGTAGACCCGAGCACGGAGCTCTGCAGCAGTCGAGCCTGTTTGTAATAAAAGAACTCACAAGCTTCAGAGCATCTTGAAGAATAGAAAGAAAAAAAAAACCTGATGTTTGTTATTCTCTCTTTTGATGATAGAATGTCGTGTTCGCCTGGGTTCCTTCTCTGTGACTGGAAAGTTAAATCAGCTGGAACACGGGGGCGTGATGCGCCGATAGCAAAAGAAAATAGAGCCCTCTTTTCTTATTCATGAGGTCTTTGATCATCCACACATCAGTGTCATATTTAATTTGTGATAAAGCGTAGTGTTTCCGTTGCTGTTTTAACAAAATATTAAGAGGACTGCAGCTATCAGTTCAATGTCTAATAAGGACATTGAACTTAATTAAAGTGCTTTTTATATGTCATTTAGTTTCAAGGCTGTTGAGCTTTATTAATGGCTGCACGAAATGTGTATTTGTACACGCAGTCAGAGATGCAGACTACTTTTAACATTCCTACCTGATCGGGGGAAAAGAAGATTTATCTTTGTCTCGGTGACGTGTCTGTCTGTTTAATTCTGATGCAGGCTGCAAAGTGTAATGAAAAGAGATCACTCAATATGTTTTGCTTCAGAAGGGAAGCACTTCAAGGAGTTGGCTTTAACTCCCACTTACACATTTAGCAGTTAATCAGACTCTCCAGCAGTGGAAGCTTTTCATTCGTCGTAATTTCAGATGTGTGCACAGCGCTTTTTTTCAGTGTTCATTAAGAAGTATCGGCAAAAGTGTGGCCCTAAATATTACTATATTTCTAGAGATTATTTTGACCAGACCTGACACCTTGTGTGTGTGTGTGTGTGTGTGTGTGTGTGTGTGTGTGTGTGTGTGTGTGTGTGTGTGTGTGTGTGTGTGTGTGTGTGTGTGTGTGTGTGTGTGTGTGTGTGTGTGTGTGTGTGTGTGTGTGTGTGTGTGTGTGTGTGTGTGTGCGCGCCGTCATGGCAAAATATGGTCCTGGAGAGAGGCGATGTATGTAATACTATATTTCTGTGTGTCTGTATGGACACATTTTGTCAATGACAGAGCGTCACAACCGCCACGTTAAGCCCCTGGTCTGATTTGGCTTCTTGTCGACTGCAAGAATGTTTATAGTGTTGTGTTTGGTTTTGGATTTTTTTGAACAGTACGTCTCTTTTACTGCAGTAATAAATGTTTTAAACATTTGGTGTTAAGTAGCTGGAATAATTCAGAGTAAGCAAAAACGTTTTCTGTTTTATTAAGGAGAAGGTGTACGTGTCTTTAAAAAACGTTCTGCTTAAACAACGTTTATCAGCACACTTGATGAGAGAGGGAATAAACTCCTCATCTGTATGCTGCAGCGTTCTGTGAGGGTAGTCAAGAGTAGGGAGTCAAACTTTTCTTCTCTGCAGTCACTCCTCAGCTCCTTTGTGATCAAAAAAATAATCAAATGCAGATTTAGGCATGTGTTTTTTTTACCTCACTATTTCAAAGTGTTGACCAATAATTGTCCTTCCACATACAGATTCGTTGGAAGTACATGATCGTGGACGAGGGCCACCGCATGAAGAACCACCACTGTAAGCTGACCCAGGTTCTGAACACCCACTACGTGGCTCCCCGACGCCTCCTCCTCACGGGCACGCCGCTGCAGAACAAGCTGCCCGAGCTGTGGGCGCTGCTCAACTTCCTGCTGCCCACCATCTTCAAGAGCTGCAGCACCTTCGAGCAGTGGTTCAACGCCCCGTTCGCCATGACGGGAGAGAGGGTACGTACGAGGGAGGCGCGGGCTGGATGCACCAATCAGTGCTTTTATTTTGAAATAATAACATTTTTAGAAGAATCACAGCATCTAAGACCAAATCTATTTTGTGTTTTTACAAGATAAAACTTAAACTCAGCTAAGAATATAAAAAATAATAGACATTTCCCATCCCATAAGAAGCATGCAGCTGTTTAAAAAAACCCGTCTTCTTGCCCCCTGGGAACTCCCAGAGACAGAACATAAAGTGTAAATGTATAACTTTTTTTTTTTTATGTTTTTTTTGCTAACCGTAGATCTTGTGAAAACTGATAAGTTTTCTTCAGATGGATCCGTATTCAGATATGTTGCCTCCCCCACAATGACTTTTCTCTCCTTCAGAGGAGACCGTTCTTTTTGAAAGGAAGGAAATGTGAAGTAAAGTTTAGTATAACCGTCATAATGTTTGAGAGTTTAAAGGCATAAGGAAGGTTTATTCTATACATACGATTAACACTCGTTCTGAATGAGGTGAAATCAAATTTCCCACAGCCAAGGTCAGATACAAATTATCATCATTATTAGAGATTAAGAGGTACTGCAATTTTCTGATAGCGCTGTCCTCTTTGCTCCGGTCAGAGTAGGTCGTGCCGCCTACCTTCAAATGGGCCCGAGGCCGAGGAATCCTAGGAACCCAATTTGCTGTAAAAATAAATCCTCTTATTTTTAAAACCATGACTCTCCATCACCTCTTAAACATTCAACCTGCTGGTTTCAGGGTGGCCTCTAACTGGCAGGTTACTCTGCAAGGAAAGTACAAATAAAAAAGCAAATATTTATTCATTATTTATTTTTACGCAGCACGCAAGTGAAACAAAGTGTTTGAACTTTGTAAGGCAGCGCTAAGCACCAAACGTGTTTAAACAAAGTTAATGAAACTTACTCAGAGTTTTCCTCCATTGTTGTTTCTGTGGCTTTCATTGTGGCCATAAGGATCTACTAAAGATTTAAGTTTCTGGTAAACAGACAACAGCCATGTTTTTATTCAGTGTAACTGAACACATTTCCTTGAGGTTACAGCCAATCCCCTCAGGAAGTGTTTTGAGAAGCAAGTTTTGACGTCCGTTGCTTTCCTGTAGGAACAGATGCATTTCAGTTTTATAAAATGTATCAATCCACACTGGTTCCGTTGACACCCGTCTGATGGAGGCCCAACACTTTGATCACCACAGTGTTTACCGTTCTGAGCTACAATGCTAATGTTGCTAGCAGTAGATCTCTGTGTTCTCTTTGTTCAACTTTTACTGGTTGTATTTGATACCTATTTAACAAGAATTGATTATTGTTAAAGGGGGAAATATAAAATGTACTTGACTAGTAGTTGATAGTTACAAAAAAAAAACCAGTAGTCAAATCCTAAAGTCCCCCACCCCCAAAAAAAATGATCTCTGGCAAGAATTGGGATTCACACACAGTCAAACAAACTGTTCATGATCAATGTTTCCTGTCCATGTATGTTGTTTTTGTATGAGCTCACACTGCAGTTTTAAGGACACATCAGCCGATCACAGCGTGCTTCTCTGGCGCTTCATCCTGCTGACCATAACAAAGCCTTCTATGATGCATTGTCTCACAACACGCTCTCTGACTTGTTTAGGTCGACCTCAATGAGGAGGAGACCATCCTGATTATCCGCCGTTTGCATAAGGTGCTCCGCCCCTTCCTGCTCCGTAGACTGAAGAAGGAGGTGGAGTCTCAGCTGCCAGAGAAGGTGAGACTTCTGCGTTGATTATGATGTAGCATGTTTTTACACTGCTTGTGTAAATATTGGCAAATATAAAACGGTTATTATTAAAACAGAGCAGGTTTTTTTTAAAGTCAGGGGTAAGGACCATGCCATTACCAAAAATAATTCCCGTGGTATGGTTAATATTTTCTGCAGGGTGTGTTTTCATCCAAGCAGGGCTCTTATCTCATGGTCACGTACAAGCTTTTTAATTCTTTTTTTTTGTCAGTACACGCTTTTAAACGAAACCTTGGTGCCACAGTATTTCACATCCTTGAAATTAAACGGAATTTACTACTTCTTCACTCGTTAGAGGCCGTGTCCTCGTAGCTGCTGGAGCGAGCGGCTTGACGCCTCAAAACTAATGTGCATCCTTTTACTCATAAGGATCCAATATCCTCCGTGGCCCCGGTGTGACTTGATTGAAACGATGCAGCGAATGAACTGTAATAAAAAGCATTTATGGTAAGCGGGTCATCCCATCACAGTGAAATAGAGCCGGTCATCATCTGAACTGAATGGATGAGAACGCTGCGGCCATCGCTGATTCCCAAAAGCATCTTAAGGCTGAGATGATCAAAAATCCAGAGCTTCCTGAAAGTATCTAAACAGAAGAGGCTCTGAGAAAGGATCTTAGATTAATGAGTGACTCCTACCCTCTCTATGGAGGCTAAGTGCATCTTGAGAAGCGACGGGAACCAAAAGCTACATTTTTCTTTTAAGTTTTAAAGGTGCCGCATTGAAGAAAGTGATATTTACATGTAGTTTCTAATTATGAAGCAGGTCTAGGTGCAGTATAAATACTGTGAAAGTCTCTTAATCCATGGAGAAATGCACACAGCCCGTTTTAACTTCCAAGAGGTTGTGATGTCGCCCAGTCAGATCAGACTAGGCTTCTTTTCGGGAGGGGCTCTTAAAGAGACAGGCGCTAAAACCGACCGTTTCCAACAGAAGGGTGAACACAGGTTTATTCAGAAAGACAGCGTGAGGAAAATAAAGTGTATTTTGAACATTAAAGCATTTAAACACGTCCTACAAGAAACCCAAAATACAAGGATGAACCTGAAAGTGAGCACGATATGTCTCCTTTAAGTCTGGACTATTACTTTATGTTTAAATTGGAAAATAAAACAATAAAACAAAGGGATATGAATAATAAACAAGAGCTGATAGCTGAAGACCATTTATTGCACAATAAGATTCATACTGAACAATTCCAGGTATAAAACATTTCTTTGTATGGTTTACTTTTAGATGTATGTAGCTCAGCTTGAAGACAATTAACATACGCGAATGACCTTAAAGTGTGTTTTCATCTTCAGCACCACGGAGAGACGACACTGAGAAGCTCTACAATCGATCCTTATTTAATTTCCTCTCCCTCCAACTGGTGTTATATTATTATTCATGGTTTTCAGGGGTGAAGTGTTGTCAGCTCTAACGGCGTTTCCCCTGAAGAGGCTCTCTCACTGATGCATCGTCTTTCTTGCCACAGGTGGAGTACGTCGTAAAGTGTGACATGTCTGCCATACAGAAGGTTTTGTACCGCCACATGCAGAGAGGCATCCTCCTCACCGACGGCTCGGAGAAAGACAAGAAGGTAAACAAAACCAGACCCCCGTGGCTTCACTCTACGTCTCTGCTTTGTGTGGAACGAAGTGACGAACTGAGCTGGAGAGTTTACAGCGCAGTGATGTTTACAGTTTCCTCAATTTAGTTTCTCAATTATCTAAAAGTTGTGGTTTAGGAGGATAAGAAAATGAGGGTTATTACCGTACAGACCTGTCACTGCTGTGTGAACATAACAAACGTGAGAGTTATCTTCAGATACAAGTAGAGTATCAACATGACAGCATGTGCTAATTAAAGTGAGGTGTTCATTACCAAAAAGACAAAAACCTCAAGCAAAAACACGACCAACGTTTTAGGTTATGTGAAGGGAACATGCCACCGCACATTCACTGTGATCTGTTAAAGAAATACAACTCAGTACCATAACTAAAGACATAAGATATGTTAGTCTTGTTTCCAAAAATTGTACAATATATATTTTTTAAGAGGCATGTTTTATTTATTATAAAAAAAGGGAAGTTGGGTCAATTTTCCGTTGCCCCAAAGTGGCCAAAATAATCCCTAACATAAAGACAAGTATCATTGTTTTGACCTGGTATTTGATATCTGCAGGGCAAAGGAGGAGCAAAAACCCTGATGAACACCATCATGCAGCTGAAGAAGATCTGCAACCATCCGTACATGTTCCAGCACATTGAGGTGAGCGCTGATAACACAAAGAGCTCTGATAGCATCTGATAAAAGATTCTGAATACTGATACTGGAAAATATGACACTGCTTTACTCGTAATTATCAGTTAATTAAATGTTTATTACGTCACTGAAATGGGGTTATTTTTTTTTCATGTAGGTAATTCCAAATCTGTTTAAGATGTTCTGTTTATCCAGTAACAACTCAGATAGATTGTCACATTGTTTATGTTCCTCTCATTATAACTTCAAAAGAAGTCTTGCATGAGAAAACATTTGTAAACGTACCAATTTCATTTAATAATAAACTGATTATCAGTCTGCGTTTTCAAAACTCAGAGTTCCTGACTTTTCACTTTTAAGAGGAGACACTTTTTCAGGAGTCTGTTGCCACGACAGTCATTTAAATGTAGTGTGAGTTTGATAGTAGCTCCTTATTTAAACCATGAAATGTTCTCTGTTGTAAAGGAATCTTTTGCGGAGCACTTGGGCTTTCCAAACGGCGTCATCAGTGGGTAAGTCTGTCAAATAAGAAACACTCCCATCACACATCTCATTTTAGTGTATTTCACTGTGGAAATGGCAAAATTCTGCCTTCAAAGAAGTATTAAGTATATGATCTTAATGGTTATTAAGTATTTTAGTAACATTGCACTTTTCCATCCCCTATTTAGCATTCATGAGCACCATATAACATCTCATAAGTAGTTTATAACACGCTAGCGAATTACATTTTTTCTTGTTTATTATTATGCAATCATTTTCAGCAAGTATTACTTCCCCTATGAAGACTAATTTTATAATATTACATTATTGTTTTGGTATATTATCTGTTTGTAAACCAGTCTTCACTAATAGGTGACCACAGAAGGATCTAGTTGCTGATAAATACATTAATCAACTTGAATATCTTCCTCCAACTTCATTATAGTGTGTTATATAGCGTGTTATTATTAAATGTTTAAATACCGCGTTTTAATGCTAAATAGGAGGGGTCTGATCTGGTTCACACAGTCTTATAGTACCTCATGATTTTGGCATAGATAAGAGACAACTTTTGACAGAATAAGTTGTGGCTTCCATTCATGTTTTCTATTTTTCTACATTGTTCTGAACGTCGTCAAGAGGAGATTGATTATAGAAAACCAGCCTGACTCTCACGTCTCGTCTTGTGGTTGTCATTTAACACTCAATATGAGAACGTATTGAAGTTCAATTGTGAAGTCAGTGTGTCGGATAATTAATAAATCACTACAATTCTTACTGGTAGACAGCAATTATTTATGGCAGCAGCTTCCATTATGACTTTAGTGTGATTACACACACACACACACACACACACACACACACACACACACACGTATGTATGTATGTATGTATGTATGTATGTATGTATATATATATATATATATATATATATATATATATATATATATGAACCCAAACAGAACAATACCACTATGTTCTTTAACTGTCATTGTGTTTTAGAAATCTTTATTAATGCCTTAAACAGACGTTGAAAACCAGGTTTAAAGAATGTTGAAGCCTTACAGGCTTCATAAATACGGTTATGGATTTTATGCAATAAAGGGAATGTGTACAGAGCTGATTCCTGTATATGGTAGATGTTTAACATTGTACTGGATGTTCTACCAGTAAAGACCAATGATAGCCATGTTTTGTATGGCCTTTCAACAGAAATGATTGTCCAGCAAAGTAATTCATCAGAAATATAAAATCTGTCTTCTTTATCTAAATATATATTCTTCTGCCAAACAAACTCCTGTAGATGATCATCAATCATGCACAGTTTGAAATATCACTAGCATACAGCTAATTAACATACCAACCATTAACACACATCTCATAACCATACAGCTCAGTAACATGCAGCTCATTAGCATACAGCTCATTCACATGCAGCTCATTAGCATACAGCTAATTCACATGCAGCTCATTAGCATACAGTGTGATATATATATATATATGCACAAGACATCTCAGCTCTAATCACCTCAACACAATCGTTCTAAACAACGTGCAGTGAATTTAAACAAGAGAATAACATTAATAAAAATCAATAGAATATCTTGTAACACCTCAGAGCATTTTGAGACTAATGAGAGTAAAAAAGTTTGAAGGTTTTTTGGCATTTAAACTGCTGGAGGCAGGAAGATTTCTTTGTTCCTGCACGCTGGTTACAGAACTCACAGAAGTGTGGAATGCAGTATTTGGTTGCTCCTGTGTAATGTGTGTGTGTGTGTGTGTGTGCTCTCACATATAAACCCACACATCCACACACACACACACACACACAAGCTCTTGTCTCAAACCTGTCTGGATTTTTGTTGATTTGTAAAGAGCATTCCTCTTTTGTTAATAATGATAGCTCTTTCTGAAATACTTTAAAAGTGAAACTGTTTTGTAAACCTGATGGGAGAAGGAAAAGGCAAGTTTGTTTATCATCGAGACTAAGTGCAAAAGAAACACAGCACAACAAAACTTTCAAATATAATTACATTCGGTCATTAAAGAGCCAAAATAATAGAAAAACAAAACAAGCTAACATTAGATAAGAGCTGCACAAAATACAAGACTATAACTAAAGTGCAGTGTAAGATATGGATGATCATTTGATTTAATTAAAGGCAGCAGAACACAGAAGAGGTACTCAGATCTTTTGCATAAATAGAAGAAGAAACACAATGGTGTAGAAATACTCTGTTAAGATAAGATAATCCTTTATTAGTCCCGCAGCGGGGAAATTTGCAGTTTTACAAGTAAAAGTTCTGCATTCAAGTGAGACTTAAGCATCAAAATATACCTAAAGTACTGAAAGTACAAGCTAGCATAGATGCCACAGAGACTTTAATGATCAATATTTAAGTAATGGTGACTTATGTTTCATGTTCTGCTCCACTACCTCCACCCAGACTTGATCTGTATCGAGCCTCGGGGAAGTTTGAGCTCCTGGATCGCATCCTGCCGAAGCTGCACGCCACCAACCACAGAGTCCTGCTGTTCTGTCAGATGACCACTCTCATGACCATCATGGAGGACTACTTCAGCTACCGCAACTTTCAATACCTACGTCTCGACGGTAAGCTCGCACCTCTTGTTGTGCTTTGGAATTCTATCATCATCAAATCGACAGGTGGTTACGTCTTAATAAAGCGGAAAAAATAATAATTTACATTGCTCTGAGGTCAGTGTCAACTCTCACAAATTCTAAATGTTGTCCTCACTTTGTTGTAGTCATATATAGTGATAATTTGCATAAAAACACACAATTCAAATGAACACCTTTTTCCGTCTTTAACGTTAGTTCACACTAGTAGTAGTACTGCTTTATGGTCTATTTGACTCTAAATGGAGCATAATTTACTAAATGAACATCATGCTGTATTGAAAAAGACTTGAAACTAGAGATTGAGACCATAAACTCATGTTTACAATGTTTACTGAGGGAATAAATCAAGAGAGAAGTAGAGTCATTTTCTCATAGACTTCTATACAATCAGAGGAGTCGCCCCCTGATGGTCAGTAGTGAGAATGCAGGTTCCACATTGGCACATGACTTTTTCAGAACAGGAGGTTGCCGTCTGGGTCTTTGTTTAAAATACTACCCCACTTTAGGAGCATGGGCGAGGTGTTTTAACTGCAGCCTGTTCGTTGGGAAATCCATGTTTTGAACAGGTTGTGAACAAAGACATGGATTTCATATGATAAATGGATCAAGGTTAAAAAAATAATTGAATAATATTCATGATATAAGTCCATCAACTTGTTAGTTTTGACCTTGCTGTCCAGTAATTTAATTATTTAAGTGTGTCAAATACATATTTATTCAACATTTAAGTGAATAGACGTTTCGGATTGGTCTCAGAATCGACAGTTACCCAAAGTTAAAGGACTCAAATGAGGATCAAGACCCAAAAGACATGATTGGCACTTCAATTAGTACATGTATAATGCTACTCCATGTTCTTTATCTATTATTCTGTTAATCATGTAGTATTTTTTATTAGTATGTTTTATTATTGCTTTCATGTCAGACAAAGTAGGAGGACATTTGAAGCTGCCCATGCAGGTCTATCATTTTATCCTCTTGTTTGTTTACTAGAATCACATCAGCACACAACATATTTCGTGACCCAAGGAGAGGAAAACTATTAAAAGAAAAACTATTTTTCTCACTTGTCCCTGCAGTAAAACACTAGTCTTGTAATCATTTTATCCATTCATGAATTTGGTTTATCAAAAAGACAAGATTCCTCATTAAATAGATTCAGAATAAAAGATTAATAAAACTAATCTCACTGAGGCTTTGTACAATTCTCATCACATAGGTTTAGCATGATACCCAGACTCAGCAACTCAAACAAAAGACAATCCTGTTGTCTTCCACTGAGTCTGGAAACAGAGGCCGTAGGTTTTGGGGCTCTTTTAGTCACAAAATGAAATGTGCAATGATATCTCTCACTACATTTCTCCTTGACTGATGTGTGTTAGTGACAGATGTGAAAACAGGCACATGGCAAACAATAAGAGGTTGTCCTGTACTTGTATGTTCTTCAGTTTTAAAGCTAGGCTTGGCTATTTTGAGAAACTAGCAAGAATATGCTTCATTTGATAAATCATCCAACCAAAAAAACCCAATTTAGTGTCACCAACTCTTTCCCTATGAAAGTAGCACTAGATCCAATAGTTTCTAAATCATCAAATGATCATCAAAATAATTCAAAAACCCTGACATGCAGTCCTTGCAAAGCCACTCCCCCCAAATTATCACAAAAAACATAAACAACAAAAATGGCTTTTGTGAGTACTTGCAGCCGTTAAGCTAGCAGCTTGGTAACCAGCAATTCATATACGGTCAGAATATGTACAGGAAGGTAGAAAAGTCTAAAGAGAATTTCAACACAAATACCCCAAATGTTTTTGGAAGAAGATTACCTACCCTGCCTTTAAGCGAACTGGTCTTGTACCAAAGAAATGTGTCCTGAACTCTGCTGGTCCAGCCTCACACCACCTCGCAGCAACTCACAGCTCAGTGTGTTTTTGGGCAGTGAATCAGGATTCTGCAGCTTATGAAATGAAATGCTGAAAGTGAACGGCAGACAAATGTAAGTTATTCATCGTTGAGGTGAAATGTTTCAATCAACTCACTCACATAATTAGTATCCATTCATCAACGTGGCGCTCACACAACACCGCTAATAGCAGACTTGTCTCAGATGTGTGCAGCTGTGGACTGTGAACATCCTAAGTTTGCATAATTTAAAGTCCCCATGAAATGAAAAATACATTTTTCCCAGTTTTAATCCTGTGTCCCTGTGTTAATCCCCATCAAATCCCTGTCGCTTCTCCCTTCTGTAAAACGGTTTGGAATGTTTGATGATTCATCCTGCACTCAAGAGGTACTGTAGTTAGCAGACAGTTAGCAACATAACAGAGACAGGAAGAGATGTTTGTGCTTGGATATCAGCAAACGCTGTTTCATTTCCAAAACAATAAGGCCGAGGTAGAATTAATTCAAGGAAAACTATGTCAATGAAAGTACGCCAGATGATGCAAAATTATGATGGGTTTTGGCGGCGCGTCAGGGAGTGATTGGGGAACGTTGGTGGTGGCAGCTTGGAGGGAGGCCGCCATTTATCTGGATGTATTGCCCGCGTGGGGCCGGTTGAAAAGCTGCCAAGCTCATGAACACACCATAAGCCTGCCTACGTTTTAGTGGTCCTATCAAATACGAAGCATTAAAGGAGAAGAAGATGATTGAAATCCCTTTTGAAACTGTACACCGCTCAAATATTCAGTTTCACTGTGAAATACATCATAGTCGAGAAGCTAAAGCTGCTCTAACTTCCGTTTAACTGCACCTTTAATCCAAAATACAAACTGGATGTTGAATGCTTTCATCAAATTTTGAACCCTGCTAAATAAAAATACTTTTCAGAAAACCTCCGACACAGTTAAATTAGTCAGATAAGTTTCACAGTTTAGTGGAGAAATTTTGACTTTTCAATCACAAGTACAGGAATTAATTCAAGCAACTCTTTAGGTTAACCTCCATTTCAAAATGATCGCGCTTTTGTGTTTCAGGAACCACCAAGTCTGAGGACCGAGCAATGCTGCTGAAGAAGTTTAACGAGGAGGGATCTAAGGACTTCATCTTCCTGCTCAGCACCAGAGCCGGTGGCCTCGGCCTCAACCTGCAGGCCGCAGACACGGTCGTCATCTTCGACAGCGACTGGAACCCACACCAGGTACGTCTCATCAGTGGATTTCAATATTATAATACTAACATAAGTGTGTCAGTCGGTTTTTTTATAGTGTGAAAAGAAGATTTAAAGGGATGTATAAGTATGTTTCATGTTCCCTCTTTAACATCGAGGCATCTAAAAATGACCTAATCTTGATCTTTCTTCCTCTGACTCCAGGACCTTCAGGCTCAGGACCGGGCTCACCGCATCGGTCAGCAGAACGAGGTGCGCGTGCTCCGTCTCTGCACCGTCAACAGCGTGGAGGAGAAAATCTTGGCAGCCGCCAAATACAAACTCAACGTGGATCAGAAGGTCATCCAGGCGGGCATGTTCGACCAGAAGTCCTCCAGCCACGAGCGCCGCGCCTTCCTCCAAGCCATTCTAGAGACGGAGGAACAGAATGAGGTGCGGTGTGAGTTTGTAGCTCCTGTTCAGGTTCTTATGATTCATTATTCATCTTAAAATAAATAGGATGTATTTGTGCTCAATCAGATGTGTTTGTATAAAAAATGTAGGAGGCTCTAAATCAGTGGTTCTTAACCTGGGTTCGATCGAACTGGAGTGGGAAAAATCCATTTAGAGTCTAAATGGATTTTTTCCCACTCCAGTTAAATTATGCATTCTGCCTTTGATTGAGTTACTGCAGAGACAGCTCTTTAGATATGATCAGCGAACCTTCACTTATGATATTGCATGTCTCTGCAATGCAATCTTGGATTTGTTTAATTGAGAATTAAAATCTGTATGCAGTACGTGGGCAATTTTGTTTTGAACCGTTTCGATTTGGATTTCTGTTTTTTGATGTTTTTCCAAATGCAACTCCAGGAAGAAGATGAGATACCCGACGATGAAACCCTCAACCAGATGATAGCACGCAATGAAGATGAATTTGAGCTATTCATGGTAAGAAAGGCACATCTTTTTGTGTCCTATTGAATATATATATATATATATATTTAAAAATATATATTCCCCTAGGGGTTTGGATCCTTGTCACCTTTTTCATCCCTGATGAGTTTGCACAATTTGCAGAGTGAAACTCGGAAATGGCCGGTCTCAAAGACACCTGGCTCTCTTACATCTATCCCCCCCAAAATAATTATAGGCTGTCCATCATGTCTAGACCATTAGTCTGGTTAAATGTCATCACTTGGTCGGGCGACTTCAGATTCGGCAGCAACCCAGCAGTTTTTTCTTGCATAGTAACTGACTAAATTGCCATGAATAGAGGAGTCACAGTCACAATGTCGCTGTGAGCAGACACAGGTTTACAGGACACAAAACATGGCAGTTGTTCTACATCTCGGCTCAACTACTAGTTTTGTTGAACACCAGCTAAAGTTCAAATCCAAAAAACAACATTTTATGACAAAAACTTAGGCACGTATTGGCTAGCTACATAGTGAATGGGTGCAAAATATCATATATTCATGAGCCTCTTAAAAGCTAGTCGTAGGATAGAGTTGGCACCAAGCAAAATATCCAACAACGGTTCATATGATATCTTAAGAAAAGTTAGTCCTCCGCCTACGAAAGTCAGCAACACGTGTCAAATTCTAGTTGTTACATGTGTGCAGTCTTTTCAAAATACATTTGTCTTCACAGAAAAACTACTCAGTTGAGTTTAGGGAACGAAACTGCTTGGCTATGTTGAGAAAATATTGTTGTTTGGGTTAAAACAACCACGGAAGTGACGTAACAATATCACGCAAATTGAGGGACAAATAACTAAACAAAAACTGTCAAAACGGCTTTCGGAGGCTGTTATTTATTACCTACAGAAACATTGCAACATTGCAATATTCAACCTTTTACTTTCTCTGTGCCGGCTGTGGCTCAGTGGTAGAGCATGGTCGTCCTTCAATCAGAGGACCGGCGGTTCGATCCCCGGCTCGCTAGCTCATGTCGATTTGTCCTTGGGCAAGACACTTAACCCCAAATTGTGTGAATGGGTATGAATGAAGAGTTAGAGTCCTGATTGGCAGGGGCTCCTTACATGGTAGTGTATTCATCAGTGTATGAATGGGTGTTCATTTAGGGAATGACATGTAGTGTTAAAGCGCTTTGATTTCTCGGAAGACAAGAAAAGCGCTATACAAGTACAGTCCATTCACTATTTCTGTCTCACCCATACTTTAATGGGTTCGGGAGGTTAATGAATGCATGTTTGTGCTCTCATAACAGTTCAGATGGTGTGGATATTAATAACCCTGACAGTCCTTAACAGTAATCTAACAGCACCATGAACTTCATTTATATAACCACAAACACAGTGTGATTTTCTAAGCTTTATTGGAAAAACTATAATAGAAGATTTGAATGTACAGCAGTAAATCAGTGATGAGATAATGTGACAAAGTCCCCAGCCTCATAACTCCAGTTATATTACTAATGTGTGGCCCACTGTTGCTCGTTTTCACAAATTGAATGAAAGACTGTAAACCCAAGACAGTGGGGATTTTAACGAAAGCCCAATATGGCCGGATCATGTATGATACATCCATGTATTGATGTGGTTTATTTGTAAATCAAAACCTGCAAGACTGCATTTAACCCCTTGATTCCAGTGTAAATCCACTTTAAGGGCTCCATGTATGTGTTATAACATACAGTAAAGGAACCATGAATCGTGTTTCCATCTGCCGTTTGACCGAATGTGTTGTTTTTTTTCTCTCCTCGGTAGCGCATGGACATGGACCGCCGGCGGGAGGACGCCAGGAACCCGAAGCGTAAGCCTCGTCTCATGGAGGAGGACGAGTTGCCCTCTTGGATCATCAGAGACGAAGCCGAGGTGGAGCGGCTCACGTATGAGGAGGAGGTGGAGAAGCTGTTCGGCCGAGGGTCACGCTGTCGTCGGGACGTGGACTACAGTGACACGATGACTGAAAAACAGTGGCTGCGGGTAAAGTCTCAGTATATAAATCAGTTTATGACATTTCATTTTTTCAATCTGAAATAATACTGGGTGGTTTATTTGAATCCTAATCCATAATGTTATATCATCATTTATTAGTTTATTTACATTCAGTATTAATAATCTAGATATGCAAAGTAACTGAAGCTGTCAAATAAATGTAGCGCAGTAAAAAAAAAAAATATTAATATGAAATTTCCCTTCAAAGTGTAGTGGAGTAGGGAAGTATGAAGTCATAGTTCTTGAAATCTTAAAATGAGAATACTCAAGTAAACTTTAAAATACTCAAAAGTTCAGTATAGACATGTTTTTAAATATATATATATATATGTGTGTGTGTGTGTGTGTGTGTATGTGTGTGTGTGTGTGTGTATGTATATATATATAAATATATATGAATGTGTATATATGTATGTGTGTATATGTATGTGTGTGTATATGTATGTGTGTATATGTGTGTGTGTATATATATATGTATGTATATATATATGTATATGTGTATGTGTGTGTGTATATGTATATACATATATGTATATATGTGTATATTATATATATATATATATATATATACATATATATATACACACACACACACACACAGTCCCTCACACCAAATACTCTGTGACAGACTCCACTAGAGAGACTTCTCATGCAGATCCATTTTATTGACTGCGGCTCAGGTGTTGTTGGAGAAACAAGAATAGAACAAAACTTTGAGACAGAGGCAACAATATGTCGGAAGCTTTATCTGCAGTTCAGAGAGGCTCTATTAAAAGAAGACAAATGTGTAGCGAAGAAATGCTATGGAGCCCATCTGCAAAAGCTTGAAGTGATTGAGCGTCAACTCTGTCTTCACTCTTTTCTGACTCCAGGCCGTTGAGGATGGAAACCTGGAAGAGATGGAGGAGGAGATCCGGCTGAAAAAGCGCAAACGCAAGAGGCGTCAGGACAAGGACTCGTCGAGCAGAGAGGACTCGGGCTCCAAGGCCAAGAAGAAGCGTGGGCGTCCACCGGCTGAGAAACACTCCCCCAACCCCCCAAAACTCACCAAGCAAATGAACACCATCATCGATACGGTCATCAACTACAGAGATGGGTAAGCAGATCCATTTACAAAGATGTGTTTGCTGTGATTCAGAGGACAAAGCCGACTTGTACACTTCACATATATCTAGTTGAATAATGTAAAATTGTTTTAGTTGCCCATCTGAACAGAAACATTTCAGTCTTGATCAATGCCGCCGTCTACGTCCAAATCTACGTCCTGACAGCTCACAGACTGATTACACTGCGTCAGGCTGAGAGGGTGTCCAACATGTTTCTGAGAGCACAGCAGTACTGAGGATCCTGTTCAAACACTGATGGAGGATTAAGAATAGTACGGTTGTGCTTTAGATGTCCAGTTAAGATGAGGAGTCACGCCCACTTAAGGCCGGAGGAAGATGTATTGAGAATTTATAGACTTGTTGCTGTCCCGGCTGTTGCACCTCACATGTAAACCGGCATAAAGCACTAAAATATATTCAAAATATTCATTTTTTTCAAGCACTTTTGCCGAGAAATCTGACGACGACACCCTGTAGAATTGCTTAAATGTAAATATAAAGACAAAAACTCCTCAATTTAAATCCAGTTTTGACAGACGGTTCTGAGTTGTGCTGTTTTCAGCTGCTCCAGCAACAAACGGACACTTTTAGAATAAAAAAGGGAAAGTAAAAAGCCAAAAGCCTTTGAAGCACTTTCCTTAATCTCCATTAAATCCTGATGTTTGCCGCGAAAAAAGGATTAACTTTTAATAAAATTTTATACGTTTCCTGTCTGAAATTCCACTTTCGGTATCATGTGTTGCCAGATTTTTTTTATTCAATTATGCTTTTCTTCAGATTACATTGCCACAAAGAGTTTAATTATTTAAATCATAAACTAACAAATATTCCTTCTGGATTTAATAAGCTACTGTCAGACCTCCAGTTTAATGTTTCTTCTTCACAAAGTCTGAGGTACTATCCATCCAAGTTTAGTGTTTTCAGGACTGAATAAATTACTATTACTATTATTTATAGTCTACCTATCGACCCTGATTTACCAAAACATCTCTGCTGCTTTCTCTTTCAGTGTAAATGTGTTGATTTTGACACAAAAAGTAGCCGTCAGTTTAAACTACAGACATCAGGAGACAGTCTAGAAACCAACCAGAAGGAGGCGCTATCTTCAGCTGTTGCTGCCAGTTGTTTCAAACGGGCTAACCTGTGAAACATTAATCAGTATATGAACTAACTTTAGAAGCTTCAGTTCGGTTAAAACATATTCCTACTGTAAAAACATGAGATAGATTCTCTGTAATTCTTGTCATGATGCATCTTTTAAGTGCAAAAAGAAAAAAGTACCTCCATCTGTGCGAGTGTATAAAAATAGGCCACGCTTTTATTATCCAATGGAGAGATGAGCTTTCTCTCCGGTCTGCAGAGTAAAAGTGAACACAGACATGAAGTCATGTCTTTGGAACGGCACACTTTGATAAACATCCTCTCGTTCTGTCAGTCAGTTTGTGTGTGAGCGTATTTATGTGGTCTGTTCTGTTGAGTCTGCTTTATTTTTTCATTTTTCTGCCCATCTGCAAATTCCTCTCTGTGTGTCTCTGCAAAAATCACCCGTGCATGAAACAGCATGTGCATTTGTGTTTCCTTTACTCAAATATGAACTGGCTGACTACTATGCTGAAGTTTTTCTTTTTCCAGAAGTCAAATTCTTTCCTCTCGCTGTTGATGGTGGTTCATCCCAGAGCATCTCAATCATAGCTCACTTCACTGCACTGGGACAGATTTGTAGAATTTCTACTCCCACAAACCTCGGAAAATGCATGAAGTCAAACATGAGAGCGACTTAAATGTGATTTGGAACTTCCTGGAAGTTAATCCATTTCCTCTGTAACACAGATTAAGTCGCACATACAGATACAGTTTGTTACACACAGATATTGAAGCTGTCCTGCACAAGCAATTAAAAGAAACCGAAGCCTTTATGGTCACATTTTTATTCATTCCAGGGTCTTCCACGAAAGCCAACTATTGAAATAGTAAAATGTGCTCTTAACAATAAGGAAAACATAGAGTCTTAATATACATCTATTTTAATTTGTAAGTGGAAATGCTTTCTGTGTTCATGCATCACAAAATATATTTTTATTATAAAATATAGATTGCAAAAAGTATAATCGGTTGCAGAAAGGTTTAGAACAGTTTACACCAGAGTTATATGTATTATTTGTTGAATTTGGTGTAGAGATGATAGCTGAAGATGAAAACAAACTGCCGATTTACAATGAAGACTCGACTTGAAAAATCCACCTTGTTAATTAACTTTGCAGACGTCTCATTTATTATTTTTTTGCCATTTAAAGCAGCTCTATGTTGAATTCTTTTTTTATAGCGTTAAAAGGTAACTTCTTGAGTCATGATCTGCTTGTAAACAGGTTTATTAATACTTTGATAATGATGTGGAATTATATTTGTTGTGTTTCCAGGTCAGGAAGACAACTCAGCGAAGTGTTTGTCCAACTACCGTCCAGGAAGGAGCTTCCAGAATATTACGAGCTGATCAGAAAACCTGTGGACTTCAAAAAGATCAAGGTATGTTTACTGTCGCCCAGCTGTTAATATGAATGAGGGATAGGACGGTAATAACGAGGATTAGTGGGGTCAAAGAGCAGAAGCAAACATTTGTGCTGCTGTGAAATTAAGCCAAATATTTCTTGGTTTTGAACTAGTATTTTTTTTTTTTGTCAACTTTGAAAAATGTACATTTGAAATGATTACTTGAGTAAATAATCAACAGACTAACAGATTGCATAATCATGATTAGTTGCAGCCGTAATCAACTGTGTCATTTAGAAAGATTTACATCATATTTGAGTCCTGATGAAATAAGGGAAGTCATTGAATATCACATTTAGTTGAGGGCTCACAAACCCCTTTTTTTCCCGTCAACAGGATCGTGTGAGGAACCATAAATACCGAGGTGTCGGAGACCTGGAGAGGGATGTGATGCTGCTTTGTCACAACGCTCAGACCTTCAACCTGGAGGGATCCCAGGTCAGTTTACCCACGTGGAACTGAAGTTTCTCTTATTGATTTTTTTATTTGTGTGTTGTTTAAACGACTGAAATGAAGAACCAGAAGTCTGCAGGTGCAAGTGGTGCTGCAGTCCAATGAATCCTGGATGGCCGTCAGATTAAGTGGCTAACAAATTATATCTTCCGTCTCGTGCACGTACAAATTGATTATTCATATCTACCGTATCACGCTGGGGAGTGAACAAATAGTTTTCTCCCTGGAGAGAGAGCGAGAGGTTAATCCGTACAAGCGACTTCATGATAGATCATTTATCTTGAGCTAATGCTACCACAGCAGTCAATTTGCTTAAGTGGGAAGAAGAAATAAGAAAAAACAGAGCTTAAACAGGCCCTTTTATGCTATTTTCAAGGTGCATATTTTCTGACCTCATAAAGTTACAGAAGTGAAGGAGAGAATTCAATGGAGCCGTTTCAGGAGCTTCTGAGGGGGAGGGTAACTCCTTTTAAGGGTGGACTTCAGGTTTTACATGTACATAAATATATATAACACACTAAAGAAGAGGGGAAAAGTGGAAAAGCATAATAGGGCCACTTTAAACACTGCTGCCAGAGACTGCAACACTCTGGTTTCAGCTTTTTCTAATATAAAGTTTTTGTATTGTTTTCTATTTTATATAAGTGCACGTTGACTGTCTTGGTTTGAGAAAACAAGACACATGAATGACTTTGGATTCTGGGAACTTAATGATGGGGGAAAAATAGGCCCTTTTTTGTTCTCACTATTTTCTTTCACTTTTATAGAAAGAAACACTGAATTAGTTCTTCAAAAACATAATGCTGAAGCCCCTCTTTTAAGTGCTTTAAGTCCCAAATTCAAAGCTCCGTTGCACATTGGTTTGTCACTCATAAACTCTTCCATTGTTCTATTCTTTTGTTATATTTTGGGTGAGACTCGTCTTTGTCCTTAAAGCTTTTTTCTTCTTCTTTTAAACACTTTTATACATTATGCCTAAAAAAAAAGTGCCACGTTTTTCTGGATGGAGATGTTGATTTTTAAAGGAAATAGTCCATATTTTATTCATACATTTTGAATAGCATCTCCCTGTAGTCAAAGAGAACTGTAGATGTCTATCAATACTGAATGATTTCATCCCCCACCCACCACTCTTACTGTCCTCCCATTCATTTCCCCATTAATGCGTAATCTCTTCTCTCTTTTTTAATACCTCTTCTCACCCTTTTGTCCACATTCCCAGTAAAACATGTCATTCATGCTTTTCGAGGAATTGCTTTTATTAACCCGGCTCCGTTTTCTTTTTTTCTTTCTCCCCCCCCACAGATATACGAGGACTCCATCGTCCTTCAGTCGGTGTTCAAAAGTGCCAGGCAGAAGATTGCCAAGGAGGAGGAGAGTGAGGACGACAGCGATGAGGACGATGATGACGAGGATGAGTCGGAGGCTGAGGGTATGACGCACACTTTCTAGGAAGTGGATATGAAAACACACACACACGCACACTCATTTACATTCTGCACTATAAACCCGGTTCTGTTCTGGTTTGAGATTTTTTTGTTCCACTGGGAGCAGCGTGGACTTCTGTTGACCTCAAACTGTAGCACAGAAGAAAGTATAAAAACAATGACTTACTATGAGGTCATTGACTGAATCGAACCAGAGGGTATTTCACTGGAGTTTTGTGACTTGGTTGTGTGTTTCCCCCAATGGGGCTAAGACTGTATTTCCCTGATGTGACGCTTGATGCCAACTTATAACACTGATATTGTTCCCGCCAGCATAATGACTCACCCACAAATTAAACCCATGCTCTACTTCATAGCTGCTGTGGTTTGGAAAGGACCTTTGCTAGGTTGATTTCACCAATGCTTTGTGACTTGGTTGTGTTTTTCCACCATGACAAAGACTGGATTTCCCCAAAAGACTTGATACTTAAATAAATGATAGAGTTCCATCCAGCAAAATACCTCCACTAATTAAATCCATTATCTACTAAATAACCACAACCACATCATGCTCACAATGTATGTACATTTATTAAACGTCTGTTCAAGGTTGAGCTTTCATTACTATAATATATGAATAATAATAATAATGCATTATATTTAAATTGTTGTGTTTTATGGCTTAAATCTGAATCTGCACTGTAACCAGTAGCATTTCTCTGTCAAATAAATGCAGTACTACAAAGTTTTCTTCTAAAGTAGAAATACACAGTAAGTTGTATACAGTTGAGTTGCATATTTGTTAACGCTTTGGGTACCTTTTGTAAGATATTATGGAGTATAATGAGTCAGGATAGTCGTGTGATTCAATATTTTTCATACATAAACATCTTTATAACCCTGCCAGCAAAATGTCTCTACCAAAAAATGTAATCGATGCTCTACTTCATAACTACAACTAAGTTTATTTCACCAATGTTTTGGTGTTTTTCCCTCCAGTGAGTTAGACTGTATTTCCCCAAAATAATTGGTTCTCATTTATAACACTCATAATGTTCCCTCTCCAGCATAATACCGCCACTAATTCAATCCATTACCTACTTAATAACAGCAGGGGTTATGTCAACACAAGCGACTAATAAGCTTAAAAGCGGCCTTTTGTAAGATAATTTGAGAACAAAAATCGGCCCCCAAAGTGATTAAAAAAATATGCACGCTGTATAATTCAATATTTTATATACATAAACATCTTAATAAATCCATTCAGCTGATTGTCCACCTTGCCGAACAGTAAAGTCTTCCCGTGTTGTCTCTTCCTGTTAACCAGGTACTATTTGTCACTGGTATTTCTGTCCATGAGGAGCTCCAACTTTGGGGGTTTGAACTTTGTCACAGCAGGAGTCGGCTCAGGACCCAAAGAAGAGCGAGTTGTTTGTATAAGCAGTTCTGGAGAAAGTTACCAACAGCAACACTATAGGCCGAGCAACCTGCCTGAAGGCGTGTTTATTTTAATCGGGCATGAAAATTCATTAAATGTCAAGTTATCAAATCATTTTTTTTCCCAAACAAAAAAGTCCTACAAAATAAAATATTTACTTTAAAATGAAGTCAAAAAACACCCTGACTGAATGCCTAATTATTGGTAGAAAGACCGAGCAATAAATGATAAAAACCTGTTGTTTAAAGGACTTTAAATGACTCCTACTTTCTTCTGGTGCTTCATTCATTCAGCCAAGTCGGTGCGGGTTAAGATCAAGCTGAGTAAGGAGGCGCACGGCCACGACAAAGGCAAGAAGAGGCAAAGCCGAGGGAAGGCCAAGCCGGTGGTCAGCGACGACGACAGCGACGAAGACCTGGATGACAATGTAGGTCGTCACACTCCAACACTGCATCGTTAGTACAGCTCTGAAGAGAAATACCTCAGTGAGCTTTTACTCAGCAGAAGGCAGAAGTGATTATTTCAGGACTCAACATTCAGAACGACTGTGCAAATGAGAGGAAATGTATTCATATTGAGAAAACGAAAAATACAACCATCCATTAATTAAGTCATTTTAGCCAGCACAGCTCTGAATGTTATGTTTTGTTTTGTTTTTATTCATGGAACATGAGAAATAGCACGCTGAGGGCTGTTAAACTAAAACTATTTCATCCAAAGTCCTGCTGAATTCCTTCCAGCCGTCTAATCAGCAGCTTTTTCACACCTGGGACGCCAGAACCAGGCAGTTAATTACAGGTAAAACTGTCCAGTAGGAGGAAAAAAACTGAAAACAGCAGCACTTTGGATAATCACAAAAACATGAAAATCAAAAATTGGGCTTTCTAATGTTGATAATTCAAATAGAGTTTGGAGAGAAACAAACATCATTTTCACACCAGTGAGTAATGAAGTTTAGTGAGTTGAGATCCAGGTGTTTTCTTCCTTTCACACAGTAAAGTTTCTGCCAGAACCCTTGTTTTCTGGCCCTGTTTAGTTTTTTTGAAAACTACCACATTTACTGAATTAATTAGGGCTGCATCTAAGGATTAGGATAGAAAACAACGACATGAAAACACAGAGTGATCTCCGCTTAATCGGGATCAAAAAGCTGGGTGAAAATGAAACAAAATCCATCCAGGAAATCTACAATCTAGTTGAATTAATTGAGCTTTTGGGTTGTATGTCATTAAATATTCTATTATGAATACACATCTCTCAGACATGACTGTATTCAGCACCTTCTTTTGTGTTCATTCTGCTCTTCAAACCCTCCGACGTCCATCTGATTTGCTGCCAGCACAATGAAACCAGTAAAGGGGGAATTAAAGCCATGGCAACCACCACTTGGGACTCATTTTGATCTAATTAACACCCACATATATTCTCTCCTGTCTCCTCCCACAGAGGTTTGAAGTCTATCTGATAAAAGCAAACCATTATGTTATTACACTTTATTACTCCTTTATTCTCTCACCAAATTCAATTAACGTGGGTTGTTCCGACCTGTAGAGTCAGTAAAAGCACTGTGAAGGAGGTAGCTCAGTCAGTGGGGATTGGCTTGCGGGTAGCTGGAAAGGTGCCAGTTTGCCTCCTGTGCTCTGCCGAGGTGCCCTTGAGCAAATCAAACTAAAATGTGTAAAGGTCCCGTTTGTGCCTCTTTGCAAAGTATGTCAAAAAATGATGAATGATGTTACTGGTCACTTACTGAAGCCGCTGATCCCCATCAAGCGTTTGACTTACAACATTTATCCTTCACCACATAAATGACTGCAGAGAGTCGGGGTGACTTTGTGGCCAGCTTCTCTGCTTAAGATAGTGTTGGTGTGATGCCAAAAGCTTTGGCTTTGATACCAGTATTAGGTTTTCTAATTTATAAATTCACACTGCAAGATCTCTACTTGCAATATAAAATGTCCCATAACATTTAATAAATTACACAATTATCTAACAAGAAACATTTCAGTGAGATATAGGGAATTTATTTAGATTTTAGAAGTGAAAAAATACTACTTTTGAGCATTAAAGGACACACAACTTCCTAATGCTAGGGAGAAACAGTTTAAGATGAGTGTTCCCAGCTAATTTTATCTTGAAATGTCTAAATATAACATCTTATTTCAAGATATCTTACCAAGTGACTTTTCACTTGTTCCATTGGCTGATTCTTTTTTTTACTTATTTTAAGCAGAAAACACCTTGTATTCATATTTTCTTTACTCTTCTTTTCCGTCATGTTCACATCAGTTACAGTGAAGAGTCGTTGGCAATGAAATTCTGGATTCTCATGCTGTGTTCACACTATGAGCGACAAAGCATCAAAACACCTGACGCAGAGTCGCTGTTAAAATGTTGCTCAAGCTCTCATTGATATTGTTATGACCGTCTATCTTTTTGGGGGAGAGAAATGGAAAACAACTGTTGGGAGACAGAAGGAGACAAGAAATAGTGAAACTTTTGATTTCTAGGACGTCAGGTTGTAGCTTCATGTCAACGGCTGACGTAGTGTTATCCCCAAAAAGTGCTCTTATAGATGTGTTTAAAACAATATGTATAAAGAAACAGAAGTAGAACAGCTGTAAAACATATAAATATAATATGAAATATAATAGTAGGTTAGACAGGTGACAGCTTGACTCTGGGCTGTTTTCAGTCTGAATCCTCACTCGCACAAAAAATATAACTCAAGTTTAAGAGCATGACAAGTTCATTTTGATATTCCATCTATATATTAAACCTATTGGGATCCGACATCGTTTCCCGTCCAGCTAGATTTCCATCAATATTCAGAACAAGTTGGTGGCAATTTTTTTTTTAAATTCATGCCACCAGTGGCACCTATCAGTCTATCAGTCACCGTGGTAACCATGGTAACTGGCACTGCACTCCTTAGTGCCTTAAAGATTGAAAAGATTTTCCTCTTTTCCCAAAGGACTTTAAACTCCTCTCCATCAGCTTCAGCTCGGAGACTCAGGAGGAGATGATGTAAAGAAAGGGAGATCTTTCTTTCTTTATTCCAGGCTCTTAATATATTCATCTTGTTGACCTCTGCCGCCTCTCAACAGATAATAAGCCTCCATCACATGGCGTCCTCCTCTGTCAGCCCTTTGAATCTCCCTCTCTCCTCTTAATGCCTTTTATCTCTTTTTCTTTCAGCAGGATCAGTCAGACAAGAGCGACGACGACTGAGGACAAGAGGACCTCGTTCATAGCACTTGTAAACAGAAAGGACAGTACCTTCCATCACCGTTGTTCAGGTTCATATTCTGTTTTTATTCATTTTGACTTCATTCGTCCTCGTCGTCTATCCGTAGTGTGTTTTGTCGCACCTTCTCCCACAAGCTTAGAAATGTATTACTAATAATCGATAAGCTACAGCAATACCAATCTGCTTATATTCCTGTTTTTAAGACAATTTTTTAGTATATTTTTTAACTCTGTGCTTTAAAAGCTGATTTAAATTCTGTATGAAAAGAAAAAAAAGGAAGACAAAAAAGATTTGGTCACGCTATTCGCGCTTTTGCTTGATTTGTAATTGCTTGCTTGCACTTTTAGAAAATGAAATGTTAATATCGAAATTTTAAAAATGTGTTGCAAAAAAAAATATATATATATATATATATATATATATATATATATATATATATATATTTGAACCACTTGTGATCAGAAGAATAAAAGGCAATCAATCAAGTTAAACATTTTTTGGATTCACCGTTTCACCTCGTTGCAGTGCCAAATGTGAGATAAATTGATGGTTCGCTAAGCCCCTCCCCCCAAATCAGCGATTGTCCAATGATAGCCTAGCATCCGTAACTAGGCAGAGCCGGCCTATCAAATCAAGCTTTACATTTCTTCACGTTGAAGGTAGTGAGAGTTTAGAGTTTTGGAAACATTGAGAAAATTGCTCTAATGTAGCTTAACGTTAGCAGCTATGTTCTGCTCAAGATACCCAAGTGTGTTGCCTAGTAACCTGTAATATGTTTGTCAAACTCATTGATTAGTCCTCATTCTCAACATTTTTTCCCTTTATTACGTTAAACGTAAAAACAAAATGTTTGAGTGTATGTAAACAAAGCAGCCAAACAGGGTTAAATTAGAACAAAATAAAAAAACAGCCTGAATATTTTTATATCATTTATACATACTTTTAAATATTGTGCTTATGATATTAAGATCTAAGTGGATCAGGACCCAGTTATGTAATTTTATTGGTAAACTTGCACCATTTCAATTAAAAACTACGAGTATAGCAAGATTGACAGGCGTAGCAACAGTAACTATGAGGGGCGGGGCTTAGCGAACATTCAATTGTGAGATTTTTGAGAGTGTAAACGTTTTCTTAAGTCTATATATATAAATATATATTCACAATAAATATGTTACAGCCAGCACCACAAAATGACAAGTGTTGCTTGATTGACTTACACATTTCTTTGAAGTGGCCATAAATGCTGGATGCTTTTTTCTTTTCTTTTTTTTTTTTTAAGAGAAATGTAACTTTACTTTATGTAGGCGGCACATCGTTTAGGTATAGGTCCATGTGTTTCATGTCTCTTTCCTCTAATGCGGTCAAGTTGTCGTGTGTCAGAGCCGATGTTTTGGACTTTTTTCCCTCAGAAAAGAGGAATTTTGGTTGTTTGTGATTGAGAAACTGGTCAATTTTAAGGCTACAGATTCAATGGGAAATACCTTGTGTTGTTGAATAAAACCAGCATCCATCGTAGCTAAAATGTAGCTTTTAAAAGCGTCTGAAAACGTGTTGCTTTCTGTTGAAAACAGATTGTAAAGAAACAAGTCTTCTTACAGACGTTAAACAACAGAAAATATTAAAAAGAAAAGTGTTATGAGATTGAAATTTGAAATTTAGTGACATTGAATATAGCAGTTTATTTTAAACAATATTGATTTATGAATTATTTGGATTGAGGTGTTTGTGTTCCTGTTTTAGTTTTGAGCCCTCGTTTTATTGGTTTATATCATTTGTAGCATGAACTCTTTTGGCAATATACTGTGCACATGCAGATATATATCTTTTTTTTTTTTTTTTTAGTTTGTGATACATGTGCTTGCCGACTCTCCATAAGTGTGACTTAATCTTTGCTTTCTTTGCACAGTGTCTTTGTGGTTGTATCTCATAGCCCAGGGCAAATAAAATCTCACCGATTTTCTGCACAAAAAAATGTTTGCACGTTTTTTCTCTTCCATCTATAGTTATTGTGGAATTTACTGTAAACATCCCTTAATTAACAAAGCATTCAAAGCCCTTTTCATTTTTTGTTACAAGACTAGTTTATTGGTGAGTTTAGAAACAGGAAGTCTGCTAATACCTTGTGCTATTTTCCCAGCTTATTGACATTGCACATGTCTTTAAAAGTCTTAAATCTAAACAACAAATAGTTTTTTTCCCAAAGGGTGTTCTGTCTAGTCCCGCCTTACTGTGCTGTGATTGGTTGGTACTGCTGTGCTGTGATTGGCTTGTACAAATCCTGTCCATTTGGCTGATTTTGCTCACGGGATATGTTTGTTTTCAGGGCTTTCTGCCATGAAGGGCTTATTTAAAAATAAAACGTGATCTTGTGAAGTAGGTTTGTTGTCTTTATCGAAAAAGAGTTCTGGAGGAGGCAAACTTCTCCCATGTGCGCTCAATTTATGTTACCAGTGTAGCATGAAGGTGGAATTAGCAAGATATCTAGCTAACTAACCAGCCGTTAAATTAGTAAAATTGAACAAACCTAATGCTTTAATCACACACTCTTGTCACGGCGTAGGAAAGCACATCACTATCGCCATATTTGTGACATCTTTGTGCGGCTCCTTTTCTGTAACCAATGTAGCATGACAGCATGGTGGAATTTGAAAAAGCTAGCTGGCTTACTACCCAGCCCCTAAATTAGTAAAATGAAACAACCTAAGGCTTCATTCACACACTCTTGTCACAGTGTAGGAAAGCATATTGCTATCACAAGATAAGTGACAACTTTTTTGGGGGCCATTTTCTGTAACCAATGTGGCATGAAAGCATGGTGGAATAAGTTAGCTAGCTAACTTACCAGCCCCTAAATTAGTAAAATTAACAACCTAATGCTTCATTCACACACTCTTGTCACAGTGTAGGAAAGCACATTGCTATTGCCAGATGACTGACAACTTTGTTCAAGTGGGTTTCTGTACCCAGTGTAGCATGACAGCATGGTGGAATTAGTAGTATAGCTAGTTAACAAGCCAGCCGCTTAATGAGACTAATGTAATAACTTAATCCGAACCAAAGACTGTTGTATGTACTATTGTCACGACGTAGGAGAGCACTCTGCTTCTGCCACTCTATTTAACTTTTAATCACATGTGAACCACCGAATTCCCTCCACGTATGTCAACACAACTCACGATTTAGAAGATTTGTTTCAGTTGTGAATTTTTACCGTCTATCATCAATTTGTCCACTTTTCAACCCTGGTGTATAACGAGAAATACAGCCTTCAGGAGCTGCCGGCAGCACGATGGAAACAGAAAATAATTTCATCTGGGACTCTCCATGTTGTTGCTGCTCCGCTGGAGGCGACTGGTCACCCGAGGCGATAAGATAAGATAAGATAATCCTTTATTAGTCCCGCAGCGGGGAAAATTGCAGGCTTACAGCAGCATAGAGTAAAGAGTGTGAGAGTGAAAGTGTGGCCAACTCTGACGTTAACACATATTTTCTAATACCTGAGCTTATTTAATAATAAAAAGTCAGCAGGTCAGAACAAATTTTAATTTTACTTAATAAATGTCACAAATCAGATTTTCTAATGTGCTCCTTCAGCTTCCTAATTAGACACATGTACGGTCAAGCTGACTTCATTAATTATTAATAAAAAGTTTTAGTACTTTAGATAACAACTACAGAAAACGTTATCACTGCAGAAATAATACATTGCCCTAAAATTGCAGCTTTTTGGTATTAAAATTTCTGACCGTTAAAATTTTTTTTTTTAATGTTATCCCACAGTTGTTATGAAAAATAAATCTACAAAAATGTATTATTTCTGTATACTAAATGCTAGGAAGAATTTTGAGATATGAGATGAGATATATCGTTGATTAAACGCTGCAGTGCTCCGTAATACAGCAGTGATGCCCCTAGTGGAAACCAGGAAAATAACACGTATTTGCCCCATTGGGCCAACATGAGAAAATGTCTCAATCTGGTGTTAAATAGTAAAAAAAAAATAAAATACTATGTTGAACCCAGGACCCTATATTGAAGCCATATATTTTAGAATGCATGATTTTATACTGTAAGGGGACTTGTTTGTCCTTTAACGTCTGATAATCTTTACTCAGACATACTCATCTATTTTGATAGATTAACTGTTGGAGCTGAGATTGAACTTCCAAAATTTGACAAAAATAAAGATAATGCCACATGCATTCACACAAGAAAAATGTAAGATAGAAAAGCCAAAAATATCCCCAGTGATGCACAAGGGTTAAGTAAACAAGTCACCGTGTTATCGTGGCTGTTTGGTGCAGCTCAGACGCTGGAGGGCAGACGCCGGGCCGCCGTACTGTACAGCTGGCCCGACCCTCACACTCCGCAGCACATCAAAACAGCTTTCCGTTTTGTATTCCTGCCATTTTAAACAGAGCTTGACTAAGCCGATTCCCCCTGAAGAATGACCATCCATCGCCCTCCCCCTCCTTCTTTCTTTTTATCTGCCCCTTTGAAGTGCCGAGCTGTTGGGATAGACTTGAGCCCAGGAAGAGAGGGGCAAATTGGATGTTAATCCCTGTCCGAGTGCCAGAGATGTCAGCTGGGAAAAAAAAAAGTCAGGTGCCGGTGCGATTTGTGCTATTCCTCTGTAGCTTTTGTCCTCCGCCGGCGCATTCTCCAAGCAGCAGATGCAGGTCCCTCCAATCGCAAACTGATTCGGGGAATTTTCCTTCCCCGATGGCCCATGAATGGTGATCTGAAAGGGCCAGGTGCTGCCCTATTATCAGTTGATCTGGCGTTGAAGCACCTCCACATTCATGGCGGGAAACGTGGCCCGATCGATGCTAACTCTTGCACAACTTAAAAGGAGGAGCGGGAAAAGGCTTTGTATGCCTTCGGATTCCGGGGTTCACTATCAGTTTAACGCATGATCGAAAGAAAAGCTCATTTTTCTTTGCTGTGCCGAGTCCTTTTAAGCTGAGAGCAGTGGTGGAATGTAATCAAGTAAATGTACTCGAGTACTGTATTTAAGTAAAGATTTGAAGTAATTGTATTTGCTTTTCATGATAAGTAATACTTCTACTCCAGCACATTTACTTTACTACAAGTGAAGTAGTAGATATTTGCACCCAAAACAGTACATCTGAAAAAAAATGTTGAATAATGAATTGATAATCCTTTAAGCAATATATATATATATATATATAATATATATATATATATATATATATATATATATTTCAAGGTTCCAGCTTCACAAAGGATTTAATGATTTTCCTTTGAATTATTTATCTTTTTTATTTTTTATTCATTATTTTTATTTAATTATTTATGTGGCAATTTTGGCAAGATTTCTCAAGATTTTAAAACCAAACAAAATCAATCAAGTAATGGAGAAAATATCACTTGATTAATCCATAATGACAGTAATCATTAGTTGCAACCCTAAAAAATACAATTATCTCCACACATCCAGCTGCAACATTAAAATGCTGATTACATGTTGATGCATATAATCACGTAATGATAAAATATATCATAGTTTGACAGTCTCATTGTTCTTTTACTTGTGATACTTTAAGCACATTTCCCTGATTTAATGCACATATGTTACTCAGTTAAAATGTCAGTGCAGGACTTTTTACATGCAGCAAATTTTAAGTAATGGTACATCTTTCATGACACTGAGGGGTTTTCACGTCCAAACTGGATATAGACACTAAAAGCACATTGTTAGGGCTGCAACAAACAGTTGTTTTGATGAATATGTCAATGTTTGACTTATTGACCAATTGCTTAGTCTATAAAATGTCAGAAAAAATAGGAAAAATGTCCATCACAAGTCCCCAAAGCCCATGATGAAGCCTTTTAAATAACATGCATGTCTATCTTTTTCCTGAATGACAACTTGCGTAATTATGCACCCAGTCCTATATTTACTGTAATTACCTCATTCTTTGTCCTGACCTTTCACCCTCTGCCACAGTGTGGAGACTAAAAGCATGAGATCACACATACTAAGAGGATGAGGAGAGCTTCCCATGCAGCGAGAGACTCTCTCCGTATAATCATGAGTTCACAGGTTCATCTGGACCGGCAGCCTGTGGAGGAGAGTCGGCCTTTAAGATAATCACCCTTTAAAGAGTTATTACACTATCCGGCAGCACGGGCTTGTGTAATGCTTTTATGACTTCTAAAGTAGGCAAAAATATTAATAATGGCACGATGGTTAATGGCTAACATTAAAGGCAACGTTTTTACAATACGATATATAACAGCAGCACTCCCTGGACACAAAGGGCAGTGAGTGAATTCACACCAGACTCAGAGGCTGCAGTCCTGTTAGCAGCTATGTTAACCATGTTTTTATGGTTTAGTGTGTGAGCATGCCAACTCTAAGTTAACAAACACGAAACCGTTCAATTAACACACAGCACAAAGTACAGCTGAGATTGATGAAACTGTCATTAGTTTAGCAGTTATTTAGCTTTTGGTGCCACTGATGGCAATCAAAGGCCAAAAATCAATCACCGAATATCGATGATAATGGCAACGTGGCAGCCCCGGGACATTACTGAAGTTATTACAATTCATCTGTAGAGGAACATCAATGTTTTTTGTTTTTTTACTAAATATCGTGTTAATCCATCCAACAATTGTCGAGACATTTCACATAAAATCTCATGGTGGCCATTAGGGCTCATCTGCTCGTAATCTCAGAAACAGACTCTGCATTCATATGTGGAATCTGTTGGCAACGACACAAAACTTTGGTATCAGAAGGGTTTTGGTTCGAGGGGGAACACATTTGCCAAAACGCAGTCTGGTAACCACCGTCTGACGAAGATTTAGCTTTTTGTTGATTTTATTAAATTAAGCTTGTAAACTTGCTACTTGTCTGTCAATTATACTGATAGCTGATTTGTTTAGAGATTGACCCTGGAGATCTGTACGAAATTTAATTTCAATCCATCTGATAGTTGCTGAGATATTTCATTCTGGACCAAAGCTGTGGACCGACCCACGGAGCGACACCGCCATATCTCAAGCCACATCGTCAACATGGCTAAGAACTTTCTTTAAATGTTCTGGTTCCCTCATCTCTTTTCCACAAGTATGTAAAAATGTTTAATTTACATGAAAAAATTGGCTAATTTTCTGATATTTTGTGTCAAATACGCCTTGTCTTAATTGTGTGATGGGCTCAAATACATCCAAATTCAGATTATCTTATTGCATTCGTATCAGTTCGCTGCACTTATTGAATTCGTATTCATTTACTGCACTTATCCTATTCGTAGTAGTTTGTAGCACTTATTATATTCGTATTAGTCTGTTGCAATTATTGTTTTCGTAGTAATTTGCCTCTGCACTATACTTTTGCTCTGGTTTATGCTTTAAGATGCTTGTTTAAGAAAGGAGATGCACTTATGACTTCTGGTGACTAGTAGTTCTCTTGAATACCTATGTTGAATACACTTCCTGTAAGTCGCTTTGGATAAAAGCGTCTGCTAAATGACTGTAATGTAATGTAATGTAATGTAATGTAGCTTACCTATTTGTGCTGATGTCAGACTTTTTTTCAATAATTAAAAGGAAGGAATAAAGGAAATTCAATTTTGGTATAAATGGTATAAATGAGTTATGTATCCTAATGTCTTCATCCCTCTGTGAGGTAACAACACCTTACCATGACTTTACAATCATTACATCATCTGCCTGCTGTGACTGTCATCCAGTCCTTTTTTTTTTTTTTTTTTGCAAGTTTCAAACTTTTTCCCTGCTACGTTTTCTCTCTGAGTTTCTCATCAGTCCCGCGGGACGAGCTGCAGCAGCAGACTGCTTTAAAGTTGAAGGAAGAGGAGAGGATTCAGAGATGGATCCAGGCTCCTCTGAACTGGAAGGATCATTATCTCTGAAATGTGGTGCCAAAATGTGAAATAATAGATGGAAAATATTGTGTTTATTTTGCTGCTTTAAAAAAAGGAGGATCAAATAATAGAACATAATGGTTGTTGTTGTTATTTTATGGCAATATAGTGACAGATGAATGAATCCTGAACTAAAAACAAGCACTGTGATGTGAAAAACTTAAAACTTTCTTTATTGTTTAACATTCCCTGAATTTTCATGATTTAATCATGTTCTTTAAATAGGCGTTAACGATACAATCAGTATTTAATATATTTGTTTTAGGAGAGACTGCACATGAAAACAACTTTTCAATATTTGAGAGGAGTTCAGATGATTATTAATTATTATTAAATGAAAAGTACTTTATTCAGCAATTTAACCACAACCCAACAACTTTAACTCTAAGATTCCAAAATGATTTAAAAAGTCTAATGTACTAAATGTTTTAGTGTTCTCTTTAAATCTAATGGCATTTATTGACTGGTAATCGTGTTTCATATCCTTTTCAAACAAGGCATAAAGATAGAGATATTGTTTGAAAAATGATTTAGATTATAGTAATAGATATTTCAAAAGCACTTTTAAAAAACAGGCATAAAACCATTTCAGGGCTGCAACGAGGCACCTAAACCCAGCCAATTAAAAATTATTCTACCATAGAAATGGAATAAAATATCCAACAATACAACATACAAAAAAAACAGGAAAGGCGTGTTGGAAATACAAATTTTGCTAACATTAATAAAAAGTTTTTTAGAAGTTTTTAGAAGTGATTTGCAAAATGATATGTGATTATGCAAAAACAAAGCTTGTTTTGTTTCTTATTCAACTTTACATCCTTCAGTACTATGCTGATACTAGTTCTATCTCTACTACTATCTCCACTACTTCTACTATTACTACTACTACTACTATTACTACTACTACTACTACTACTACTACTTCTTCTGCGCCACCTGCTGGTGGCACTAAAACATGTAGTTTTAGTGATATTGACTAACTTTTAAATGAATACAATTCAGACTTAATGAAAATCACAACATATTCCATTGTTATTTATCATTATTTAACAATTCAAGTGTCTGGATATTAATATATTTAAAAAGGTCTTTGAGATTTGAAGTGTAAACAACAATACGCACGCGCATGACAAAACCGTTGACTGGCGGTTGCCCAGCTGCAGCTGATTGGCCGTTTGTCAAGCACGTGTGACGTCATTGGTTCGTAGTTGACAGACGTTAGTATTTGGTTTACATGTCGATTATCTTCAACACCGCGCATTTAAAAGTTTGCATTCCGACCAGCCGCGGAATGTTTTTCTAAACCATTACCATGCTGGTATAAAATAATCAATTTAATGTGGAGCTAAATAGGCTAACGTCACTGCTAGCTTTGTCCGTTATTCGGAGGGGATGGCTCGGTACTTTCTACATTACCAAATGTAAAAAATATGTAATTTTCATGTTTTGCAGCTGTCCTAAGTTAGCTAACATTAGTGTTTGCCGCCACTGATCACAAACAATAATTAAAAGGCAAATTGAATCCATTTATTTTTTACTTTACACATTCTTACACAATAAAATGGGTTCAAAGTTTACATTATTATGAGTTTAAAGTCATTAGAAGACACGAGAACTTATAGCTACATGTCAAGTGTAACGGTCGTTGGGTCTGGATAAATGTAATTACATTAAATAGCATCAACATAAGGCTAAAAATGATCACACATGCTTTAAAACGTCAGTGTCAATGTGTAAAAGCTAAATGATGATTAGCGTAGATAATGTCCAATCAGGTTTGTTGTTTGGATTTGAAGACCCGCCCTCTTACCTGTGAGCCCCTGGTACTTAGCTACCATTCATTCTATTGGTTGGTAAAGCTGTCAGTCAAGTGAAAGTGGCTTAGTGTTTGTTCTGATAGAGAATATATTGTTTCTTGTGAGTGTTAAGGCTTGTTGCTTTGATAGTTTTTAAGTATTAGTTTTTTATAGTATAGTATAATATAGTTTTATAGTTTTAAGTTATATTAACAATGTAACATGGAGTATGGCAGACTTTGTTGTGTAGTGACCATTGAAAGATAGAGTTTTGTTATGTTATTGATTAAAAAAACTGCACATCAATAACTTTGGATGTTATATTTCTTTAATGAGCTACTTGTTTCATAATATATTGACACGGACCTGCAGAATGGTGTTTCTTTTTAAGCTGGTAGTATTTGATTGCTGTGCCAATTTAAGTAATTGAGCAGAAACATTTTCTTTTTACTAAATTACATAATTTTCAGTTTTCACAGTGTTTCCATTTGACTCACTTCAACTAAGATTTTAAAAATGCATTTCCAATATTGCTGTTTATGGTCTTAACTGATTTAAAAATGTCCTCAGTGTTTTTACTAAGATCACTTTCCAAAGTTAGTACAATAAGTATAGGTACCCTTTTCCTCCGGTTATTTTAACTTAACAAAAATGTACCGTCCAGTTTTTTCTACGAAGCAAAAGACAAGTAAAAAAAGCTGAATTTAAGTTAATAAACAATTTTGTACATCACATTTCCATGCAAATTTGTGCTTTCACTGAATTAAAATGTCTACTTATTTCCCCATAGCTGCCTAAAGAGAGGCAATATTACCACCTACACTGTGTAATGAATGCATTCATAGAAACCAAATAAATATTTTTCCCAAGATAGAAAACTCATGGTTATGAATGCAATTCAATGTCTGATAAAATTAATTACAGCGAGAGTTTGCATCTATCAGAAAATGCAACGCAAAGCACAACATTTAGTTGATCTCCCCCGATGTGGAAGATCTCACCAATGGAAGTGATTATGGGAATAAGAATGGGAAAACCTCAGGCGGCGACTGTTTTTGTACTCAGAAGAACGGCCTCTCTGGCAGCAGTTGAGCAATATGAAAGCTAATTTGCGTCAGAAGACAAACAGATTTCATATCATCTTTTAAACTGTTGCCTCATAAGAGCCCAGGAATAAATCATCCGCTGAGAAGCCTGTCAGAAAACAATAGTTATTTCAACACCATTTGGGAACAGACGCATATTTACCCTCGATAATTTGGTTGAGTTATTAGCTAGTTTATTTATTTGTGCTCAACAGCTCCAAACCAAACAAACACCAACCACACAATGCTAATAGAGCATTTAGTTGGTATAGGGTTTATGCTGATGAACATGCTGTATATCTGAGCTTTAAATATGAATACCATAAAGCTTGTTAACCTCTTAACACAGTCTTTATCACTGATGTGATAAATGTTTAATGTTTGGATCCTTTGCATGAAGCTGGCTGCCATGTTTTTAAAAGTAGCCCAGAACTACAAACCAAACATTGGATCTAGAAAGAGCCATTCGTTTTTTAGCATTTTTTGTGTTTTTTTATCGGGCACTGTAGTTCTCTAACACGCTTGGAACTCAGGAGAAGTTTCTGTTGGTTGCAATCTGCATCCTCACTGCTAGATGTCGCTAAATCCTACAAACTTGACCTTAAACATGCCAGTTCTCAAGTGTAAAATGCTGTTTTAGCACAAGCAGACATCCAAAAACTTTTCCCAATTCAAATAAAATTTTAGATTTAAAGAGTAATTGAAGACTCCTTGGTTTAGGTTTTTCAAACCTAACTGACCTGCTGTTGCACCTGTAACCACACATAACAGTGATGTCACAGTGTCCTAGAGTACACCTGTGCATCACAGCAAGAAGTTGAACCATTGGATTTCATCAAAAACAGCGGTTGAATTGTGAACTCTGATCAATCAATAGCTTAACACGATAATGTATCAGCCCTGTTTATTATACGTGACAGTTTTCAATACTCATAGATAGGCAGACACATTTTGTTCTGCACCAAAGAAGTATTTGGTTCAGTACCCAGTATGCAGTCTTAACTCTGAAAGCCTGACAAATGTTAAGAGTAATAAGCTCCAGAACAAGAAGCTTATTTTAACTTTTCCTTCTAATAGATGAAGGATAAATCAACTCCATCTGATCTTCAGTTTAACCCCGACTGCAAATCCTCATTTTTCTGTCTTTAACTTGAATCACCTTCAAATCTATGCAGGTAGTGATCAGTTGATCTGACAGCGCTTTAGTGTGCGTGTGTGTGTGTGTGTGTGTGTGTGTGTGTCTCAGAATTGATGAAAGCTGACGGTGAAGCTAACATGTGCTCTGCAGGTTCATCAAGGTCATTGGGATGTTGCCAAATGGAAACTGTTAGATGAAATATCTGCCGTAAACCTCAAAAACGAGTGTTTTAACTGATTTTTAAATTGCCGTCTTTCAATTTTCTATCCTAATTGTTTCAGATAGACATGTTTATAATAATTATAATAATCCCTGAGCACAGCCTTGAAAACAGACAGATAAGTCGACCGTTTTTGGTCCCGCCTGACTGGTCCGACTTACAGTGGCACTGACTCACATTCTCATTGTGCCAACAGCAGATAAGCCGCTCGCTGCTACGCCAAATTAGTTTCCTATTATCGCTAATTATTGTTAATGCAGTGATCTGTCATGTTGTCTGAAGTTGTGGACGTCAGTTATTCCGTAATTAAATCAGACATTCAATCAGTCAGAGTTTGTTTATGTTCGACATTTAGTTGATTCAGTTTAATTATATTGAGATACTGAAGGACATCCCATGAAGTTTGAGCTGCAGGTCGATCTGCACACGCTCAAAACACATCTGTTATAGGAAAAGCAGATGTGCTTCAGTGCCAAACCATCCATCCAGTAGTCCGTCAAAACTGCAGAAAGACTCCTGTGTGGTCTGGAATGATTGAGGGTTTTGTTTACTTGTACATTTTTCAATTAAATATGTTTTCCATCCACCTGTTTTTATGTACAATTTCAATTTGTACATACAATAGTTTCCAGAACATTTTAGAAAAAAAAACATCAGATAAGTATTTATGGACTGATAAAGGGACTGTTATCTTTCCTCAAATGAATACATGATACAAAATATAAACGTCATATTTCCATCATCAGGGTCTAAAATTAAGAGTTTTTCTACCGGCCACTCAGTTCTTTTATCTGCCACTTCTAAAATCCAAGTAGAATTTTTAAACACTGAGTCAATGATAGCAGACAGTAGAGATATGAAATTTGTCATCTAACCTTAATCCCTGACTCATTAAAAATGACATTTCTCAATACACGGGAAGCATATCCGCCGTTATGGCAGGCGGCCTGGATTTCTAACCCTCCCCAGCCAACATTTCACCCCGTATTTGGCAGGTTGCAGGTGCTAATTTCATTCCCTGTCCATTATGGCTTCCTCATCGTTTATTTTCGGGTTTGACTGGCGCTCTTTTAATCAGACCATGTCAATGCACCCTTTTCGTCTGCAATGGTTAAATGGCTCCCAGCTGGCGCCAACAGATCTTTATCTCAATGCAACACAGAAATAGAAAGAAACAGATTTTTTGGAAATTCAGTTAGAGTTCGTGCTACATTTTGATAGCAACTTTTGGCGTTGTCTCAGTTCTTAACAAGAAACACATTTGTCTTGCATTGAATATGCGGTATAGTGTGAATCATCTTATTACAACTCTATATTGACGATACATGATATTTAAACCGAGTGAAATAGCCAAACCCATGACTTCCATGTTTTTTTCTGCTTCATTCCATCAAATTAAAGTATTATGGATGTCTTGTGCATCGTTTCAACTGAAATTCAACCAGGCATATTTGGTAAATTTGGACTTCACTGCCCAAACAAACCTTTGGGCAGTGAAGTTTGAAACGGTTAAATCTAGCGGTCTTGCTACAAACTAAACAAAACTTTGCCATAAATAATTTGCGACCGAGTTCAGTAATGCCCCAATCTCGGCTGAATGGAGGGAACATTTCTATTTAAATAACAGATCAGTTGGACCCTCTGATAAGCTGTGGGTGTGTGCCTCTGATGTTTGACTCGGAAGATGTTCTTCTGCCTGAGATGTACAAATCTGCACGCTTCAAAAACACCAATCTGTCCTTCAGTGACGGCAAATAACAGCAGGTCTGCGTAAACAGAGACGGAGCTGTAAGCCTTCCATGTTTTCTCAGGGATTTCTTTGGGGATTTTAGTCGACGCCGTCTCCACCATGAGTCCAGTGAGGTTACTTTGACTGGGATACTTTGTCCAGAGATTTGAGTCTGTATCTACTTTGTAAGTTTTGTTTTTCAGATTAGGAGGAGATTTCTTGCTGTAGCTTTGTTTTCACACACTTGAAATCCTCTGTTTATGAGTTTTGCTCCATCCATAACAAAACTTTTGAGCTCCGGTCATCTTTGAAAATTGCATTTGCCTCCATCGGGACAGAAGTTTACCTCCCTGTAACCCTTTAACGTATAGTTTTTATGACTCCGCATCGGTGACAGCTGTGGCCAGAGGCATTATGTCTTCAGGTTGTCCTTCCGTCCACTCCATTCTCTTGATCTGCTCAGATTTTGGTGGTCAAAGGTCACTTTTACGTCCATTCGACTCATTCTTGTGAACATAATCTCCATAATATCTCAATAACACCTTGAGAGTATTTCCTAAAATTTGGCCCAAACATAACTTGACTTTGCGTCAATGTTTTATAGTTGAGAATTATTATTATTTTTTTTTTTTGCCATAGCTCAATAATTCATATGCTAATAATGACAATCTCAAACATATGTCTTATATGGTAAAACGATAAAGCAATGACATTTTGGACAGATATGTATGTATCCTGCAACATGACTGAGTTGGTGGAGGATTACAATCACGCAATTAGTGTTGTTGACTGTCAGTAAGCCACATCACCCCTCCTGGATATTAAAGCTTTATTGTTCCCTGTTATGAATCATTTATGTCGCATCAGTGAGGGTGCAAGTTCAGCAGACTGTTCTCTTTTCAGTTGCTGATATATAGTAATGAAATACTTAGGTGGGATCTGACTATTCTGTCTCTTTTGTTTTACAGGATATTTCAGGTAGAGTCTCTTTTGCCCATCACAACACCCCGGTCACAGCCAACATAATATGTGCTAATTTTGATGATGGATGATGGTCCACTGTTTTGTGGTGGACAACAAACAGTTTTATTTTGCACATCTCCAAATTTACCTCAAATATCAGAGAAAACAGGCCTTTGGAGTCAAAATATCAAATGTTCAGATGTAGCATCTGACAGCAATCAAGAATATAAAAGCAGCTTGAACACATAATCAGAAAGCATTTTGCGTTTGTTTCCATGGCTGCCTACTCTCACCCTTTGACGTGAGACTCACTCTTTTTCTACTTTTCATACTTGTTACCATAGACTGTATACAAGAAGTGGACGTAGTCATCGTGACGTCACCCATTGGTTTGTGGACTGCCGTTATGAAGCCTTGAGTTCGGCAATTTCGATGTTGCCGAGTTGTTTGTTTTTCGCAACCAATGAACACAAGTTACCATTTCTGAATGCAGAGGAGATTCAGAGACGCCGTATACGGCTCTGGAAGTCTATTTTATTTTAAAAAGGACAATAATTTACTAAATGAACATCATGCTGTATTGAAGAAGACTTGAAACTAGAGATTGAGACCATAAACTCATGTTTACAATGTTTACTGAGGGAATAAATCAAGAGAGAAGTAGAGTCACATTTTCATAGACCTCTATATAATTGGACTTCTATTTGCGACCAGAGGAGAGAATGCAAGTTTAAGACACTTCCTCATTGGCTTCGCTTGGCAGAACCGGAGGTTGCCAAGTGATTCATATGTTCATGGATATGGCAGTTTATGTGCTTGTGCATATTAAAGCTTAGAATAATCCGCAGACAAATCTGAAACTAATGATCCTACCACCTACTGTTTGGGGGTTTCATTCAACATGTTGCTGATGATGCAACATGTTTCAGATGTCCATCCTGTGTGTCCTCGTAATCAGCAGCTCACTTTCTCTGCACGCAGCGTTTGTTTTCATCTCTCTACCTCCACTGCGCTCTATTTTTCGTGAACCCAGCGGCGCCGCTCTGGCAGCAGTCAGACGTTCCCTGCCATGTGTGGAGGGAGGGAGCTAAAACACACTTGACTCATCTGTGGCTCACTTGGCCACAGTGTGGGATCAGAAAGAATGGATTATTATAGGAGGGGTGCATTAACGGCTGTGACAATCATGGCCAATCACATTCAGTACTTTCACCCCCTGTAATTATTATTGAAATGTAGTTATGAACCTGAACTAAAATCTAAACTGTTAATCAGCGGCTCTGCTGTAACTTATTGTAGCGAGTGTCCAGAGTAAAGGAGAGGCCTCTGGTTTAGTATTACTAACTGTTTTATTCTGCCTAGCTGGCATAATGCCATGTGGTAGAATAATTACACACATGACCCAAACATTTACCCACGGTGGCTGAAAAAAGGACAGAAACATTTTAGATAAGTAATCCAGAACAATAAATTGTGTGAAAAAGCAAAATCTATTTTCCCATGTTTTTGTGTCTAAGAGACTGACAATTTTTGAAATTGGTCCGGTATTGAGACAACAGACGGGCTCAAATAGCTATTATAAGTGTCAGACATCAAAGGACCCACAATAAGAATAATATTACTGGGTGGATAACATTTAATGTCTAGGGTAATTAAGATTAGGGACACCATCGCATGAATATCTGTTTAACAATTAAGCACATTGACCTTACGCGGTCCGGACACATGCTTACTATACCAGTTGGTTTCGACCTAGTCTTGTTGAAAGCTGTGTTTCCAAAAACAGAAGAAGCCCAACCAAGTGTGATTGACTGAAAACAGACAAAGGAAGATGAAAGAGACATTTTTTAGTTTGTCTGTAAGGCATCAAGGAGCTTTTCATCCTCACATGAATGTAATTTCCACTTTTCAAAATGCTGTTTTTTGTCCCCTTCACTTTAAATTAGAGTAACTCCATTAAATCTCTTTGAACATCATCTTTTCTGTCCAGCTGCAGAATTCCAAATGAGGGAAAAGAGGCGTCGATAGAATGGTTGATACACTCATCTGAGTCACCTTTTGATTTTTAGCTTCATGAGCAGCAGTGAGCGATTTCACGATTTTAATTGACCTGGGTTTTTTTGCCTCGCAGATACAGGCACCTGCTGATTTGAGGTCTGAATGCACTAATCAGAGCTTAATATATATATACTGCAAACTCCTCTGCATGTTTTTCAGAGGGGAACATTTAGTTTTTATTCTCCAAAAATGCTGGAAATGATCACTGTATATATGGCAGTAAAGGACATTGCATGTACAATATGTAGCTATCTAAACATATGAGGTCTCTGTCAACAAAATCTAAATGTGAAAAATACAAATTGTGACAGAAAATATTCAATAAGATCAAAAATACAGCAATTATTACAGATTTTTTGACTACGATTCATTTGCAATGCATGATATTAATTAATGCTAACTAGCATTAACATTAATTTAACCTTTTGACTTGCATCCACATCAGCCTCATAGAAGAGCAGCTGCTGAGATGCTGCAGTGGTTTGGCAAAGCGGCTTGGTTCAAACTAAATTGGCAGCCGCAGGAGTGAATGTAGGATCCAGCCGGCCTCCGAGTCTCTGTGGTGAAGGCCTTGACAGCAGTGGAGGAACCTCTACACCCACCACCACCCATCCCCGGGGCGCTGGAGTATTAGTGCACGTCAGCCTTCATGCGGCACCATGTGCCAGCCTTCGGTTGGTGTCTTACAGTGTGAAAGCTGCCCACATCCATTCCATCAACATGATTGGATGAGGGCCAGCACCCGTGGGAGTTCATTAGATAATTATGTCTGAAGGGTATGACATTTGGCCAAAGGAGAGAGGAGCAGTGGAACAAACCTGCAGCAGTGGGCAATCAGCTGTGTTGTGGTGTGTGTGTGTGTGTGTGTGTTTTATGTGTGTGTGTGTGTGTGTGTGTGTGTGTGTGTGTGTGTGTGTGTGTGTGTGTGTGTGTGTGTGTGTTTTGTGTGTGGTGTTTTATACCAGTATATGAAATGGGGAGATTACAGAGAAAGTCTCTGTTCTTTTTACAGGATGTGACCTTCACATTCAAGCTGAAATCTACAGGTGTGTGACGTCCTCCACTGCAGCGAGACCTAACAGAGAAGATGTCTGAACTACAACAAAGATGGCAGAAAGTCATACGTCCAGGCGAATGTCAACAAAGAGGTACACAGTACGCATACAGTTACACTTACAGCACATTACATTACAGCATTCTCCATTTCTTTAAAAAAATCTGTTTTTATTGTCATTTTACAGAATTTTAAACCCCTACACACATACATACATACATCTATGTACACATATTACAACAAGGAATAACAACAACATTAATGTAAAACCTAAATATACAATAAATTGATAAATAAAATAAAGTTGGAGTGGGAGATTAAAAAAAAGAGATATAATAAATATATTCTAAACACGTGCTTATCAAGGTGTATGCAATATAAACTTGATCAACATAAAATGTGACACTATAAAGTTTCTGGGAATTTTCGTGACCTCTATTAAGGTGCATTATTCTCAAAATGCCAGCCATTCTGTCTAGAGCACTACCATCTCAAATGTTTTCTTCTTGTTTTATCAGAGAGAATTACATTTTCTCTAGCTCCAAGTGTTTCCAAACATCCCTCATTAGATTTGAATGTGTTGGTGCAGTTCTCTGTTTCCAATTGAGTAGGATCAATATTCATGCCAGCAGGCTAACAAATGTAATACATTTGTGCTTTACACCATTATTTACTATGTTAGAATCTATAATTCCTAGAACCAGCATTCTCCATTTCTGTTTTAGATTGTCTCTTAAGCAACATCATTCAGACAGCTATATCCTTAATGAAGCAAAGTCAATGCAAGCGCATCCTATCATAATAATAACTTTATTTATATAGCACCTTTTAAAAACAAGGTTTACAAAGTGCTTCGACAGACAAGGCAGCAAAACAGTGCAACAGAAGAAACATTAGAACAATCGTTAGGATAAAACTAAACTAAGAAACAAAATGAAATAACAAGAGACAATCAAATGAACGAACAAAATAAATAAAATCAGGTGAAATAGGTAAACATAAAATAGTAAATGAATATAAGATAAAATACTAAAACCAAATTAAAACGAAACATTAAAATGACGACATCACATTCTGTAAAATGTGTTTTAAGAAGTGATTTAAAAGAGATTACTGATTCTGAAGCCTTATCTCCTCCGGCAGGTCGTTCCAAAGCCGACGGGCCCTGATGGCGAAAGCAAGGTCGCCTTTGGTTTTCAGTCTCGACTTTGGAGCAGCCAGAAGGACCCACCTGAGGATCTACCTGGGGAGGCTGTGGCGCAGTGGAGAGCAGGGTCATTCTCCAATCAGAGGGTCGGTGGTTCGATACCCGGCTTCGGCAGTCGATGTGTCCTTGGGCAAGACACTTAACCCCAAGTTGCTCCTGAAGGCTTGCCATCGGTGTGGACTGGATGTTGCATGAATGTTAGTTAGAGTCTGATGGTGGCACCTTGCATGGTAGCCTGTCATCAGTGTGTGAATGGGTGAATGATATGTAATATACTACTGACTGTAAGTCGCTTTGGATAAAAGCGTCTGCTAAATGACTGTAATGTAATGTAATCTAAGGCTGCGAGCTGGCTCATACGGGGGTCAACATATAAGGCTGTAATACATTTTTGAATCCACATCACTAATATGGCAAAAAATGCAAAACTTGGCCTGTGGGTGGCGCCAGAAGAAAATGGCCTCAAAGATGGTCTATAACATAGATGATGCATTAAAAGCTCCACCTATTGTTTGGAATGATATTCACTTCCTGTCTCCCAAGTGGGCGTGGCCATTGCATGTTCGCTCCTCCCCCCATCCCTCCACCTGGTAAACGTTGTGAGGAGTTGCATAATGTATTTATATTTTCTTATGCTCGCATTAGATTTAAACACAGCTGACAGCCATATTTAGCAATAGGACATTTAGTTAGGTCGGGCGTTTGCAAATGTTAGTTGCGATCATCCACATCCATGACCCCACCTTACAAGCTCTCGGTCAAGCCTCGTTCATGGTCACATTCACATGAACAAAGGAAGGGAAATAAGTTTGGATCGGCTATTGGTGAATTTTCTAACTTTTAAGACCTCATGATGTATAAGGGCTATTCAAGTATTGGTACTGGATGTCTAACATTTCAGACGGATGTTGTCAAGCTCAGATTTGTCAGACTCAGCTCAACAGAATTCAGATAGCTGGCTTTACCACGGTTTTGCACGCCACCATTTTTAGTTTTTATCTCATAAATGTATAACTCTGTAATCTCTCAAATTTGCAAGTTTTTTCTGGTTAATTACTTTCTTTAACCTCAGGAAAAAAAATCCAAGTTTTTGTCCCATTATTACCCCCCTCCTCTGGCTCTGCATTTATTATTTTTTACCTACAATGGCCTTATAGCCCCCGTATTTCATAAACTGAAGTGAAAAAATAGAAAGTTTGACCTGTTCCTTGGAGATAAAAAATGTTTCTGTTGAATTTCTGGGCTGCCCAACCAGTATGATATTATAGATATATTTCACTTTGGATCAACAGACAGACAATTCCACTGTGCCCTCCTGGCTGAAAACATCTGTCTGACAGCTGTAGTAATTGTCGCCCTGATTGACTGACTCTGATTGTGGCTGCCATAAACATGCTGCATTTTTGTTTGTACCATCATTACCCCTGAACGAACCACCGTAAGTGGTCATTAGCACCATATTGCTAACGTAGACCTCTTAGCGGTCACTTTTATGGTAAAAAAAACCAATGATGCAATGTGATGCTTCTCCACCTCAATCATTTTTCATGGACTTTTCTCTCTTGGTTGATTACGTGGATTCATCCTGCATCTCGCTGAAGGGTGATCGCGTGGATGATTTTAATCTGAAATGAGATCCATTTCTTGTTGCTGCAAATATGCCCTGGAAAGAAATACTGCTGTCAGATAATGCAAACATAAACAACGTGGAAAATTAAACACACCTAAGATTCAAGATTTGGATTTACATTTTGCTGCAGGCTTTTGTTTCATCGCATGTATCCTGTGACAGTGTTTACAAGACTCGCTAAGGTATTAAGAGGAAGTATACAAAGAACTGAAACTGCAGAGAATGGTAATTATACGGTGGCTAGTAAGATTATAGGGAAGCCAAATGCAACCAGCCAACCAAGCAAGGAATATAACAAAGCTTTCCAGGTTGTTATTGGTCCTTCCTGCATTTGGTAAAAAGTAAGTCACCAAACAACAACTGCCAACAGAAAATCCAATTCTGAATACAGATCTTCTTTTTTCACCGACTAGAGACTAAATCGTAAGAGAAACATGGTACAATCTTTGGGTCTCGATCCCAAAAAGTGGTCCTTGATTTCCCTGTGTGAGTCGTCAACCAACATACAATTGGACAGTGGGGGAATTTGGTCCTGAATTTCTGACAATGCGAGTGCTGGTACAAAACACCACACATTCCCCCGCAGCAGATTGTGTATGCCCAGTGCTCAGTTATGGATAGAAGAGACATTTTACGTCTGCAGTAACTGATTTTTTGGCCACAGGAGGGCGGCAGAAACAAGTTTTCAGCACAACATTAAAGTCTTATTTTTAAGTGTTGCTATTTTACACATTCATGAGATATGGAGCAATGTTAAGATTCATTTGGAAAAGTGTCAGTGTCCACCTGGCAAAGGTAGTCAAATGTTTACTCTCTTTGAGCTCTCTGTTGGGTCTCCACCAACTAGCTTATTTAGCTAAATGCTCAAATATGTTCACCAGCTAGTTTCAAACTGTTTGGTGCAGAGCAGGTAGTGTAAAGTCGCTTTTAAGGGCTTTTAAGCAAAACTTTTAAGCTAAAATATGAGCTTGAAGTCACTATAAAGACCTGTAAAACTGAGGGGGAGCTGCAGATTCAGGTTTATCACAGCGAGTGACCCCTTTCCCATTTTCATTTGATACATTGTCATTATAAAAACATTGATTATAGCTGCTTTGAGAACTTTTCATTCGTGTTGGAATATCTTAACTTTAACACCAGTCTTTAGTCCTTTAAACACTGGGGGCACTTTTTTATTTCTTTATTTACATAACATATTTTAGCAAACTATTGTTTTTGTACTTTCACATAGAACGTGAATATAACGCGGCTTAAAAATGGCGCAGTTTCTTTTAAAGAAAACATTTTCTGAGCTTTCGCACTGCAAATAAAGTCAAAATACCAAACTTTATTACTCTTTTCACACTTGACAAAGGCAGCCCAGGCCAGATCCCCTTCTTCCATTCTTACCTTTCACAATAACATACAACATTTACAGGCCAGCATTTTGCCTTTTCTTGTTCACTCGTCGTGCCCCCGGTGGGTGAAGGCCTTTTCAAAGTGCAGGGATTGTATAACATGATCAAAAGCTTCAGAACAGCTACCGAGCTGACCTCGTGAGACGTTTTTTGTCCAATAATGTTTCCCAAGGTCAAGAATTAACTTTCAGTCTGAGGTTTCTAGAGTTGATTCAAGAAATGTCAAGTGGAGGTGACTGTCTGAAAGAAGCCTTTTCTCTGATTTCAGACTGTTTGACCAGCACTTCTTATGGAGTTTATTGATCGATGAATAAGATTATAAACTTCTTCTATGTGATGGAAGAGAATAGTTTACAATAGAGGTCACCTTCTACTGTGTATTGTATTTGGATGTACAGGACAGTAAGAAACACTTAGTTTTCTGCATGTTTGGTGGCTGAGGCACCTTTAAGAGTTTAAAGAGAGAGCTGGTAGGAAAAGAGGTTCCTGGCAGGAGAAGGCCTGGTGTGTGGACAGTGTTCAGGTCATCTCTACATCCAACCCTTTGACTCTGATGTGCTCAGGAGGAATTCAACGTCCTGAAAGGGAAGCGGACGCCGAAGCAGGTGGCTGGATTGTAGAAAGAGACGATGGCAGCCTGTTGGCTCAGCCGTTCACGCTTTTGATAACATTTTCTCTGCAGCTGCACCATCTGGGCTTTGTTGCGTTTGATTTTTTTTTGTTAACTGTGATGCCACGAATGTACCGGTACAGGCCAATAATCCACACTGTTAAACCAAATGTCATACTGCCAAGACACAGGGAGTACATGCTATTTCATTCATACTTATACTGGATTTTAATCAAATAAATTTAGTATATTTTAACTTTTTAACCAGTGTTGTACTGAGTACCTCACTGATTTAGCATTGTACTCCTATTACATTTTCAGACTCTCAATGGACAGGTAAAAGTATCAAAATCTAGGCTGCAAATCTTTGCCTACATCACCCACAATGCAACCCGACCGCCAACAGTTCAGTCCGAGATTAATGTGTGTTATGCTAGTACTGGCTAATTTAGCCACAAGCCGCTAGCCTGCAGCAGTGAGGATTGGACTACAGGAGTCTAGTAAACTCTTCTTAACTTCTTTTCAAATCCATACAGCCAGTTTTAATTTATACATTTGTAGTCTTCAGCACCAACTGACAATGATTCAAATGTCATTTGAGGCATTTAACAGACTTCACTCAGCTCCCTCTGGAGCCACTGAAGGCTTTTTTTCGAGACCTTTGAACAAAATTTGATTGAATTGGGACTTCCCTTTTTACTATTTAACTGTAAAAAAGGTTTCACAAATCTAAGCTAATGTAACTATTTGGTATTCTTATTATCTGTTGCTCTATTTCTATTTGACTAAAGTCATGTGCATTTCCTCACTGTAAATGTGCCAGAATTAGCCAGATGGATACTACTTATTTGCAGACCCCGGGACAGATGGCGGCTGTGTCCGTCAATCAGCAGGGTTGATGTTATGATTCCCAGCGTTCTGTATCATGTCAGAGTGTCCTCAAGCAGGGCATTGAACCCCTGAATGCTCCAGATGGTTAGGCCAGTACCATGGATGGTACAAAAGTGCTATATCAATGCAGTGTGAGCGTTTAGTAACCCTTTTTTTCTCTTTCTGTGTTTGATAAGTACTGTGTGTCTGATAAGTATTGACTTTAATTTCCTTTGTGTATGAAACCATACCAGCATGCAGAGCAACCAAAAATTTTAAAAACATAATTAAAGCTGCACTGATCAGTATTTCTTTATGCAAATATAAAATCAAATGAGAGAATTATCAACCGCGTCTGCATCTCGCTTCTGCTCTGCAAAGCGATAGAAGTTTCTATCATCTCATTGTTTTGTTTTCCCAGAACACAACTTTACTGTTTTGGTTCAGTCTTACAGCTTTTATCAAACTATTTCCATTAGAAGTAGGGCAGCTGTTTTCAGTGCAAAATAAGCTCTGATTTCACCACTACGGTGTTTTCCACAGGATGTTTGTCAAACTACGGTGGTTGGACCTCTGGCACTCTGGGTTTAGTGGCATGCTTCCCTGTAAGAATATTTTGTACATTTTTAAGTTAAATGTTCATTAGGTTCATTATGAAACTGTGGCAGGACAAATAGACTTTGGCGGGCAAGGTAATTAATCAGAAACACTATATATACACTTCATCCCAATGGATCGCAGACCGACAGAGTTGGGACTAGCTAGTGAACATAGTGGAACACTTAGCAGCTAAAGAGACAGATATTTCCCCCATGTGTGGAAAACAAAATTACTCCAAATGAATGCTAATGTTGCTTCGTGTCTGCTGGATGCTTAAATGCCACAACAACTTTAAAGGGTTGTTTGTCGCCAGCCCCAAGCGGAAAACCAATCAATTGCTTTTACCAAAATTGTATTCATAACTGTCGGTGCTGTTTTGTACTGTTTTAAAAGGAAGTACTTTCAGTTAGGGGAAAAATTCCTGTCACGTTTAGCTTTGGTAGGAAGAGCAGAGCAGAATAACATGAAGCTCATTCAACTATTGCATGAATCCTGAGGAGATCCACTTCAAAAGAAACTGCTTCACCTCCAGCTCCGATTAGTGAATCAATTATGAAGGAGCTGATTGTTGGATTTATAAAACAGGAGGCGAAGACACACAACCTCATCTCCATCAATGGAGCTGAGGTCTCTAAGGTGTCTGAGGGTGCCTGTTGGCCCCTCTGGCTCCTTCTTAAAGGGGCATTAAAGGGGATGCATTAGATGTTTAGAAGTGGGGTTGTATGAGGTACTTATCCAACGACACTCGGCGTTTGAAGATCTTTACACTAACTGGTAACTGCACAAGAGCAAAGTAATGTTCTGCTGTGGACGTGGTATGCAGCAGAAATATATTGAATGAATAAAAAGATAACATTTCTTAAGGTCTGTGGTTAACAAAGCTTACATTAACCAAAAAAAACATTGAATTTGAGAAGAGGGAACCGGAGGTGCAAAAATGAGTCATTTCCAGGTTTTAGGACTCATTCCTGCACCACTCTGTTCAGGACATTTATTGACCTCTGTCAACAACCACTGAAGCGCAGCAGGAAGTGGAGGAGAAAGGAGCACTAATTCAAAATTAATGGACAGAAGTAGAAAATACCAATTCACAAAAAAGAACTAGGGAGGTATGTCAAATTAGAAAATCGATCCAGTGGAAAAAGTTCCAAGGTAATCTGTTCCGATGTGTAATATACTACAGTGTGATATTCTTTTCTTGGTCAGTATGAGTCAGAAATTCAGTTTGGAGAGACAATTTCGGTTTGGAGAGTGAAATGATGTTTTCCATTCTAAAAATTCAATGAACAATCAATATATAGGTATATTGAAATCTAAATTGATTTGACAAAGATGTATCTTTCTGTTGAAAAAACAACTTGCTGATATGCTAAATAATTTATATTTGCCTCCTTTGTGTTGGTTGTTTTTTTGAAGAAGAAAAATTGGAGGCAGTTTCAGAGTTACAGTGCAATTTCCAATCCAAACAAGTATATCAGAAGAAAGTTTGCATTTTAAGCGAAGCTGCAAAGTAACAAATAGTCTTTATCAGCATCAGAATGGGCTGCCAGGAGCCAGTGTGTCTCCTGCAAACTGGAGTTTAAGTTTTTTTTTTCAGGGTAAAGCAGCTCAGGAGGTCAGAATAATCTCAATAAATGCCTTACCTGTAGTGGACAAGTCTGACTCCTTTGAATTTACGGAGTTGCGTAGGTTGGCTCAGTAAAGTTTGACAGACTCTGTGGATTCTCATTATTGTCTTAAACTTTTGTTAACTTACACTTCACAATAGGGGTTGGGCGGTTTACGCTGCATATTTTCAAACTCTTTCTCAGTGTGGGTTAAGATCGAAAAGGTTATTTCAGCTTTGGGTTTCTTCAGAGATGTAAATTGTTGTTAAATTTTGTCTGAGGTAAGAATAGGTGAAAAAAACCACAAACAAATAATGAATAAAAGTATTAGGTCCTATCGTCGACCCCTACTTCACATTACTGTATAAATTGCTCACACTGTTAGGATGAGTTGACCGGTCACGCATTGCTTTTCACACCAAATGTAATCACAGACCTGTAAAAGCTCAAAATTCATGAGAGATGTAGAGGCTCCAGTAATTCACACTGTAGAGCAAAAAGTTTGATTCTCTTCAGCTTGTGTTTACCACTAAACCGTCAAAGACCAAAAACCCATTCTAGAACCGCATTGACTTTGAGGCGGGGGAGCCAGAAGTGCAACAATGCTGACTCATTTCTCGGCTTTAAGGACTCATTCCTGCAGGACTCTCTTTAGAAATTTACATCAAACTCACTTATAATAAGATTATTATGGACAAATGCTAACTGGACTTTTTGTCGTGGTCCCATGATTTGTTAAAGGCCCTGTTGGTTGATTAGACCTCTGCTCAGGCTGAAGTTGGGTGCTGGAAATGGATCTTCTTCTAATTTTTCAAGACATTTTGACATGTTAAAGTAAAAAAGGTGTAAATAATAAGATTAATGATGGCTGAATCCAATTTAATTGCCTCAGTTTCAAGGTCCTATTATTGTGCATGCTGTCTCACTGTTAGCCTGTTACGTCTTACTTGGACACTTGAATAAAACCATTGCTAATGACACGCTAATGATTATAATACATGTGCTTTTTCCCCAACTATGACAAGTCAAAATGTCTGCTTTGAATAAAGACGTAACTTGTTCCACTCCAATGGGTGTTACAAAACTGCAGCACAATCAAGCAATCAATCTCAAATATCAATCATACACAGCCAGTACAAGCCCACGCAGTCTAATTAGTCACATGAGTGGTTTTATTTATTCAGGTTAAACCAAAAACTTCATCCACAGAGCAGATAAATGTACTTTATTAATCAGTCATTAGGAATAAAAGGCTGCTTGAACCTGTAACTGACAGTGATTGAACAACAGAAAGAAGAAGGAAAAATAAAGAGTCAATAAATACAGAAGAAGGCATGGAAAAGCTAAATGTTACTCCCCATATACACCCGTTTCTAGATGGGAAGTTTGAAGAAAAGGCTGAGTCATGTGCATTTTTACAAAAAGGAGTGAGTCATAAGGAAGTTATTGTTCGAAAAGCAGCGGGTGACTGAAGTTTATGATTATTAGTCAGATACTTTATCAGTCAGAAAAAGTTTTTAGTCTGTCATTAAGGGCAGCATTCACAGGCTGAAGAACCTCCTTTAATCAATTTAGATTCTAATCACGCGGGGGATAAGTGGCAATTCAGCGCCCATTGACGGAGGCTGAAGGAGAGTTTTTGTCACAAAGTGTCACAAAAAGTACAATGTTCCAAAAACTGATCGAGCTAACAATACGTGTGCAGGCGGTGACGAGTGGTCTGCGCGCCACGGTCATGATTTCTCATTATATAAAACTCAAATCTACATATTTGCAGTGAGTCCTCAAACATAGAAGTATGTAGAGTATGTGAACTTCAAAAGGACGAGTTATTCCAGATAAAAAAAACTGATGCTATGAAACTATTTTCCTCAATTTATTTTAATTACTTACACATATTTTTAGCACAGTGACACAGAGCAGCACGTTTAGAAAAAGAGAAGGGTAATCAGAGAAACTGCTTAATGGACTTTCTGGAAGCCTCCGAGCTGGAGACAGAAGTCCATTTTTGCAGCCTGCCCACGCAGACCCTCCTGACCAAATATTCAGCAGGCATGCAGGCAAAACCATCTATCTGCATTCCTGCAATCCTCTGGGGTCTGCAGAAAGGCCAGTTTCACGGAGATCACATGAGGACTGTGAAAGAGGACTTTCTGGAAGCAAACGGAGGAAGAAAAAACAAAAAAATGGGTTTATTTTTAAAGATATTTTAGCTATAAATAAATACATTAAGCTCAATGTCCAAAGCCCTTTGCACACAGCTGTGGCTTACTGTTTTCTTAAAGGAAAATGATGTTGTCGAGGACATGCAGAGTGAATACTGTAGCTTTTCAGCTTCTTTTTTTGCATATCAGTCGTGTCTCTGTGTGCTGTCTGAAGAGCTTCGTGACCAGAGGAAAGAGCGAGGAAACACCAGCTACAAACGTTTCCTCAACAATAGAAGTATCATTTATGAGAGTTGTCGAAATGCTGAATCCTGGCAGAATAAAGTGCATTTTTTTCAGTCATGCATTTTTCGGGACGTGTGTAGCATCCTAACTTTGTTTGTTGCAGCTCTTGTTTTTTTTTTAACTTAGATTTATTTGCTGACATATAGCGTATTTGGCTTGTTGATGATATTGGGCTTGATTTGAGGTTGTTGTCTGTCAGCTTTTTTCCTCAAAAAGAGAAACAAGAAAGTGTCCATTATGTTCTTTGTCTGTACTTCAAATCTTTGTCCAGCTGCGTTCCCAGTACGGATAGTGTGTAACTATTGATTCTAGCTGCTGACGTATGCTTTCCTCTTTTTCTTGATGCTGCAGTGGTTTATGTGTGCTGTGTAAGGAAATAAAAATGGTAAATGGACTGCGTCTATATGGCGCTTTTGATAGCTCGAGTGCTTTACAACACACGCCAGCCTTGACCCAGTCGTACATTGGTGAATGTTTATTGCTCATCAGGCGCAATAAACATTCACATGCACACTCACACACCAATGGCGTAGACACCGGGAGCCAGTTAGTTCGGTATCTCGCCCAAGGATACTTCAACATATAGACTGCAGAGGTCTGAGGTCGAACCCCCGACCTGCTGAGTAGTGGAACACTGCTCGAGAATGTTAATATTATATTGAAGTTTGGAGGAACTGAAAAAAAGACTAATTAACTGAAAAATAATAATGAAATTACATATATGTATTTCTATTTTTATAGCATTAAACACAAAGAAGAGTTGAGACTGACGGGAATGACGTTAGTTAGGCAGGTATTTCATTGACAAAAGTATCGGACAAATTCAAATTTTGACCTGATGTTGGTGCTTAAGGTGTTAGATGCATCCTCAGAGGGACATGAATGCCCGTGCAGAATTTCACGGCAATCCATCCAATGTCGACCTCATGGAGGTTCATTGCGCAATAACCATGAATGTTTTCGCCAAATATGAAGCCAATTTATCCTGTAGATTGTTGAGAAGATGTAACTCACAGGAAAAGTGAAAACTCTGACCTGTTGGTTGTGATAGAGGAAAAGAATCATCTATCCACTGGGGATCATGAACGTTTGTACTAAATTTCAGACCAGCGAATAGCAGTTGATCTTTTTCTGTCTTGACCAAAGAGCTGGACCGACTGATCAACATTTCCTTAACTATCACTGCATTTGTCAATATTAATACTATGTCATCAGATGAATGGATGAACAAATCCATCTATTACATAGTTTAAAGAATTTATACCTTTTTTTATACACAATATTTTAAAAAAACATCAAGGTTGACATAGCAATTAACCATTGAATAATGTGAAATCATGTTTCCATTTACTTCCATGCAAGCTTCATGAAACCAATTCATGTTCTGTCACTCTCAAGCATTATGCTGAAGATACATATTCAGGTTTAGATAATAAGTGAAATCTTTGCAAGAAACCATAACAAACGTTATGTATTTATTAATTGACACTCTGCATGTGGAAAGCTTTAGTTAATCACCTTTTAAAGAGTCCAGGCTTGTAAGAGAAACACAAAATGCTAAATCAATTGTATGCCTGGATATAACTCTACTTTTTTATTATTCATGCTTTACCCAACAGTAATGTATCTGAAAAAAAACTTTTCTGTTCAGTTTCCTGTCTATAAATGGAGAGAGGGAGTTCCCAAAGGGAGGTCCAATGCTTAGGCAGATTGAATGTAATTCCCTGGACTCATAAATGTTCATATGGAACATTGGAACAAATCTCACAGTTACGGTTCTCTCAAGGTAATGGAAATAAATTGCAACCCCTCCGTCAGCAATTTGGTGGTACAGGTCTATTTCAAGTCACTCAGGTCCACAGGTTTCCTGCACTATGCAAAAATAGTGCAATTATATGAAAAAAGGTTATTTTGGCACTGAAACAGACATAAATGTAAATTATACAATAGACTGCATGGCTACTTTCTATTAAAAGGCACACAGATCATGAAATTCAACGCTATGAATATTAATATCCAGCTCTGCAAATACAAAGTGTGCATAGTTTCAGCAATAATTTGTGTGCACAAAGTAGTAATTCATACTCTTGCATTTATAATGAAAGAAAACAACAAAACAACAGAATACATGATGTACAGCCAAATGTACAATTCCCATATTAATGCACACGATTAATCAAAAGACGGTCCCAATACTGAAAAGTCTCTCATCTAGTTTGTGCCAATAAGCTTCACTTTCAAAGACTACGAAAAATAAAGAAGGTCCCACTCATGTCGGAGTCACTCTTTCTCACACTTTTATAATCGGCTCTTCAGATTTTCAACAAGCTTTTTTCATCTCCCCAAGGAATTATTGTATACATCCCATATCCGCCGCTCTCTACTTGCCCTCTCAGATCCCTTTTATCTTTGCATTTAGATCAACTCATATTCCGTTTCCTCACATAACAAGTGTTTGATGGACGACTTTGTAGAGGAGGAGGCAGAGTTCAACTACGATCGTAACCAGCAGGAAATCTGAATACCATGTTACTGCGGAGGGAGGATTCATACAGATGCAGGTAGCAGAACGATTCACACCGAGTTAAGGGAATACTCAGGCACATGAGAGCATCTGTAATCATCTTTTATCAGTATTTCTTTCGATGTGATTGATCCAAAAGAGGCTCTGCATCCATATTCATGTTATCTTCTCTGTAAGGACTTTTTTCAAAACAGACGAATCCAAACCGTTATTTAAAGCTGGATTGTGAGATTTTCTGACCAATAGGGGGCAGAAGTGTTACCAAAACTAAATCACAGAAATCCAGTCCTGAGATACTATGGGCTCACCAAGTTGTTTAATGCTATTGATTTAAAAATGTATATATTTACAGATCTTATCTTTCATACTACACATATCTTACCGTACAATATGATATTAAAAATCTAGGCATAGAACAACATGAGGATCACATTGGAGTCGTGTTTCTGGACATGCAATGAATGTAAGACATATTCACTCTCCTTCTAACAACTGCTATATATATAACATTAATTCAGAGGGCTTGTTTGTGTCCATCTGATCAATGAAAGTCTAATATTAACTCCTTTTTAAAGCTTCACCAACTCCTGAGGGGAAGATTTATCTCTTTAGCTGCTTAATGCTCCACTATGTTCACCAGTTAGTCCCCAGCTGTGTCTGTCTGCTGTTTGGTGCTGAGCAGATAGAATACAGTGGGGGTTTAAAAGATTTTTCATGAAAAACAGCTGCCTGCTGCGGCATTAAAACGACGGCGTTATGCTGTGTTCTCACCAAACGCGGCGCAAATGTTTCACACGAGTGGATTACATAAAAAAATCAATGCAAAGACGCGAATAGACGCAAGTAGACCTGGAATTGGGCCGTAAAGTTGTAAGCCGGACAGTTAAACAACGAGATGAAAATCACTGTGAAGCTCTGTAAAGACGAGGAGGGATGGTGATACTACATTAAATATTTGGTTTTATATCAATTTTTTTTATTTCTACTTACTTGTTCTCTTTTTTTTTCTTTATGGCAAGACAAAATAGAATATATAATGACAGAAAAACAAGAGGAAGACAAGAACAGTGTATACAGACCAGTCAGTGATATTTAGTCAGTGGATGAGAGAACAGGGTGATGTGGATTTCTGCGTTACTTACCGCGTGTTTGGCTAACAGCTAACAGAACCACCAGTACACACACTGCTGAGTACATCGCTGCTACTCAGCTGTTTTACACGACGACTTCATGCAGATTCCCTGAATACATCACCTTTTGTTTTAATGAAGAGTGTTTTTTACGACGCCTCACAGCTCATTCATGTTTGGCCCATTATGGGTTGTAATTATTCACATCAAAAATGACACAATACAGCAGGGGTCGTTGCAGAAACCTTGCGGATATCTGCACCTTTCTAGTTATTGCTATTATTGCATGTCCAGGTTACAATCTCTCTTTGTGAGTTGTTATTTATTCAGGTAATCTACAGATTTGTTTTCCATCTACACTCTGTTTACACCTGTGGACAGAAATATAAGGCAAACACTTGAATTTTAAATGAAATACAAGGAGATCTAACAAGGACCCGTGAAATGCTGCTCCCACACTTTAATTTGCATTATGAATAGTAATGGTTCCAAAGGGAGCTTCTTTAAAGTAGACAATGTGGGATACTCTGGAGACGCTCCTTCAGTTAAATAAAGTATGCATGAATATCTGGTGCAGGAACTGTATTTATTTATGTTGAATTGACTCTGACAAAAAGGCAATTTCCTTCATGCTATGGGGTTTGTTGAAATACAGGGCAGTGACGAAATTAAATTCACAGTCACATCCAGTCTTCCATCAAAATGAGAGCTGAAACAGTCACTCAGAGTGATGGCAGAGCTGCTGTCACCGCGTCATTTCAGTGACTTGTTTTGAAGAGAGAAAATGATGGGAATAATGACGTCTCAACAGCTGCTGCAGGGCCAGAGAGCTCAAAATAAGGCTCAGTATTCGCTAATTAAAGGTAGGAAGTGAAAAGCTAGTGCCTGTTATTCACACCAAACTTTGAGTGGGGAAAAGGCAAGATGCAAGAAAAAAAAAGTTTTGTGACATTTTAGAACAAAAGAAGAAGGTTTGTGAACACGTGCTCAGAGATGTAGAGGTGACAGTAATGTCTGGTGTGATGGTCACTGTGTCAGATTAGGCTTTTATTAGATTATAGAGTCAAGAATTCTTGCTGTAATTTGTTCGAGAGAAATGCGAGATTACACGTTGGTCCCCGACCAATCATAGCCTGCCGTCTTTCACAATCTGCATGATGTCATTGGGAGGGAGGTGCTGGGTAGCGACTTTCCATAATGTAAACAAACAATGCCCGTTTTTTGTTCTACCTACAACTGTTTTGTTCTGCTATTATCAGCCTGATATCCTCTGATGGGAAGGTGGAAAGAGTTGTGAGAAATTAATATAATTTTTTCTTACAAGTTGGTCATTTATTTATCCATTTCTTACTATTTTTACCACAGGAGTATAGTTGTTTGATAAGACCTGTGGTCAGTGCCTCTAATTAAAAAAGAAAGACCAAATACCAAAGCACGTATTCAGTCTATAAATGCTTTACATACTTATTAACCTGATGCAACCGCTTTCAATCAGCAATCTAATTAAATTTGTTAATGCAAAGAATGTAACGGGCAACCGTGTTACAACAGAGCAAAGGTGAGCTGTACAACTCACATCAACCATGATTCTAAAAACATATTTTCATGTGCATTTTGAAGTATCGCTTCAAGAAAGAAAAGTTTTATGGAAACGCCAAATGTTGATACAAATTCTTAACTTACGTTTTGTATTTGTCAGAAAAGAGTTGATGCCCCTAAATGGGATATTGAAGCTGACATTTAACTAAGCTAAGCTGTTTTCCCTGTCAGCATCTTACTGGATATACATTTATATTGATTTTGGGTACAAACAGCATGAAACACGGCCAATACTAGCTGACATCAAATTGTTGTTTCCGGTTTGCAACTTCTACTTTTTCTACTGTGTTTACTGGCGGATTGCAGCCATACTTTAAACCTGGCCTATAGCGCTGACTTCTGATGAAACTACATTATTTTATATATATAAATATATCTATATATGTATATAATATATGTGTATATATTCATATATAAAATCAGGTAGCCTTAATTTGACCAAGATCTCTTTTGCAAGACAAATCTGAGAAAGGGAAAACAAGCATGGCCAGACAAAACAAAAGCACATACAGAGCCATACAGTAATGAGACATTCACGTTTTAAAATCCTCTGTAATTCATTTCATTTCTAAGAAGCTAAGTGGTGCGATGCAGTCTGTCCGAGGTTCAGCATTGACCAGAGAGGTGACTAGATCTCAGGTCTGTTGAGCAGTGGTTTTACATTTGACAGGAGAAGTGAGGTGCTGATGCAGCTTTGTGTGTGGTGAGACCAGCCTATAGAACACAATAATGAGTATGACATTTGTTTTCCTTTTAATGGCACATAAAAAGCACAGGACTGGACTGGAAGGCTGGCTGTGTGTGTGTGTGTGTGCATAGAAGCACCACAAAGTGTGTGTGTGTGTGTGTGTGTGTGTGTGTGTGTGTGGTGTGTATGTGTGTGTGTGTGTGTGTGTGTGTGTATGGTGTGTGTAATGTGTGTGTGTGTGTGACTTTGCACAGAAGCACCACACATCTTTTGTAACCAGAATTGGATTTTCTTTGCAAACATCATCCCAAAATCGGGTTGAATTCCATTTCCAACACAACACGACACAAAAATTGGGCCCCAGCATGGCAGCCGCAGAGAGCCGGCGTTGCGGCGGGGAGCGTCGCCTCCCTTCAGCGTTCAGCGCTGTAAGGACAGACGATCATTATGTGATGAAGATGGATTGTCAGTGGGGAGCAGCCCGGAGCAGGGATTAGTCTGATATGACAAGATGTGCTGTTGTGTAACAGCTCCCTCACAGGAAAACGCTCTCGGTCCTCAACTATAAGTTAAGAATGAATCAAAGCACGAGAATCAGAAGGCGTTTAGTTCTGTTGGGGGCAATTTCTCAAACGGCTCTTAATTGCTCTTAAGCTCCGGTGATGGAGGCTCAACTCCACCATTGACATGCCTCCATATAAGCTCTTCATCAGAGATATATAGGAGACTATAACCAAAGACTTTGCAGCTTTGGTTATGAATCAATGACAATATTGGATGGGGAGTTGAGTGGATTTTCTATAATTTACCAGTGAAAATAAAACGGCGTTTTCTAACCGACACATTTAAATACAGAAGTTGAAAATAGCTTCATAGCTTAAAAATCTCCATTTTATTAATTTCAGATTTAGTTTTCAAAGGAGTACTTTAACATTCATTTTGGGAAATAGGCTTATTCCCGTTCTTTTGGAGAGATAGATGAGGCAATCATGAGAGATTTCCTCTCCTGATACTGGGTCCATACTTAAAGCTGAGAGTCGTATTGATCTTCTAAAAGCCTTCACACACCAGAGGTTGTTGATTAATTCACATAGTCAACATATGTTTTTCAAACAGTTGTTTTTGTCCTGACTACTTTCACACAGAAGGCGAAGATAACGAAGCGAAAAAAGCAGCTTATGTTACCACGACGGCAAACTTTATTACTCCTTTCCACCTTGACAAAGGCAGCGTAGACCAGATCCACTCCTTTGGTTCCTAACTTTCACAATAAAAGCCTGAGAAATACAATATTTGCAGCAAAGTATTTGCCAATTTTGTGTGGTTCATTTGCCACGCCCCCGGTTTGTAAAAATGTTATGTTTTGCAGAGAAAGTAAATGAAATGTCAAACTATTCCTTTTAAAGGCCAATCAATCAATCAATCTACCAGGCAGTTGTATTTTCTTTAATAAGTATGAATAAAATTAACATTTCATAACATGTCAGCCTATTTTCAAGAGCAACCAACCAAGGATTTCTTGAGTCTGTATCCTGAAATCAGAAAGCAGTCACTCAAGAATTAAGACACATTCAACTGTCAAACATATTATGACTTTATCCCCCAAAAATGTGAATTATGCACCTGTTTGCACAACAATTCCTCAAAATATTACAGACCTTAATTGCTTGTCTCATTGCTCTGAAACAGCTCAGCCAATCACAAACGAAGAATGAACTTCAGCAGGAAATCGTATCGCTGACAGAAGCACAGATCTGCAGCCAGACACAGACGGTGTGGATGGTTTTTAAACGGTTAAATGACTTCAACCATGATATGAGCAAATGATAGAAAATAGTTTAGAGCGGTAATGCATAATTCTGCTGTATTTCATATGGTAGCGTTTGCTTGGAACTGCATTTCAAGAATCAAACACGAACGGCTGAATCATAGAAAGGCAGCTGTGACACACAGGATTAATGGGTTCCAGTAATCCGACATCTGACGTGTGTGTGGAGGCGTGTGCGGCTGGTTTGTGGCAGTCTGGTGTCGTTTGCACTTGACTGAATGAAGGTAAACGCAGTGTGTAGAGGGACAGATTCGACAACATGTGTGTGGTGCTGCTGTCAGACGGCTGCAGTGATTCAATACATTCAGTCTGAAGCAGCAGTGGACAATCACGTTGAACGTTTCGGATGCAGGTTCTTACCCAACTGCTGCTTTGAGACTGCTGGATTAAAATGAGCATCATTGTGTTATTTCTGTTCATTTGTGTTTCTTATTAGTTTGCTCTTGTTGATGATTTCACCAGATTGGCAGCTGAGTGACGTTTAACCAGAAACAGATGTGGTTCTGTGACTTCTAGTCTTAAGACATATTTTCCTCCAAAATACCTACAATTGGCCTCTTAGCATCATATGCATAAACCCCACATTACATTACATCACATTACAGTCATTTAGCTTTTATCCAAAGCGACTTACAGTCAGTAGTATATTACATATCATTCACCCATTCACACACTGATGACAGGCTACCATGCAAGGTGCCACCATCAGACTCTAACTAACATTCATCATCCAGTCCACACCGATGGCAAGCCTTCAGGAGCAACTTGGGGTTAAATGTCTTGCCCAAGGACACATCGACTGCTGAAGCCGGGTATCGAACCACCGACCCTCTGATTGGAGAACTACCTTGCTCTCCACTACACCACAGCCGCCCCCCACATGTGCACCAACACACCAGGCAGCTGGACAACCACGTCTCAGGTGTGCACCGATTGTTGCTCCGTCACAGAAAAAGGGCCATTATTCTTCTTCTTTAACTATTTCTTGACATATTTATGCAACTTTATTCTCAAAATGTCATGTTTTTTCACTTTTTTTAAACCTTGTTTGGTAGTGTGGGTTGGTTTAATACCCTGACTATAGTCTTTATTTTAATATTTCCCCCGTTTGACTTGCAATCTTCATTACACTAGGGCTGAAGTGATTCATACAGAAACTCAATTACAAAAAATCCTCGATTCAAATTATTTTCATCAAGGATTGAATTGTACAATGAATCCGTGTGGAAATTGGCGGGAGAAAAGCTAGTTAACGTTAACCGCTAGCTGTTAGCTGTTAGCTGTTAGCTGTCAGAACAGTCCTGCTTGGCTTTATAACGGAGCTAAAGGCTAAAGTTAACGGAGGTTGCATTGAGTTACATTATGGTGCGTTCAAGCTCTATTCAGTCAGAATAAGTATTGGGTGAGGATGGATTATAAAGCTGTCATGATGTGTTCAAATGTAATTTTTGCTAATTAAGTTTTTGAAGAGAAACTTTTAAAATACATTTTAGAGATGGAGTTATGACTTGTTTAACTTCCTTACACTAGTTCTAAGCAGCTTATAATACATAATTTAAGCTAATAAATTCTAATCAAATATCTAAATAAATGATAATAATGTATTTCCTTATAATCAGAATTGAGTGTTTTTATGCCAAATAAGTTGTTGTTTACAGATTGAAAAGCCCTCTTAGGGCTATACAAACAACATTTTATTAAATTGAACTAAAGTATAATTTTGACTACACTGATTTAAAAATAGTTAGTCTGGAGCCTTGAAACCCCTGAATGTAATACGGCACTTTTATGCACAAGATGTTTTTAGATTTGACCGATAGTATTATTATAAGCAATTAAAGTCTGTTTCTCAAAAGGAAACCAATTATTTTTATCCAATTCATTAATTTCTCCCCATCTAATTTTCCGGTTATCGCTCTACTTTATGCAATCAAATAAAAGCAAAAAATACATTTATTTAATAAGAGTATTAAAAGCAGTGGGAGTGAAAAGAAAGACTTTTTAAAGCTGACGTTCCTCACAGCAGCACAGGGAGTGTTAGTGAAACATTGACAGTCTGCTGTCTGTGTTTCTTCTGTCTGGTCGTCGGTCACCGCTCCCAGCCAGACGAGTGAAAAGTTCAAATATTGGATTTTCCTGTGAAGCTGGTTTTGGCGACGTCTGCCTTCTGCCAACATCAGCACAAACAGAAGAGGGGCAGCGAGATGCTCTGCCCAGACTGTGGTGAGCAACGTGAAGCCGCGTTGCCTCTGTGTAGCCTCACAAATGCAAATTCATAAAACCCCTGTCAGCGTCACTGTTATTATTGTAAGCGAGAGGATGTCTTTTGGCATCACGTACGCGATTACGGGCCCTCCACGTGGGATTAGTTTCTTCGTCCTCTTCTTCAAACCCTGAAGCAGCTTGAGGACAAAATGTGAGAATTGAACTCTTGCAGACTTGCTGATGCTGTTGCCTCTAATCGCTTACGTTTACACACTTACACCAAGTCCAATTAACAGCTTATTCACCAGAGGTGTGGCTGGGAGTCACAGCAGTTGATTCCTGAACCACAGATATTTTAAATTACATTCCAGTCATTTGACGCTTTTATCCAAAGGGACTTACAGGAAGTGATATTTAACACTAGTGATAAGTGCATCTCCTTTCTTGTAAAATAAACCAGAGCAAAAAAGTTTTATTTCAGTTTTAATCCCCCGCTGGATATCGTGTTTCATGTGATTAAGTGAGTCATGTTTTTACTTGGTCACGTTCTGCTCTACTTTTTAGCTTCTCCAAAGTCTTCATCACTTCATAGATGTCAGAGTCCAAACAGCGAGTCAAGGGAGCTTGTTTTTCCATTTGTTAAGCCTTGTCTTTTGTAGCGTTATAAATCAAACATACTATCTGAATAATACAGATAATACAGCATAAAAGTATGTTAACTAAGAAGCCGAACAGGATTTTTGTTTGAAAGAAAGAACTGACACCATTGACATTTTTACTGATTCTACTTCATGTAATATACCAGGGCTAGCTAGCTCTATAGTGCAATACCAGAACAATGCTTTTTCTTTATTTCCCTGTCTTCTACAAAGACTGGGTTGGGTCTTTCATGTATATTTGTTTCTGCGGTTCGTTTTTGAGCCACATTAGGGACTCTTAATGATCATATTGTTGTGATTATTTTAGCCTTCTTATAACATTGAATCCATTTAATAAAAGCTAGTGTACTAGCCACCAGTAGAGGCTACTGTAGAAACCTACTGGTGCAACATAGTGGACTCCATGAAGAGAACTCTCTTTGTAGATATGTAGGGCTAATTATAAGATAATGAAAACACAGCGATTCTTAGTTTCAGGGGATTATACACCAATGAAAAGATAGTTATGAATATTACATTCTGTTTTTGCTAATAGATGCCCCTTAATGCTACACACTGGCCCTTTTTAAAAAGCTGGAAGAAGTTAGATTATGTTCTATGTATGTACTCATCAATTACCATGGTTGTTATTCGTTGAGCTGCTTGGGGTTTCTTCCATTCATTCATGGAGGAATCGTGGCTCATCCTCAGTCTGTTCGCCCGTCTGGAATTCTCAATAAATCCAATTACTGATGTCCACGCTGTTGAACACCAGCAGCTGGATTTAATGGAACTCAATGGATTCATGTATGCCATTGCTAATTTGCGGCACACTAGAGGGCATCTGCTTGACTGTTTTTTTTTATTTATTACATTTTGTATTTGCTTGTTCATGATTGTTTTACAAACCTCCGAGGGTGTGACATGTGTGCTCGCTCCCTAATAATGAGTTTTCATAGAAGATTTCTTATTTCCGCCAGGAGTTCAGGGTTGGCAGTGTGGTCCGCTGTGTTGGGACGTTTCATGCACACAAATAAATCATTTAGATGGAAAATTCGCAGTAGAATTACATGCACGGTTCACAGGGGTGTGACTTGTCAATAGCCTGAGTTTGTGTGAGTTATTTAATGACGTCTGGGAGGCTGTGTGCTAATCCAAAGGCTAAAAGGAAATGACATATGATAGGAAAATGGAAGGCATCATTTCCATTCTAGGTACAGTCACGAACATGTATGCATCTATGAATTCTGAAGAGGTTTTGGTGGAGCATGGAGGTTTAAACCTGCATTTATGTTTTAGGTCCATTAGGGAAACAGGAAACATTCAGTTATCACCTTCAACGGAGGCAATACCATTCTCCAGGTGATCCGGTCTACTAGCACCCCTAGTAACCAGAGCATCCTTCTGCCCATATTCTGATTATACTTTGTCTGTCAGTATCCATAAATTCTGCTAAGGAGATTTAAAACAAACTCGAGTGTTATTGTCAAAGGGATAGTTTTGGGATTTTCCTGAAGTGAGGTTTAAGGAGGTACTTAATCATAGTCAGTATATGACTTACCGTGTAAAACTTCAATTCTGGGTGGGCCAGACCTTTTTGTTTTGTAGTTAGTACACTGTGCATATTTAAACACATCATAACGGTTCATTTATTACGTTGTAACCGAACGAAGAAATCATTTTGTGGGTGATCCAGTAATTACCAAATACAGAAACTGGCTTCAGGAATCAGGCAGGATTCAGTGATAAAATTGAATGCACTTTTGAGTGTTCATAATTGTGGCTGTGGGCACACCTCCAGTTCGCAGAAACAAGAACCTGTTAACACCCGTTTGGAGAAATGGGGGCTGCTACTCCACAGCAGTAGAAGCAAAACGCCTTTATTTAATGGCATTAAGGAAGGAAATGACAGGAAATTGAGGGTGGGAGAGGGGGCTAATGTAGTAATAGAGCATTTTATCGTTTATTTGATTGATTAATCAGATAAAATACACTTGGCTACTGTACTTCAACTAATTGGTTTCCTTTTTAGAAACATTTCTACAACTTAAATTGCATACAATTATAGTATCTGTCAAACCCATTTAGTGCATTTAAGTTCCACATAACATTTTCTTTTACTGAGGGTAAATCGGCCTAATCCTGTTGGAAATGTCACACTGAGAGCAGTGGAAGAAAACCAAAGCAGAGATAAGAGAGGCTGCAGAGACAGGTGATAATTATCTGTGGCTTTTATCACTATGGACGACCCCCTTTTAATACAAGTAGCAAGGTTAATATAATAAATATTGATTTTAGCCACTTTGCAATCACGTGTGTGTAACTAGATCATCTTCTTCTTCTGGTCAATTTTACTTATACAATCCCAGATTTGGGCATATGTTCATAAATAGTAAACCAGCATGCTTGACTTCTGTCAGAAAATGTGTGATTTTTATCCCCAGAGGAACAACGGCTCACCACAGTCCATGTGTTAAATGTCTTGATCAACCACAGAGTCGGAGGAAAGTCACCCCGAGCTCTACATCTCATCCTGATACCCCGTCCAGACGGGATAATTGCTCCAGTAGGAGGTGGGTAATAAAATATTCAGCCTGTTCCTTCATCACTCTTCATATCTAACAGCTATTGAGCCAAAGGACAAAATAGGTATTCATAGTAGATGAGGATCTTCCATAAGAAAATCATTTCACCCTTGCATCAGCTTATAATATCATATATATTTAAATTATTATTATAATTAACATACATATTTACATCATTTATTTAGTACCCTTGATTTGAATACTCCATGTGTATTAATCCACACTGCCCGACAGTGTCATATATATTCTGTATCAGCCTATAAGCAGTGTTTATACTAATCTCTCAGTTGCTTTTCAATGCTGCAATATACTGCAACCCTCTACCAAAATACCAAAATTGCCACCGTAGAGCATAAACTCAGGGTTGCTAATATGATTGCAATCAAAAATAAGCCATGCCAAGCACTTATAAACCCAAAATTCAAATAAAACCAACTGAACATAGCCTGAAACGGAAAAATCTGTCACATTCATTATTTAAAATGGAATGCGAGCTATAAAAATAACCTTTTCCTCACACTGGTAGCCTGCTTTTCCTGCCGCGCATGCGATTACGAGGCATGTTTATGTATTAAAGCTGTGGCCTTTACTGGATTTTAACCTTTCATGACAGGAGCCTTGTTTTGCATTTGCACTGCCTCCCAGTTGAGGAATGAATAATGTCCTATTTTTATTGATACGTATAAACATTGGTCTAAATACACTGCCCTGGGCTGGTTATATGTAAAAATGTTCCTTTCTTTGGGTAAATATGCAGTTTGGACTGGAAGGTGGGCCAGCCTGCTGGAGGTGGTGTTGTCTCTTAAAGGTTAACTGAGTGGGAAGTCTCCCTGACCACAGATATATAAAGATGTTTAGGTCAACACAAGGGACAATATCAAAGACACACTCATGCTATATGAAGACACAGCTATATGAACACTGAAGCCAACTGGGAAGCAGATCTGTCCTCCATGAGTCATGATGTTCTCAACATCACCGTGACGTCAGTGACTCTCTCCGCTTTCTGTTTTTAATGTTAAAAAAAAAGTTTCAAAGGGTTTCTATGAAATAAGGTTGAAAATTCGGCAATGGATCAGAGAAAGACATGAGTCATTCTGCTGTGTATCCAGGTTTTATTTTGATATCTTGACATTATAAGAGCACCTACTTTGAAGTGTATTCACCAAGGCTGCTCTGAAAGTGAAGCCTTTTTTTTTTTAGATAGCCCTCTGATAATTATTGAACCAATGCTGTGTAAACTAACCCAATTCACTGGTATTTTAATTGGAAATTTTGGGTTATTTTATTATAGCGTTTTTGAAATCTTGTCATATATACGTACATGTATGTGTGAAATTGTCCCCCATACCCCAGGAATACTTCAGCTCCAATAGCCTTCTGTTTGTAATTAATGAACCTTTCTGTTTGCTGCAGAAATATGTATTATTGTTACCCGAAATAACACACAAATACAAATGATGGATTCATTTATCAAGTAAAAATACCAAAAATTAACACGTTCCAGCATCTCAAATGCCACCCTCCTTTGTTTTAAAATCATAGAAATGTTATTATCTTCGGGGTTTGGACAGTGTTTTTTGTCAAAACTAGCCATTCTAATATCACATCTTTGACATTTTTCACTTTTTTCTGACCCCTTTTTAGATCAAACAATAAATCAGTTAATCCAAAAAATAATAAAAAAATAACCTGTAATTTAAAAACAATTTGGTAAAGCACTGAATATCAGTGTTTGAAGCTTTTATTTTGTACTGTGTTCTATCACAGCAGTATCGACAAATAGATCTTTAAAATATGTTTACGCAACCCCATCGGGCTTCAACCCTAACTGTTGCTCAATTACGTTTCAAGGGAAACAAATTTTCTCCTGGATTACGGTCACAGTTTTAAACACATGCTTAACAGTGTGAATTTAAACTAAACCAAACAAAAATGCAACAAAACATCCTGCTTTTTAAGAAAAGATCACGGTTTGACTTAAAATCTGTATGTTTGTTACATAACTTAAGTACGTAATGTTTATTTTAACGTTAGAATAAGTCAACTTCTGGTTTCACACGGGACACAAACAGCGGTTTCCTGGGTGAAAGTCGTGTGTTTGTTTGACCCATCCGTCCACTCCTACCTCAACCTAACGCGGACTTAAAGGAAGAAACATATTTCTTGAAAAATGTAATCTGGGAGAAAATACGTCTCTCAAACTCTGACTTAAACTGCCCCGTCCACATCATCTGTAGACGTGTTCTCCAGTGGGAGAGAAAATGCATGACACAGCAGCTTAAGGAGATGACTAATGCTTGGGTGGTTGTCTTTTTCATCTTGTGTTTACCACGTAACGTTTAAAACAATCTGACAAGGCAACATGACCCAGTTCTAACTCCATATGGGGGCCACTAATTCAGCTCCTTCACAGTTTGGGCACAGTTTTATGGCTGTTTCCCGCAGGCTTCTTCTGTTGAAGTGAGACCCCATGAAAGCAGGGAGGGAGACTGGGGGTGAGAGTGGGTTGCTCTTCACCATTGTTTCACTGGTTTGTGTGGCACAGTACAGGAAGTAAGAGATGACTGTGCTCTGCAAAAAAACAAAAGCCACTGATTGACAGCAGGCGGCATGTCTTTATAGATGTGTGTGTGTCCAAAATAACAAAACAAGTCATCAGCAAATTTATTCTGACAAGAGTTCACGGGCTAATGAAACAGAAAAACATTCATTGGGATAACAGTTGCTAGAAACGGGCTTGAAATATTTCTCACAAATATTCAACTAATTAAGGTGAGAAAAACCCCAAAATGAAACATGGTTGAAATTTGAAGAAATTTAAATTTTTAAGTGATGTCATTTTTGCCACTTTTCAGTTCATAAACATCCGAATTTCATGTATATTTTCATTAAAGTAGTCAAACCAATGTTTCCTCACACTGTTCATTAATTAACCATAGCATGTTTTTGCCCTTCTCTAAATCACTATAAATACATTAAAGCTGCAATAATTTAATTTTGTCCACTAGGGGGCAGAAAAAGAATCCAGAGCAAGATAACAGACGCACTGCTCTGATATATTGCCTTTAAAAAGTTCCTCTTCTACTCATCCAGAGGACTCAGAGCAACATTTGGAGTTAAGCTGGTTTCCACTTCCTGAATTTAATTCAATATTTACTCTCCTTTTTCCACCAACTCTTAAGAAATACATCTAACTCTTTAGACGCTGAGCGCTCCGCTTTCTGTCTGTAGTTTGGTGCTGAACAGGTAGCGCTCAGTGGATTTGTGTCAGAGACTGTCGGCTTAAAACAGCTGCTTGTTGTGTGTTGGAAACGAGAGTTGACGAGAGTTACTAAACTGTAAATGTGTCCTGAACCAAAACAATGTGATAAAAGAGGCTTAAACATTCTGCAGAGCTGCAGAGTAAAGTGATGAATCTTTATATCGGGGCTCTCTGGAGACTTATTTATCACTATGAGCAACATAGATGTTGCTCATAGTGATAAATAAGTCTCCAGAGAGTCATTTGATTCAATATAAATATAAAGAAATACATTCCTGCTTTATAAATAGAGGAGCAGTACTGGTACATTACTTTTACCATCACTACTATGAACAATGTAAACCCATCCCGATGTGTTTTATGAGAGAGATTGCTTCATGTGTCTTTTTTCTAAAGAGCACCTCAAATAAACTCTATCTGAGCCCAGGGAGCGCTCCTACCCAAACATCCTTCTTTTTTTTTTTAATAAAGAAGAATTGTCTCTGCAAGTTCAGTTGAGCCTATTGTGTGAGTTATGGGATGTAACCCTGCAGCTGAATAAAAAAGCTCCAGTCTATGACGCAAACAGAAATGGTGGCAGGAGAAAGCTAAAAATAATCTCTATACCGAATGATTATACCAAATCAATCTGACTTCTCATATTTCCTTTGGTACAAACAGAGAATGTTTATTTTCTTCGAGGCTGAGCTAGATCTGTTTATGTTTTCTTTTAAGCTGCACACATGCTAATGTGCCTCTACAGCATGAAATATGAATTGTGTCGTTATTAGAGCATTTATTCAAATTACACACAGCAGGCAAAACGGGTTAAAAACAGGCTTAATTGTAGTATCAGGAGCAGTCTTCATTGATCGAGGTGAATTTCACCCACCTGTGTTCGTCATTAGTGACGGTATGAACACAGCGGCCTGAGGCTGCTCGCAAAAACTGGAGCGCATCGCAAAAGCCCATAATTTGTTGCAATCAGAGGCATGAAAACAAACAAACAGACAATATTGGCACATTTATAAAGAGAATACCAAAAAAAAGAAAGGAAAACGTAACTGATTTGCACGCTAATCATCCTTCAGGAAAACTGGTAACATTAATTCAAGCCTTGGCTAAAATCTCTGATTACTCCAAATCATGTCTGAAGATGACAGTTTGGGTTTAAAGAGCCACTTTGATCTGTCACTACTTTCAAATCCTCTCAGAGAAACCGGCCCCCTTTTATTTTTCATAAATGTCTGCACATGCTGCATACTGATTCTGAGCATGTTTGAGTGTGATCGCGCTGCAATCAAAACAATCAGTTTGTATAATAAAGAACACTTGATTTTTTGGGGGGGGATGTGCTGTTGATGGAGACTGCTGTCAAACAATGTAATGCACAAAGGAAATGGAGGAGATGCTCACAGCTGCATGCAATTAAAACAAATGATGGGTAGTGGAAGAACGGCTTAAGAAGCTCTTCAGAAATCAAAACAAAGTTATTTCTTGTTTTAATATTTGGACAAACTTTGTCTTCGTGAAGTTCAGCTGGCAGCAGTATGAAGAGTCAGTGATCCTTTCCTTGTGGTCAGTGGTTGAATTTAACAAAGTCCATTTACTGAGTACACATTTGTAACCTTTTTACTTATACTCCACATTTCTGAGGGAAATATTGCACTTTTTACTCCACTACATTTATTTGACAGCTTTAGTTACTTTACAGATTAAGATGTTTGGACACAAAACATACAAAGAGTTCATGAAATATAATGCTTTGTTATAAATTAAACTACCCAACTACTGCTTTTAGCCATGATATGAAATCTGACCTCTGCATTTTACCCATCCTAAGCATTTTTAGTAACAATGGGCTGCTGTGAGCTTAATGAACCACATCTGTTGTTTATTTATTTGGAACAAGAAGTGACAATAGAGGGTGGAGCTAAATACAACCAAATACATTTTTAGGCGACCAAAATGTTACAACTAAATTTGCTGAACTGAAAAAACACTGTGAAAGTAGCCCCGCCCTAAAGCATCCCCTGCTTTATGGTCTGTTTGACTCTAAATAGACCATAATTTACTAAATAAACATCATGCTGTATTGAAGAAGACTTGAAACTAGAGATTGAGACCATAAACTCATGTTTACAATGTTTACTGAGGGAATAAATCAAGAGAGAAGTAGAGTCATTTTCTCATAGACTTCTATACAACCAGAGGAGTCGCCCCCTGCTGTTCAGTAGAGAGAATGCAAGTTAGAGGCACTTCCACATTTGCTTCATTTTTCAAAACTACAGGTTGTCGCCTGCTTTTAGTACGAAACAGTTTGGTAAATGTATGTCTTGTTTAGTAAGTAGAAACACGGCATACTACGGTACAATAGTAAGTATACTTACTAAACAGTTAGAAGGTAGTATGGATTGTCCAATCATAGTTTAATTGTATAAAGAACAACAGGCATCAACATGTCTGATGTTTGTCTGTAAGAGGCAACATTAGCATGCCTTGCTAACTTCCTTATATGGTATAAAAGTACAGTTGAGCATCGCAAAAATTTGAAAAGCAAAGTTCTTTATTTTGTGGGACTATATGTGATAAAAAAAAAAGGCCCAGTTGAGGACTTTACACATCTATTGTGTGATGCAGATGTAACACTTGACCTCTAGGCTCATTAGATAGCTAGCTGCAGCAATCATTTCAATTCCAGTTACAGTACTAGAGACTGTCAGAAAACAGTGAGTGTCTCTGAGCTAAATCCAGTCTCACATGAGGAGGTTACTGGTCAGCGAGTCTTTGTGGGGGCTGCTGCTCTGCTGCCAGGGGGAGAAATCCTCTGCTGCTGAGGGTCGTTGAAATTCAGGGGCTGTCGGAGGCTCTGCTGGCTCTGTTTCCGTAGAAACAGCAGAGGGATGGTGGGAAGCGAGGAATGCAGCAGGACACCAGTGGTCGCATTCCCATGTGCTGGGAGATCCATTCATGTCCTCATTTAATGGGGAAAAACGGCAGAATAATTGCAAGAAACAACACCTGCTGAGGCCCTCTTTATTTATATTTAACAGGTTTATTAAGGAGAACAACAGGAGAAGGCAGTGGTGGAATAAATACTATACTCAGATATTTACCTAAAGTTGCAGGAGCAAAAAAACAGTAAAAACTCTGTTACAAATAAAAACTCAAAATCTTACTTAAAAATACACTGACAGTACCATCTCATTATGCAGAATGGTACCATATTTATTGCATCACTGGATTATAATAATTGGTGCATTAATGTGTTTATCACTTTAATATTGGAGCTGGTAGAGGTGGAGCTAATATCAAGTGTTAATCCATATAAATACACCATAATTACTGAGTTGATTTATATTTTGTATTAATAATATAAATCTAAAAGGAACGATAAAGTTGCATAAAGTGAAACTACTCGAAGAACAAGTACCTTAAGTACGGTTCTTAGGTAAATATACTTAGTTGCATTCCACCACTGGAGGGAAAGTATTATGAGAGTGAAACGAACTTAAACAAACTTTTAAAAGAAAACTGGGAAATGATTAAATTTACTATATTTAATTGTATTCATAAATTTACAGAAATCTCATATAAGTGAATTTTAATGAAACGTTAAAAAAAGCAATATTTTATATGTAACACATGATACATTCAAGAAGCCACAATGGTGCTATTCACACAAATAAAAGGAGAAATAAAGAAAAGTGAAATGGAACAAAAATGGGATGGAGATTATATGTGTCTACTGCACTTCAGATTTGAGCTCCTTAGATAATTGGCTGATATCTGCTATCAGAGACTCTCTCTCTCAGCACGGTTCCTCTGAAGTAGGAGTGCAGACAGAAAATGATCCATTAGCCCGATGGCACCAAACGTTGGGCTTTTAGGGGCCTCTAAAATACACCTGAATAGAGAGCAGAGAACCGAAACCAGCAGGTTTGCATTCTGATTAGCTCCTGCACGGTGTTTGTTTTGACGGGAGTTTATATGTCGTCTGAAGTGACAACATTTGTTCGTCTTATTGTGAAATCCAACATTTTCTTCCACTAGTCATTCGTTCCCGGAGGTCACCTGTCAATCAAACAGCCACATCTTTTTCCTTAAATTACCTGTTCATGATGATATTTGAGTCTTTGTTTTTCCCTTCATTGTAGAGCAACTAAATGCCCATGATGCATCGGTCAATGGTGAGACTTTTATCCAATGATGATGATGATGATGATGATGATTGTGCTAGACGTACTCCAGAATTTACAGTAAGTCACTTTTCAGTAAGTCCACTATAATTAATGTTATTATATGTGGTATGTTTTTATATGTATATAAGTTTTATATTATGTTTTTAGTGTCCTGTGTTTAGTGTTTGTGTGTTTTCCCTTTGGGGACAATAAAGTTAAAGTTGACATTCTTAACACAAGGTCCATTTAGCAGCTGTTCTGGAGCTTTTGATCATAGCTCAAGATCTTCTTCAGCAGTTAGAGATATCATGATATTGCGTGTAATGATTTAAATGTTTTGTTTTTAGCACTTTAAGGACCCAATGTTGGCTTTAAAGCTGAGGTTCAATTCTTAACTCTGGAAAAAAGCAAATGAGAAAACAATCTCACTACTGTACAAGGTCCCTTTATAGTTGCTGCACTGGAGCTTTTGATCATCTCACAGGGTTTTCATCTGCACAGTTATCATGAGATTGAAGATGTTCAAATGAGCTTTTTCAGTTTGAACAGCAGCAAAAGAAAAGTTGGTTAAAAGTTAAGAAGTAACCAGCACAGAACAAATGTGATAAAACAGAAAGACATCTATTGCAAAACCAATAGTGATCTTTAAAAATACAAAATATGCCACAAAGATTGTTGCCACGTTAAGGCAACTATCACAACAATTACAGCTTTGTATTTAGTCATTGCCATTTACACTGACCTGCCTTTTGAAACTGTGCACTACAAACTGCAACCCAACATACTGATTGAAAATCAGATAAAAGAATAAAAAAAAAAAAATGTGTTCATATATTCTATATGTCTTCTAGCTCAGCTTCAACCTGAGTCTGTGGGGGAAATAAAGGTCAAACAGGGTAAATACTGAAGAGAAAATGTATGAAAAATGAAACGTAAGATCTTCTCTAAGCCTGTGTTTGTCATGTTTTTAGGCTGATGATGTAAATCTCTTCATCATGAAGCTATAATAATGATAATAGTACGTTTAATCCTTTCAGATCCACATCCCCTCCTTTCATATGCATATTGTGACACACTACAGTCGCTGTGGTGCCCTCTGCTTCATTGTTCCCAAACCAGCCTATCTAGCGGGCCCTCATGCTTACGTAAGAGCCGCAGAAAACAAAACAGCCCCCCCAAAAAATAAATGGTTTCCCCTTCAGGAGGAGGGAGGAGAGGGGGGGATGGACGACGACTCCCATTCAGAATATGACAACCAGGTTTTAAATTATGTCACATCCCAGCGCTGCCCTCCCTCTGCTGGAATGTCTCCTTTTTAGCGCCCAGGAATTTTATTGCCCTACCTTCCCTCTGTTGTGGTGACACTGAAGGGGACGGGGGGGGGGGACACGGGACACAAAAACCCCAGCTTTGACCCCACATGGGGGCATCTGCTCGCCCCACCACCTAGATGCACATTGTGACTCCGGCATAACTTCGCCGTCAGACGTCACAAGTCATTGTGTCGGGGGCGTTTTTTTTGTGTCTCGGGACAAAGCGTGAAAGAGAGAAAAGAAAACAATCCAGATGCCTCCTCCTCTGAAACGGCCCCGCTTGCCCCCTTTTATAATGCAAGTGGGGGTCAGCTTTGTTCCAACGCGGCGATAGTTGTCGTTTTAGAGAAAAACCACCTTTCAAAGCACATACCTCCGTCTTGTAATTAGGTTAGCCCGTTCCCCTCTGTCTGGACTCACCGATGGCCTCTCGCTCTGTCAAATTATACAAATTACACTCACGTGTTAGAGCTATGTATTCATTTTCTTTGCCTGAGTACCAGTTACCTAAAACCCCCGAGGCACGCACGCTCTGCAATTAAAGACTTTGGAAACAATGGGGTTCTCGCCGCAAAATATAATTTCTGTTTTTTTTTATGGTCTGCTTCTTGTAAATATCTGTCAAAAATCTTCCGTGTTGCAGAATCATTGCTGGAAAACAAGTCGAGTCATTGCCTTTCGAGACATTTCCAGATATCCAGATGCATTTTAGGGATTTAGAAAGAATGTAGTGAGTGAGCGTGAACAAGAATAGGTATTATTTGCCAGAAACAGCTGCTTAATTGGATCCCATTTGGCTCCCTGCCATCCAACATGTGGCAAATGTTTCTCAATACTTTAATCAAACATGCTGAGTAACATGTGGTAGATATAATCTCATAACAACCCTCAATAGTTTATTTCTCATTATTTAATGTTTTTCTTTTATATCTTTCTTTACTTATTATTATTTGTATTATTTTGTTGGTTGCGTGTCATGTAAACTTGAATTTATATTATATTGCTAAGTGCTTATTTCAAACTGAATGTCTTAACGATGTTTTTTGTGGCCTCATTATACGCTTAAATCTGTGGAGGAAGAAGTACTCAGATCCTTTACTTTTTAGTAGCAGTACCATAATGTATAAACACTCCAGTACTACATGTCTTCACCTCCTAACTATAGCTGTCAATTAGATGTACCATTTAAGAGTAGAAGTATCAACTTGCATGAAGTTATATTGTACTTGAGTAGATGTACTAATTTACTTTCCCCGTCAGAAGAGAAGTGACAGAAGAAGTTCACCAGAGAAGGAAGGGAGTTTTATTGGAACAGCATGACCAACAGGAAGTATAGGGGGAGTCCTGCTGTTGTTTTGAGCCAATATAAAAACTAATGACAGCAATCTTTTTCACTTTCTTTTTCTTTTCCAAAAAAATGGACATGAGAAAAAGCAACAATATTAAAAAAAACCCTCGTAGCCTCTCGAGTAAAATCCTGTTTCAAACTATCTGCATACAAATCCAGTTTCGCGGCAGCGGCCTGTTTCCAATTTGCCTCATGTGATTCGCTGCCAATTGTAACAGCAACTTATTTGTCTGGATCCGTGGTTGCGAGGAAGACCAGATGTTTGGACTCTGAGGCCAGATGAAGGGAAGTCCAAGGGTCCAAGGGATGAACAGGATGTTGATAAACTAACAAAACCTTGACTCACTCCCGCTTGTCTCTCATCTCTACGTGGTTCTTCATCCCTTACATCTCAGTCTAGACCTCCTTGCCTCTCTTGTTTATTCCCCCTCCTCCACCCTCCTCAGCCTTGCCTCCTCCCAAACACCGTCACCTAGTTCCTCTCACCTTTCCCCGCCTGTTCCTCTCCCACGGCGACGGAGCCATGAGGCGTGCAGATGTGCCGGTTAATTAGGTTTCCTTATCTGCAGACGGCTCACCTACAGTTTCGGACTCAATCACGGACACAAACAACGACGGTGGCTCCGCTTGTTATTTTCTTTTCTCCCCTCTGACTTATCGGGTGTTTTAATGAATTCTACGGCAGAATGAGGAGGAAGCTTGGTGTCATGGCAGAAAGAGAGAAGAGAGAGAGAGAGAGAGAGAGAGAGAGAGGGGGAGAAAATGAAGAGAATGTCTTGACACAGCCCTCTAACAGCCCTTTCGTTGTGCCCAATAAAAGCGGTGATATATGATCATGTGTCTTCCATATGTGATGCTGCAGACTCACTAGGCATCTCGGGGCTCCATCAGTCCGACAGTCCATTCTCTCTTTCTCTCTACAGGGGGGGGGGGGGGTACAACTCTAAACTTGGAGATGAATTTGTTGGATTTCTCTTGTTTTGGTGAATCTGGAGCTCGTCAATAAAACATTCGTCTAGACGTCTGGTTTCAATCTTGGCCAGAGGTTTTAATAAAAAAGGTCTGTATTGATACGAGCCTCGTTTTTAATGAGATTATATTTCAGTGTGAACATTGGAATGAAGTTGAAACGAGTTTTGCATTTGAGTGCAAAGTCTAGAATCAAATTTCAAGTCCTTTACGTCAAATCCAAGTCACAAGTGTTTATGAACAAACTGGAAGTTAAGACACAGAATTGAAACGTTTTCTTTTTGAAGCATTAATCGTCGTTTGTGGAGCTACTTATTTTCGTTACAGGTCGTGTTTCACTTCAATGTGAAGTTTTAATTCAAGTTTTCAAGGTCAGTCATGTCCAAGTCGGCCTCAAGTCCTTATTTTTGTGACTTTAATTCTTCTATATGCTCATTAAGATCGTTGATCATTTGGGTATCTTGAATACGTACATCAAAATTATCATCTGACACAGATTGAATCTATGTTTTTATTGAGGTTGAAGTTAACCTGCTTTATTGAGCCTTAAGTCACACTCAAGTCCAAGTCTCAAGTCTACAGCTCGAGTTGCAGTTCATGATCGTTAGATGTCCAGAAGAACTTGATAGAGACGCTCACATCTCACTCAGCGTTTGGACCGTTTTGAATCGAGCTGCAAAGATAAATCGCTTAGTTGTCAACTATTAAATTATTCGCCAACTGTTTTGACAGTCGTTTAATCTGTCTGTGTCATTTTTTAAGTAAAAGGGGTCAACATTTGCTGATTTCAGCTTCTAAAATGTAAATATTTTCTGGTTTCTTTACTCCTCTATGACAGTAAAAAGGAATAAGTTTCAGTTGTGGGCAAAACAAGACGATTTGAGGACGTCATTTTGGGCTTTGGGAAACAATATTCAACATTTTTCACCATTTTCTCAAATTTTTTCACATTTTATAGGAAAAGTAATCTGCAGAATAATCTTCAATGAAAAAAAGGCTTAGTTGCAACCCTAGTTTTAATAAATCGTCATCTCTTGACGGTTGGAACATGTACATTTTCTTGATTCATCCAGGCTGTATGAAGACTCTCTACAATGAGGTCTGATCAGAAGATAAAGTCCACGTTGTTTCCATTCTCCTTGTCTTCACATTATACATAAAAAAATGAGCGTATATGAGAAAAAAAAGCATTCTGAGCATCATCTGAGAACTCTCTCTGCAGAAGTACAACTACATTTCTAGATTTCTTTCTAGTGGAGGTCGTCTCTTCTTTTTAAAAAAAGCTGCTGCAACAATTTCAGTCTAAAGCCTCTCCAGTCATTGACAGTGAAAAGTTCAGCTTCAAGTCAAACAGTAAGAAATGCAAAGGTCAAAGGTGAAAAACGCCCTGAGGAGTATTTCTATACATTATGGACTTTACTTTCCCTCCAGAAAGGTCAATGCTGCTTTTTCCCTCCGGTGGAGGCTCACGGCCCGCTGGATCGCTGCAGGTGGAGGTGATACTATATTCTGCTCAAGGATAGCACAGAGGAGTGATAGAAAGTAACTATGTACATTAGAAGTACATCTAAAGTACTGCACTTAAGTACACTTTTGAGGTACTTATCTTTCCATTTTATGCTACTTTACAGTTCCTCATTATATTAGAAAATGTTATCTGAAGGGAATTCTGTTTAATTCATAATGTATTTTCTGTTAACTAAAAATAAATGAAATAAAATTAGTAAGAAAAAGAATATTTTATAAGAGCCATTGACACCAAACTAAACTTCTCACATGGTTTCATTTATAGTTTTTTAATTCCCTAAGACATCAAATGATCATATATTTACCAACAGAATAAAGAATACAGATTATACAAATGTTTAACCTGGTATCTGCATTTCATGTCCGTTGTTTTGTCTTTTACTTGCTATTCGTTTCTATCGTTGTGAAGCACTTTGTAGCATCTGCTCTTGAAAGATGCTGCATAAATAAACTTGTTATTTGTGTGGAAGAACTTTATGTTTTTCTTCTTTCCTCTCCCATTAATCTTTATTCCCCCGCTCTGAAGGAGGCCCGACCCTTCTACAGAACAGGTACTTATACTTGTAAGTGTTTATGGATTTTCTTTTTTTATGCGGGGTTCAACAGTAAGGGTTGCCATTGGCAACTGTTTTTAAGAAATTGGCAACCAACTCTTGGCCTTTGGTTTCCATCAGCTGCAACCACGTTTGAATGTAAGACAAAACTAGAGACAGCAAACAGCCAAACATGCACCCCGAAAATATATATATTTTTAATATTTGGTGCATTAGGGATATTTGAAAATTGCTGTTACAGTCAGAACTGCTACCAGACAACGCTGCATGTGTGTTGGTGCGTTACTTGTGTGTGCAGAGGGATCTGTTTTAGAGACGAGGGTGAAGCAAATTGAGTTGCTTGACTGTGGGGTGAAAGTTCAACTTGTCAACATCCAAAAAGAATACGCAAATGTATTCAACTGACAGAGTTGAACCTGAACTAAAACCAAAAAGGAAGATTGTGAAGTCAACACACACTTTTTCATTATTAAGCTGACGTTTATCTGCGTAGCATCTTAATTACTCAAAATATATAAAGTGACCTAAAATGGCACCATGATTTCAGCTCCAGGCAACTAAAAGCTGATGCCTGGTTGACAGCCACTTTATAAAAGTTAGAGATGAGCCTCGCATTGGGACTTCTACTTTAAATCATCTGCTTACTTCCTTCTCAGTAGCAACCTGCTGCTGGAGAAATCAAACGGGATCACTCCACACCTTCCGGCTGCCGTCTGACTTCCAGCTGGCAGCTTGGAGGTGTTTTTTTTTATAGCAGCACATGTTCACGTGAAGCCATCAATATTTATGAATGGCATTATGATTCAGGAAGTGTTGACTTGAACCGTTGATTTGGCCCTGCTTGGAGACATTTACGCTAATGTATTCCTCCCAAAGTCTTTTGACAGATCTCTCTCTCGGCTCGTCATGGCACAGGTGTCTCTGAGTTTTTCTGTATTAATATTCAAACGCTCCCACTGAGCCGTCGTTCTCATGAAGGCATGACTTTCTCTACCTGAGAGAGCCGAGACACAGAGGAAAGAGAGAGAGAGAGAGAGGGGGGGTGGATGGTGTGCAGTCAGCAATGAGGAAGACTACAGTTCTTATTGTTTAAAGGGATTTTACGTGCAGCTCTCGCCCTCTGGAGCTTTTCAGTCAGCTGTTAGAGAGAGAGAGAAGAAGTCTGCCACTCTCACACACCGCTCATATGAAATGTATTCAGTTGTTGGAATATTATTATTATATATATATATATAAGACTTGCTGTCAGATACATGAGAAATGTAGCCGAAGACAGCAAAAAATAACAATAAACTGATATTTTTTCCAAAATCCAGAGTATTTTTGGTTAAAATCAGTATGCAACTCTTTGATTTAAATATATATTTCGTAGTGTTCATGTATTGTCTTATTATTACAAGTATTTGCTCCTCTTTTCGTTATTAGTTTAAGTTGTGGAAGTAAAGTTCCTCTCCTTGTTCTCCTGTCCCACCATGTGTTCAGATGAGGAAGGGTAGGCAATAAGATTATTGTTAAGAAATTATAATGATTATCTTTTTTTCCAAACTTCTTCAAGCCTCTAGAAGTCCATCAAATGAGACAATCTGAGACATAAAATCATCCTTTGGTTGAACCGCTCACAACTAATCTCCAAATTAGGGCATTGACCTCCTTCAGTCAGAGGTAGACTGCAGATCTAAAGGGGTCTCACCGGTCCAGAGGTTCAAACTAATGGCTAATAGAGTAAGAGTAGAAATGGTAGGAGTGCTATTGGCTTTAATTAATGAATTAAATTTAGGGTTCTGGATTAAAAATGTGTTACAATCCCTCTACTCTTCAATAATGTCAGCACAAGTTATTTTATTTTCATTATAAGCTTTCACATGTTAAATCAGACATTTCATATACGAGTGATTAAGACGGGTTTGAATATTTGACAATTGGAATTTCACATTTGATACGTAAAAACATGAATTCACAATTGCCTTTCAACCACATGTATCATATGTATATATCCGCTGTTAAAGCAATGGTAATAGATAAACAGACAGTTAAACTACTTCTTATATGATCATAGATATTCTTTAATTTCTTGTTTGTTTTTTTGTTTGTAATCAGTAAGTAAAGTACAAAACCCTTTGCTAAGTCCCGCCCCTCAGCGTAGCATCATTTGCATGTTAAATGTGTGTTATAGTGATACGAGTTAGATTTACAGGAACAGTATTTTTCCGTACTGTCATCCTCTTTTGTCTGGATTTACAGGAGATTTCATCTTTTTCCACTTTTTTTTGTGATCTGCAGCTTTAGCTTCTATCTTTATCTTTTTAAACTGCTTGAACTGATCAGTTTGACGTCCTGAATTTATCTTTCAAATGCATATTTCTTGTATAATTCGCTTTGTTGTTTTTTCCTAAAAAAATGTATAATATTTCTTCAAGGAGTGCAGTTTGTGCAGACATTGTGGTCTCCATGGTAAAGTAGCTCTGACAGTTTGACTGCTTATAAAGAGAAAGAGAAAGAGAAAGATAATGATAAAGAGAAAGAGAAAGATAAAGAGGTTTTTATTGTCATTGTAGTGATACAACGAAATTCCGTTTGGTAGCCTTCAGCCAGCCAGCAAACACAATAACAACAATATACAAGATAAAAAAACACACAAAAGGAATGAAAACTTTACTAAATACAGCAGGTGAGTATTTAAAATGTAAAAGTTGTGCAAATTTTTATAAACTTAACATTTTTATTCAAAAGAAACTAAGTTATCACATTTGAAGCTGGCTCATCCTATCCCGTCCTGGGATGAGGTTTTGGGGGAAGAGGTGGTTCTTCCTCCTCCTCCTCCTCCTCCTCCTCCTCCTTTTCGTGGACAGGGCAGTGTGACGTCACGCAGGGTTGGTCTTGTCCTTTTATTAGCCAGGGGAGCCAAGTGCCAGGTTGCAAGAGCTTCACACTGCAGCTCTGTCCGGCCAGCGGCAGAGGGGATGTCCTACTAACTTCCACCCCAAGAACAAAAAAAACTACAAAAAAAACTTTTCTAGAAACTTTCAGTCAGAAACAGAAAAACAAGAAAACAACCAAAAAAAAAAAAAAAAAAAAAAAAAAAAAAAAAAAAGAAAAAACCCACTGACTGACTGACAAAGTGTCGCAACTCGCCTCACTCCTACTTTGATGAAACTTTTTACATGTTTTATTTTTTTGTTGTGTTCATGCTGAGCTGAACAGAGGCTGCACATCTACTTTGATTACTCTCTCAATGAGCCGCTCGCGTTGAGACTTTTTCTTTTTTTCCTCCAGTTTTTTCTTTTTTTTCTTTCCTTATTTGTATTTGACGTGGGGATAAAGTGGTTTCTTTATCATTGAACAGACTCGTGATGGCTGTCCTATCACTAGCGTTACTCCTCCTAGGATTTGCATTGACTTCAGCTGACAAGGTAAGTGTCCCATCGCCTCAAAGTATCCACTGTGTGAGTGTCGCCGGAGCTTAATGGACATGAGAAGCACTGGCGACACAGCAGCAGGTTATTGATTTATTCATTTATTGATTTATTTATGCTTTTAAAACAAAAAAGTTTGTCTCCAAGCACACTGCTTCCTCTGTGGACATGCATGTTGACACTGCACACTGTTACATAACATGTGAAATAGAGACATTTTTGTTGCATTTTTAAAAAATTTTTTTACAAGCAGTTTATAGAGTAAACTTTCCTCCCTCTGACATCTATGTCAGATTATGGTTTCCTCCAGACTTCTTACTCATTCTAACTCTCTCTTTCTCTCCCTCCTACAGGCTGGTGAAGTAGATAGAGAGGGTAAGTCCTGTTTATTTTCTCTTCTTCTTCTTCTTCTTCTTCCTAATAGTTAGGTGTAAGTATGTGAGAAAGTAAAGAGAGAGAGAGAGGAGAACCTCGGTGCAGGGAGATCAAAGTGGGAGGGGGGGAGTTAGTGTGTGAGGAGCTCTGTAATACACCCCCTCCTCCTCCTCCTCCTCCACTTATTCCCTTCTACTATCAGCCCACCATTCCCCCCCTACACACACTCACACACTAACCACACACACACACACACACACACACACACACACACACACACACACACACACTTATATTATTACACGAGCAAACTGCTTCAAGGGCTTTGTTATACAGGAAAGAAAATTCCACTTCTAAATCCTGCACATCTGTTCTCCATTCTGAGGTTAAGAAACAAGTGAGCTGCAGCAGCGTCCACGTAGGATCCTTTTACACCCGCCGCTATCTTCCCAGCGCCTCCAGGGCCCGCACACAGCAGCATGACAGCAGCTGCCAGTCGGTTTTGGGGCTTTTCACTTGTAGTCCGCCACCGTTGGCTCTTCTCGTGGGCCCCCCCCCCCCCCATTATCGGCCTCGTAAAAAGAAAAGAAAAAGAAAAAGCAGTCATTTCGCTCATTTAGTGCGGGTTTCTCTTCAATTTTCCACCTCCGTCTTTGCTACTTTTTTTTTTTACAAGGTAAAGTCAACAGGCCTCTTGTACCAAACAGATTATGTTCCCAAGTGGTTTATGGGAACTTAGTTGCATCCGACAATTTTCTCATATTTAGAGTTTCTTCCCTTGGGTTTGAGGCAAAATTCACGCCGTGAAACAGTTTTTTTTTCTTCACAAGAATCTCAATGAGTTTATCGTTTAGATCTTAACATTTTATTGCAATGAGAAATTACACATGTGGTTAAGTAGTTGTGTGACCACTTCCTTTTTTTATTGGCCTTAATTAGATAGGTAGAACAGATAGACCGGACAAAGAGGGCGCAACATGCAGCGAAAGGCCAAAGGTCGGATTCGAACCCCGGCCTTGGTTCATGGGGCTCAAACTCTACCAGGTGTTCAAACTGGGAACCTGAACTTCTGGCTCTGTACCATCAGTCACTGTGCAATACTCTCTCATTAATCCCTGTGACTGTCATGTCACCTTGAGAGCACACAGTTTATTCTTTTTTTTTTATTCAACAACTTCATGTCATAGCATTCCCTCTTCATTTCAGTCACATTGAAGCACTGCTGCTCTCATGTTTTCCCACAAATGGAGTGGAACAGAGGGAACAGGAGGGAACAGGAGGGAACAGGAGTTTATTATGCAAATTATCACACCTCATGAGCACGCTCCTCCTCATGAACAGGTGGTGTTGATCAGGTTGAAATGAGCTTTTTCAAAAGGGTTTGGTAGAAAGAAAGTAAATGTGGGATAAGTATACAAATGTATTCTTGGATAAGTTAAATTAGAAGATAAGTGGTTTTTGTAATGTTCTAGATTGTAATCTGAAGAACTAGGGCGTCCAGGTGTGTGTGCAGGTGTAAAAATAGACAAATCACACTCTTTTAATTTGGTTTGTTTGGGTTAGAACAGCGCGTGAGCAAGACACCGTCCATCCCGGCGGTCAGGTGGTCTTTTTGTGGTGTGTTCAAGTTCACATGCTTTATCTCTGAGGTGATGCAGGGTCAGCTCTCTGAAACCAGCTCCCCCTTCACCTTTTATAACATCACTTTTACCTCAGAGCCTTTCATTCCATCACTTTTTGGTGCTTACCATCGATTGCCCCGTTGTATCGAGTAGTTGAACGTCTCCGACAGCTTGATGGAGTAGCAGAGGGGGCGGGGCTTAGCCAAGGCTCAACAAAATGAGTCTTTGGAGAGATGCCATTTTGCACCAATGTTAGAGGAGGAGGAGAAACCCATCATAGCAGAGAAAGATGGACCAATATCTATTCTCGCAGTAGAGAGAGATGGACTTGAAGAGGCTCTACTTGTAGAAGGGGATGACTTTTACTCTTTGTCTGAACCCCGGCTCTGCAAAACCATAAACTCTGCTTTAATGAGACTGGTTCGACAAGGCTGAATGGACCACAAACGATCCTTTAATCAACCAATACTCTCAGTTTAATGGAGCAGTTCTCTTTCTTTCAGACCGTTAAGTCGGTATTTTATGAAAAATACCAGATAATAACTAGAAGAGCACTCAGAGAGCACAGACGGCAGCCAAGGCCAGTCCATTCCAGAAGTGAAGGTTTTCCTTTGGCCCATGATACATATTTCCATGTTTCATAAAATGAGGCCAGTAGTTTTTTCCGTAATCCTTCTGACAAACTTACAAACCAACAAACCGATCCAAAAACATAACCGTTTTGGTGGATTTAATAATATTAATACAAGAAAGACGAATTAAAAAAGAAATAAAGGAGACAAATCTGATAAGATCTACATTAAAGTTCATTCAGAAATAGACAATCACCCTAGTTGACTGTGATTCCTGTAGAAACCTGCAATGAAATCCAGGAATATTAGGCCGAAATCAGGTTTAAGGATTAATTGTACTCAATTGCAAGTTAGTAAAACTAATGACCCTTTCATCATTATTATTTAAATATATCCTCATTGCCATCTTCGCCACATCTTGCAGGATTACTTGGACTACGTGTGTGCACCTATCACCAACATTTGTTTGCAAATGCACAATGCATTCAGGAATTGTAGCAGTTTATGTCAATGAGGCAATTTTTACAACATGGTGGCCCAATCTTTGTGATTGTTGGCCATATACAGAAAATATAAGGAGTTAAATCAATGTTTCTAGACCAGAAAACTCAACCAAACCCCTCAATGTGCCCTAGAAAGTTCATTTTTAAAACAGTTTAGCGTTTGACATTACAGTCGCAATTATATTCTTTCTGTAAATGCTTGTAAACACTTTAAATGTGAAGCAGCAGCTGTAAGAAGTAACTTAATTCACCTCTGACGTGATGTTGAGAGTGTGAACAGTAAACTGTTATTAGTGATAATACATTTTGCAAGCATTGCCTTTCCGTGAATCATTCATGTTTATGTAAGCAAGTCCACCGTGGGAATGACAGACTCCACCACCACCAATCAAATCCACTATACAGAAGGATAATTACAGAATGTAAATAGATTCAAAGGCTTTTGTATGATTTCCTGAAAATCACAAGGATTATAACTCTAATAAACTGAACTCTAATTTCATTTTAATCCCAAATTTTAGGCGCTTTAATGAAAGGTCAAAATGAACTTGTGTTGTCGTTCTGAATAAAGTAGAACAACGTACAGAAATGTGCTCCTTTTCTTCTTCCAAGGAGGAGGACCGGCTCTTGAGATTAGACCTGGGCCTCCAGAGGATTAAGCAGTGGAACACGGCTCCTTCAGATACTCACTAATGAACACAGCTAATTCTTGGCTCCTCTTTGATTTACAACTTTTCATCCCTTAGCGATTTTTCACACCAGCTTAACTGCCACAAAACAAACCGTGGGCAGATATGTACCAAACTCCGTCTAGACCAACACCAGTCCTACGTGTGTGGCACAAGCTTTTCACCAATCCGTACCAGACAACTAACTCACTGTCATTCATGTTTGCAGAGAGAGTTAAGTTAACGTGAGGTAACGGAGGTGTTTGTCCTGTAAAATAAAATAAAAAAGACCTTTTTGAAGTTTTTGCACGTTCAAAACCAGACGCGTGCCTCCAGTTTCCTTTGGTTATGGAATATGATGAAGGTGCTCAGTGTGATGAAGCTGCTTCCACAACGCACTGTTTGTCATTTCATCACTATCATCATCAGACGGGCCTGATGTTTTTCCCTTTAAAAGGTCGTCCAATGCATGTTTTTAACATCACGTCCAGAAGGCGCGCAGTTACTGTGATTTGCAAAGTATGGCATTTCTCCTCAGATGTGTAATTTGGGTTTCACCATTGACACCTGTTTGAATGTCTTCGAGTCAAAACCTACAAGATGATTACATGGTTTCCAGATTCACATTACATTTTTTTTCCAACCGAAACCAAACCGAAGATCTCAGAATGTGTCTGCCGTCTGCACACATTCGGAAAACCCGAAGCAGACCTCGTGGAAATTTCCTTTTTAAACTCTGAGTGTTTTTTCAAGGCCCACAGATTTCCTGGTACAATTTGAGTTGACCACAAATGGTCCAATGAACAAGAGCCTGAGGCTGGATGAAGCATTTTGCCAGGATGATACTGAGTACCATCCAGTATAGGACGCACATTTGTTTTTGTAATCTAGTTTTTTTTTTTACTTTGGACGCAGTAAAAGCAGAAACAGCTTATCAAGGACTCTGAGAATGAAGCGTTTTCTTCTCTGCACTCTCTTTATTGGCTTGAACTGACTGCATTTGCATTGCCAGATCGAAAAGCATTGATGCTCAAGAGAGCAGTGGCGTCTGTCTTGATTCCATTCTGCCCATCTGTGATGGAGAACAAGGCCAATGAAAATCACAGCCTGCTCGTTCATTTCAAACAGCAAATAATTGACTCAAACGCAGGTGCCGTTTGGAGAAACACCAATCAAATACAATTAGATGCGAGCTCCAGGTTAAATACTTTGTAGTATGTTCATGTGCGTGCTGCTTCTATGGTTTAGCTTTAAAGTAACTAGGACTGTCATTCTAGCGTTTCTGTCTCTGTATCTTAAAGTCCTCAAACCTGACCACCTGTACCTGCAGCAAACACACACCACACACACACACACACACACACCACACACACACACACACTGTCTCTTTATTTGATTATTTATACATCTATAACTATAATGACAGTAGAAATATTGATGATGATAGTAATAACAGGGCCACAGATTTATTAAGGACAGATTTACTTTGTGCAGAAATGATTTGTCGATTAATAAATCAGTTTATTGGAGTAAATCAATATAATATCAAATGTTCAACAGATTGAGTATATACAATAAATTGATTGATAATGTAGATAGTTATTAGTTTGTTGATCCAGTTGATAAAAAATTATGGGCTCATGCTTTTTTGCTGCTTGGAGTCCAGAGCTTTATATCCTCTTCACATCACATCATGGATGTCACATCCATAAATGGTACAATACAATACAAAGTCGATGACGTGAAAATGATCAAGGTTATTATTGCTGAACTAAGGAGGGGAACATGTTTAACATCGTAGCTGGCAAACACCAACATGTTAGCATTGTCACTGTGAGCATGTTAGCATGCCAACGTTAGCATTTAGCTTAACGCACCGCTGGGACCATGTGCAGTCTCACAGGGCCGTTTACATGGCTGTAAACTCTTGGCCCTGTTATTATTAAATACAAGGAGTGGTCGAGCTCGGTGTATAGAATGGGTCGTCCTTTACTCAGAAGGTCGGCGGTTCGATCCCCGACTCCGACTCTCCGCATGTTAAAGTGTCCTTGAGAGAGATTCTGAACCCAAAGTTGCTCCCCAGGCGCTTTACAGCAGCTCACTACTCCTAACATTCTCAGGATGGGTTAAAAGCAGATTTCATTTATGTACCTTTTTTAAAATGACCGTTTAAATGAAGTTGTTTTTATTCAATTATTCATATGTTTTGGACGACAATGGCTGTGTGTGAAGGAATGAGCTACTTCATATTATAAATTCATCGTTTGTTTTTGTGTCATCAGGGGAATATTTGATTATAACAAAATCGGCAGTGACACCAGCCTTTCCCTTTTCTTTAACAACGTGTCCTCATTGTTATTCATCTGCATTTAATTGACATTTGTTTTGAAAAAAGTTATTGCACTTGTTATACACTTTGGCAGTAGTGTGTCGTTGTTTCTTCTTCCTGCTGCTTTGAATGAACGAAGGCCTCATTGTCGCCGTGTCGTTTCACAGACCAGCTGAAGAGCCGTCTGAAGGAATACGGCCTCGTCACTCCCTTCAGCACCGACTCCCACGGACACTACCTGTCGCACCTGCTCTCCGCCACCCACAAGCAGCGCGTCAAGAGGGAGGCCTTTTCCTCCGGAGAAGCCGAACAGAAGCTTTTCTTCAACATCTCCGCCTTCGGGCAGGAGTTCCACCTCCGCCTGCGGCCGAACACCCGGCTGGTGGCGCCGGGGGCGATGGTGGAGTGGCACGACGAGATGCCAGTCGTCTGGAATGTCAGCGACAGTGACGGTACGGGCGCCAACCACACCGAAGTTGCCGGCGGGGCGGAGAGGATACTGCACCGCGAGCTGCTGAAGACAGACTGCACCTTTATCGGCGACATCACAGACGTGCCCGGGGCCTCGGTTGCCATTAACAACTGCGACGGACTGGTAAGTCCTCTTCAGCCATAAAGCTTCTCACTCCTCCACCCCATCAAACCTTTTCATTACAGAAGTGCCATGACCTTATCAACTCCTCTCTAATGGATTCTAGGTGTCCGTAACTCCTGAGTTTAGCCTTTCTCTACGTCAGCGCTCGGCATTTTTACAGCACATTGTGCTCGGAGATATTCTTCAGGCTTTTTGTACAGATGTTTGTAACGGGTGAGTGGACATCCATTGCACCCACAAAACCCAACGGCTTTTCCCCCACCAAACTTCTTCCCAACATAAAACAAGAATTCCCTTTGTGCTCCACAAGAAAGTCTGCAGACCCATCCTCCCCTTCACCCCTCGTAAAACACTTGAACAGTAATCGGGTGATGACCTGAGCCCAGAATCTTTTCCGAGTAGGCCAACGAGACATCTCTGTTTTTAAGGAAGACACTCGGCGAGCCTAAAAACTTTAAATGAAGTTCTCTGCAGGAATGCTGCAGACTTTCTTAAAAGCAGCACAAGGGATGTGCTTTAACTCACGACTCCTGATGGGCATTCACAATCTGTTATCGGATATAAAGCTGCTGTTCATTTATTGGTTGATATTATAAATATAACGTTGGTTATAGTGTAGAATATTTGATTAGAACAAAAAGAGGAAGTAACACCAGCCTTTTTCTGTTAACGACATGTCCCCACTGGTATTCATGTGGATTTATTACACCTCAGTGTAGCAATCCGTTTAATCTGTTTGTCTACCGCCTACTAGAGTCTTAGATTTCACTGGTGCTGCTTTTAGAAACGGTATCTATAAGCTCAAAACCTAACTGCAACATCAAGCGCCGCCTTCACGTGAAAGCAGCTCCTTCAGGACCGCTGGGATGAGTGAGGCGTGGACATGATGACAGCGAGAGCCCTCGGGACTTTTGACTTAAATCATTGTGAAACATGAATGCAAAGCCTGGTGGTCTGCATTTCCTTAGATATAACTGTGTGTGTGTGTGTGTGTGTGTGTCCAGGATTGTATTCTCGGTAGAGAGCCCAAGGTGCTCTGCAGGGGTTCACTTCATTCTTCCCACATTACAACACTTGTAAAAAGGCAGCACATGTAGAGGGAGGTTCTCAGCGGCAGGGCATGGCAGTGGGAGGTGAGTGTGGGATACGGATCAGAAAATAGGCTGACTTCCTTGGAAAATGTAAACAGGTTAATTCACAAGAAGAACGCTGACAGGTGTTATCTCGCATGAAACTTGAGTCTTTCCACCATAAGATGGCAGACAAACAACAAACGCTATTCCTCCCAGATGAAAGCTTAACTCGTACTGTAAGCAGATTGAAATATAAGCTGCTGACAGAAGAGGAAATCAAGAACAGAGGTTATGAAGTGCTTTTTCACATAGTGTAAATGAATGAACACAGAGACTCAGAACGCCATTCCCAGCTAATAAGAGCGTCAGTAAATGCACCGTAAAAGCCTGTATTTGATATTTAAATTATTTTTTTAAAGATGTTAATAATTGTGTGACATTTAGATCCACTCTGATTGCAAAATGAGGTCAGGAAATAACAAGATGACACTTTTCTCCAATCTAAATGTAAAAACTAGATCTGAAACACTTCTTTAAACCAACCAGAAGTCTGCTTTTTTGTAAGGCTGAAGGTATTAGAGAAGGATTTGAGTGAGGTGGGAATAAAAAAAAAATTGGCGCCGGTTCAAATGAGAGACGTCTAAAATGATAAATTAGGGTTTTCCTGTCTTCTAAAGATCCCCTTAAACAGACTCTTGAGCTTCCTGGTAAACAGTTCATGTTGAGTGGTGACCTCATTCATGCATGATACAACACGTTTAGATAGTCCAACCAATAAAGGCAAGGTAATAGTTTGTTCTCAAATGTGTAACATAATAGTATCACAGCTTCATATTTCCTGTTTTGTCTGAAACCTCTAAATGTGCGTTTAAGTAAAACAGCAAATATTCACATTTGAGAAGATGAAACCAGTGAATTTAAAAAAGACTTTTAATTCATTATTCAAAATTTGTGTTTACTTATTTTCTGTAGATTAACTAAACTGTATTGGTTGGGTAACGACCTGTCAATCACAGTAAGCCTAAAGCATCCCCTGCTTTATGGTCTGTCTGACTCTAAATAGACCATAATTTACTAAATGAACATCATGCTGTATTGAAGAAGACTTGAAACTAGAGATTGAGACCATAAACTCATGTTTACAATGTTTACTGAGGGAATAAATCAAGAGAGAAGTAGAGTCATTTTCTCATAGACTTCTATACAACCAGACTTCTTTTTGCAACCAGAGGACTCTCTACTTACCTCCCCCTGCTGGTCAGTAGAGATAGTGCAGGTTAAAGACGCCTCCGCATTGGCTTCACTCTTCAGAACGGGATGTTGCTGCCTGGTCAAGCCTCTTTCAGACACGACTTGCAAGTCAAAAAGCAAGTTTTTTTGGTCTCTTAATGCTTATTCTGGTAAATTACAACAGCACATTAATCACAATTGCCCAAAAACAGTGTGGAAACGGGGCGATTTACATCCAGTTGGAAGTAATGAATCAAAGAATCTGCATGTGCAGCTCTGCATGAGGTCCCACGATGAGTTTGTGTCTGTTGGCTGAATAACCCCGGCTACCTAGTGCTTGTCAGTCACGGAAACTCCCAGGGTTTCCTTCTATTCTCTCTGTACCGGGCCGTTTTACTCTCCCTGAGTGGTTTCGGAATTGCACATCATTTAATCCAATTTTCCCACTTGTATTGAAGTGGGAAAAAAACGTCTCTTTAATTATGAAGAGCTTGGTAACCGTCAGAGAGCTCAGCCACTCAAGGGACAATATGTTCACATAGTTTGATGTATTCTCCCAAAGCGTTGTGTTTCCTATCTCAGTCTTTGTTGTGCTGCATCATTTCTGTTATTACTTAAAATACCTTCTCTGTGTGTACTCTTAATATAATCTCCTTAACAAAGATAAAGCCCCTCTGACCTTTAAGTCAGCAGGATTTGGCCGTTTCCTGGAAGCAGTTCATCACTTGGGCAGATTCAGTCTCTCCAAGACATTTATAGTTGAACTTTTGTAGGAGACTCAGGGCCGAGAGGGGTCCACACAGGATGTGAGAGTATTGCTTTGTAAATACTGTCGTGGCAGGATGTCACTTTGAAGACGCCAACGGCCATCAAACGTCTGTCGCTTTGCCCGCTGGAAGGCTGATTCGAGAAGACTGTTGTTGCAAGCAAACACTGTATTAAAAGGCTCAAAATCTGACAGAAAAACATCAATAATACAAATATTTTGGATAGAATCTGAACTTCAAAGTTGCAGCTTTCTGTAGCTAAAATACTTTTTTATGTAAACTACGTGATTAGTGCTCTGATACAGCAGAAAGCAAAACATTTTGGATTAAATGGGATGTTCAAATACAGAAATAAAGTACGGTAAAAAGTAAGCCTTTTAAAAATGTTGTGTGAAAATCTGAAAACCAAAAGGGTTGTACCATTAATAACTAATATAATATTAGAAATGAGGAACTTATAATTGTTTTGACAATCAATCATTAAGTAATGCTGACCTTTAGTTGACCATCTCTTGTTTTTTTACCTTATGGAAATGGACACTGGCACATAGTTAGCAGCACATTTGTGATTTTCACTCCAATTTTCTTGCCACACTCTATGGCTGGAAGTGTTCTATATAAGCTGTCAACATCACAAGAGGACTTTATTCAGAGTAAACTGCAGTGATCAGTCGTCTGTTACAGCAGTAAAACAACAAATGGATATGCTGGGACATACAATCTGTTTAAACTGACCTGCCTTTAACAAAAAATGGTTATTTGTGGGTTAGAATCTGTGAAAACCAAAAGGACTTTACGATGCCATGGATACAATCCAATATGATGCCATCCAATGTGATACGATACGATATAATACAGTGCGACGCGACATATTTCAAGACGAGATAATACAAATAAAATCCCCAAATGTATCAATGGATAGCTTGATTATAAACCAACTATTTATTATACAAAAATCCAGATAAAGTCTGATTTTAACAAACTTTGTCAGCCCAAACACTCTGTCGTGTAGCTATTTCCTGATACTTTACTACATGAAAGGGACTCAGCCCACTTTTTACCCGCAAGAAGACTAGATTTTATAGTTAACTGCAATAATCAGTCTTCGCCCCCCAGAAAAAAACAACTATTTATAATGCAAAAGTTCCGGTAAAGTCATATTTTAATCAGTTCCTTTTGCTGCAGGAAACAAACACATTTAGAACATGTTGGGATATTAAATCATGGAAATAATCGGTTAAAAATGGTCAGCCTTTGAAAAGAAAATGGGCCATGTGTGGTTGAAAATCTTTGAACATATATTACTAGTACAAAATGCTAAAAGAAACATCAGATTTTCAAACTACTGTTTGCACCTCAGTCTTTACTGTGACCATTTCATGTTCTTTGGGCACACACTCAGCAGCTTATTTGTGCCCATTTGCCCAATTTTTCTCTCCGCTCTTATTTCTGGAGGCAGACTGTCAACATCACAAGAGGACATCATTTACTGTAGTGTGTCATGAAACAAAACTAATTTGGGATTTATTTTTTTTAGCCTGCTTCGCTCCACATTGTTTGCAGCCTGAATGCAAAGCGTGCAGGGCTGCATAACTGGAGATCAAACACTCCAGCAAAACCAGTGGTTGGCTGATGAAAAAGCCTGTCGTAGAGGGCCAGTGCTCTTTGATCTCAAGTGGTAGCCTTGGCCCTCGCTAGGTGTGTGTTTTACTGTTTCTTAATTATAGCCAGGCTGCTGTCTGGAAGTCTTTACTGCAACAGGCAGGCAGGCAGAAGGCTGACTGACTGCTAAATGCTTATGAGGCAGATACGTCCTCCTCCTTCAGAAGCAGTAGCAGCAGCAGCAGCAGCATGGGGGTGAGGTGAGGGATGGCGATCTTTGCCGGTCTGTGCGGGAGACAACCATCATGTTTCATGCATGTCAGAGGCACCAGGGAGAGGGATTTCTTTTTTTCTTCTCGGATGAAACACATCTGAGCTGAACTACATACTGAGAAACAGATCCTTCAGGGGTCGCAGCAGAGGGCTCGATGAAATATCACGCAAAACAAAGAGTCTGTCAGCTGTTTACTCCAGTGATTCATGGTTCCCGCTGCAAAACCTGAATCACTGTTCATCTCATTACCACAGCTATGGATGAGGCACACTTATTGGCTATTAAACAGTAGAGACGGTCTGACTTTACTGCAATTTACTTTTGATTTTGTTAGCTGGAATCTGGGTCCTATTAATCATCCTTTTAACACTTAAGTAGCTCTTTAGGTGGTCTGGATTCTTTTGGATGTCAAAGAATCCTGGACACTGTCGATCACTTGTACTCACTATTTCTATTCATGACATTTTGGTCCTCAAACCCTCATTTGGTGTTTATCATCTGACTTATTAGTCTATATCAGCCTCAATGTATTTATTAGGTCTCATTTATGAAGTATTTAATATCAGTGACACGTGCATTAAACAAAGTTGTGCTTTATCAAACGTATTTCTTCAAAATGGCTGGTTGAGCTATTCAGGATAATATAGCTTGATGTGGAAACAGTAGTAAAAATGGTGAGGAAAGTTTTGTTTACGTACATATTTCCTTTTTCTCACAATTTATACATTTTCTCACAATTTCTACATACATTCATACATCTATTTGGATTTGGGCCTCGATGGTTTGTTGATTTAAAATGCATTTGGGTGGATGAGTTGATATGCTGATGGACTGGCAGTTCAAACTGGTGGATCGTTGTTGTAGCTGAGGTGGCTGGTGACGTAGCAAAACAGAGACGGCGTCCACCTGTCACTTTAAGTGTCCGGCCCCTAAATGATGTATTACTTTAAGCCTTAACATAAAATAAATCTATCTATCTATGGGGATTGACTCGTTTTTGGAGCCAGCCTCAAGTGGCCATTTGAAGAACTGCAGTATTTGTCACTTTTCGTTTGGATCTTCAGAGGTTTGCTGCTTGATCGATAATCATATTACACGAGTAGATTTTGCACTGTAAAATGACCTGCTCAGTATGTATTTCTTTATTTTTTTTATTTAAGTTTAAAGATTGATCTGAAGTGTTTTAAGAACAGCCGAAATGTCATTACCCAATTCTTCAAAAGCTCCGCTATCAGCATCGGTCGGATTTTAATTATTTAAATTCACGTTACTCTTCCGGCTGTGTTCTTAAAGCTCTGCTGAAATATTCATTACAAACGAACTTTCTGAATGTTGCCAGATGCACATGGAAACCCTCGTTCTGACGATTGGCTTCCTTTGAATTATCTCTGCGTGGAAAGGAGGTCTTGGCTGGAATGAAAGTCTTGATCTCACAGTGATTTTTGCAGCAGCAGCAGAATGTCTTGTTTGTGAAACTTCTCTTCCACTGACTAACACTGCAGCCTTGTGAGCTTTCAGACGCTCTCTGCGACTCTGTTTAATATGTTAAGGTTAATCTTTTGACCTTTTTCTTGGAAGATCGATTGGACTAATCCCAGAAGGTCAGACCTGAACCTCATCTCCTGTATCTTTCTGCATGTAAAGATCAAAGAGCAGACATACGAGCTGTTGAAATCTTTAAATCACAAACTGCCTTGTCAACTTTTTTTTTTTTACTGTTTTTTGGAAATATAGGGCTCCATGAAGGCATTTGCTTCTGTTTATGGGATATAATGACAGTGTTTGATCCTTGAAACACACCTGGTCTTTTTTTTTTTGTGAAAGGACTGTAGTTTTTTTTACGAGTACAGTACTTCCATCGTTAACATTCAGAGGGAGCGACTGGTTGAGTTTGTTCGTCTTGTTTCTTTTTTCACTTGTATGAAACATACAGAACAAATCCCCCCCCCCCCCCACCCCCCCACCACACACCAAAAAAAGGATACAAGAAAACAAGGAAGGAATGTGACCGACCTTGAGATGTCAGAAGTGGGTGTATGCTGCATCATTCCCATCCTCCTCCTGGCCTCTCCTCGTGTACACTCATGTGCTCTCATATAGTCCCACTTGTCACAGAGTTGATGGTTCACATACTGCAGATGTTTTATTGTGGAGCCCTGAAAGGCAAAAAAAAAAAAAAAAAAGAGGGAAGCTTCTCATGACTGATGTATTTTTGGACTTAATCTGTGTGTCTGCTTTTCGTCCCTCTATGCAGATGACACAGGAGTATAGATCAATGATTTGTTCGTGATGAGTAACTCCCTCGTGCTGTTCTAAATTACCGGTTAATGGAGCCCCAAGTCTCAGAGACAGTCAACATTTGAATGTCTCCTCTCAGCGAGACAAACATGGAAATAAACCAGTTTTTCGCATCAATGGAAGACTGCTGATGATTTACTATCTTTAGATGACTCGTAATGTGTCCTCTTTGATGAATCATTAATGTCTGTATGATTTTATCCAGGCTGGCAGTGTGGCTCTAGCTATGACGAATGGCAAATATATCTGCAGCTATTTGATGGATTGCAATATAATTTGGTTCATGATTCCCAGAGGATAAATCCTCTTGACTTAAAGAGCCACCATGAAGTTAATGTTTGTGGTTTTGATTTGAATATCTCAGCAGCTATTTGATAAATTGCCACGGTTTTTGATTCATACATTCATGGTTCCCAGAGGATGAATCCTTATGACTTTTTTAAATAGCTACCATTAGGGTTATGTTTGTATTTTTGAGGTAAATATCTCAACAGCTACTTGATGGATTGCCATGCCATTTGGTTGAAACTTTCATGTTTCCCAGAGGACGAATCCTCATTACTTTGTTGATCACCTCCCTTTTCCTTCAGAGACACTGTGTGAACTATCTGAACATCTTTTAATTGATTGCAATGACATTTGCTTAAGACCTTCATGCTCCCCAGTTTATCCTCATGACTTTAAGAGCCAGCGTGAGGTTAATGTTTGGGATTGCCATGACATTTGATTCAAACAGTCATGTTCCCCCAAGGAAGAATCCTCATGACTTTGTTGATCCCCTGACTTTTCCCTTCCAGCCATCATGGGGTTAATGATTTTTGGGTTCGAGTTAAAGGTCAACAACTACTTGATCGATTGTCATAACATTTGGCTCAGACATTTACGTTCCCTTCAGGATGAATGGAATTAAACTTTGGTCACATCCCTGACTTATTATCCAGCACTTCCACTTGAGGCAAATCAGATGGAGGATTTGTTTACTTGATTATTTTTTGGTAGGATAAACAAGATTTGTAAACATGTAAAGATTTTGTTATACCACGGCATCTATACCTTAAACATCTCTGCTTGTACTAGGGCATTGTGGGCAATGTTGCAAATCAATGATCGGGACCGCTTTATGGCAATATTAGATTTAGAGAATGCATGACGACTAAGTCAACGCCGACCGAGATGCGTTTGAAAGCTCAGAGAAAAGCTGGTAAATTGACCTTTGAGTTGAACAGTTTCTCTTCACAATGCAGTTTCATTTTATGCAATATACTGCAATCATGACATAAAACTATGTATACCTTGATGAAAGGCTTCAACATACATCGGTCTAAGTACTCAGTGAGCATGTGACCAAACTGATAAATAGCAGCCGCTTTGTAGTTTGATGCTTTAGGTTAACTCTTTGATTTAACAGGCACAAGTATGAGATGAGGAGTGCTGTTTTTGTATGTAAAAAAACCCAAAAACGAATGAATATTCTGACATGCTGGGGATGAAAAGCTGTCAAACTCCTGCCCTAAAACCTCGGATCCACTTTGATCCCCGCTGATCTGACGCAAAATCCCTCAGAAAACAAGGTGAAGCACTACAGGAGGTCCTACTGAACACCACGGCGCTCTGATGCAGGCTGTCGCAGCAATGTAGGTGTGATTGGCTTCACAGTCACATGTAGGCATGAATATAAACAGTCTGCCTTTCAGCACACATGCTACAGCTGCGTTATGTATTAGGTTTATGAAAATAAACCATGATTTTTGCGCTACAATGGAAAGTGACGTCCCTCCTTATTGTCGTTGCATCACTGACAGATTCTAACTTCAACGATCACATAAAAATGCGTTTGATTTGGTGCCATGTTTCGATGTGGCTCACAGCTGACGGTTTTTCCAATTCCTCCTGATTATGGAACATCAACTCCTTGTCACATGTGAGAGGAAAAAAATGCACTTTCAGCTGCATCAACGTGCCCAAAGTACCGTCTTGTATTTCGACATGACAAACAGAGTGTAAGCTGCCTGGAAATGCCTTAAAGCAACCATGAAATACTGACTTCAGCCTCGCTCATTTGTTTCCATGAAGCTGGACAGCTGGAACAAAAAAAAAAACCTCCTCTTACTCCGTGCTGCATGAGGGAGGATTTCTTTTTCTTTTTTCTTCAAGCAAGGCCTTGGCAGACAGACAGACAGACAGACTGACAGATACAGACAGACAGACAGACAGACAGACTGACAGATACAGACAGACAGACAGAGGCTGACCTGAGAACAGCACCAACTTGGCGTCTGACTGTCCGTATTAACCTTTACCTCGCCAGCTGCGCTCTAAAAACTTGGCCACCTCGTAATGTGTGTCATGTTGCATAATCGGCTCTGCCAGCCAAAAAGGGTGAGGCACTCCTGTGTCTGCAATGTGTGTGTGTGTGTGTGTGTGTGTGTGTGTGTGTGTGAGGCTGGTGTAAACACACACTGCAGCCCTGATGGGTAACGCATCAGTCGGCATATCCTTTCCTGTTGGAGGACATTTGAACCGAAGCGCTCTCCCCGACGCTCCGCTGTCACTCCCTCCTGGCAGTTTTTGTTTTAGCGCCTCCGGCAAAGTCTTCGCCCCTCGGAGGAAAAGGTTTACGACGCTGAGATTCATGCATGGTGACAAAATGAGCAAAGAAGATATGCTCATGTTTTGCTAAGAGCTACGTGTGTCCAGTGGCATAAACTCTTGGCCTTGCTTGGAGACTTAAAAGGGCATTTTTTGGACGTGCACAGCTCCCAACATTTCTGGAGCTGCCTTGAGGAGAGATGGAAAAAAAAAAAAAAAAAAAAAGCAAAGAAAATATCCTATTTGATTAGAAAAAGAAAAGCGAGCCAGTTCCTCTTTGCAGCGAGGCGTAGTCGGGCACAAGAGTTTTATTCACTAATAGTTCTTAATGTTCCCTGTTGACTTAGCCAAGGCTTGTTGCAGAGGCCTGACCCCAGAGCTGTTTGGGTCTACGGTTTGAGGTGCAGGAGGGGAGATATGCAAAGCCAAGCCGTTCCTTCCAAGTTTACTCCACCAGCAGCCGAGGTCTTGGGTCCGGCGCGTGCTGCCAGGGTGCTTTTTTTATTGATATTTATGTGTTTAAACATTTTTAATCATGACCTATATAAACTTAAGAGGAGCCCACATTCTCTGCTGTCGTTACAGACGGACATTGAGCTCCATTCAGCGGCGGCGGAGGGTTTTATTTTTAAGTTTTCAAGTGTGGACGCTTCAGCGCCTCCTCAAAGCCGTGTGTCAATGTTTGCTCCGTTTGGTGGAGCGGCACAAAAAAGACACAACTGAAATACATTTGTATATTGTTTCTCAAAGTTCAGACTGTTTTCACTTTTTCTCTGCCCTTTTTTTTTTTAACCAAAAAACTCTCTTTTTGATTCATTATCTGTAAACTTTTTGGCTTTCTAATGTTTGACTCTTCCCAAAAACACCTCAGGAGGCAATCGAGTCTGCTCAAATTCATTTGAGACTGGACTTCAAACAAAGATATGCAAGAAAGATAATTTGAAGATATTGATAAAGAGTATTCATTATCATCTTAATCCTCCTAAGTACACCTCTGAAGTAATTTTTAGCAAATTTCTGATTATTATTGTGAAGCACTCTTTAAAAATAGTTTCTACATCTCCGAGACTTTCAGTCACCCTCCTGCAAATCACAAGAAATCAACTTGTGTATTTTTTCCCCCCCTTAAAGTTCCTTTAAAGGCCGGGGATGAAAATGGCAGGTAATGATGACGAAGGTTTGCTCACATTTTTGAAAGCAAACACACCTTTGAACAACACCGAGGGTGAAAGGTGGCAGTGTCCTTTGCTGAATTCAGACCTTTTTTTCGACGTCGCAGTACCTCAACTTTTTTTTTATTTTTTCTAAACGAAAGCACGTTTCATACCGACCTCCTTAAGAAGTTTAGACTGAAAGAGACTGTTTTTGAAAAACTGGAGCCCTTCAGCTGAATCCCATATGTTTTTCTTGGCAGACGAGTGCTGTCTGCTTGGCCGGGGCTGATGTTGGGGATATTAAACTGATGGAACACAGGACTCTTGATCCCCTTTTTCTTTTTGGATGGTTGTGTTCAGGTACCAACTGTCTGAGCCTCTGTCAAGACACCTGCCATTGTCTCCTCTGATATCGGATGACAACGAAAGGCAAAAGATGAGCCATCAGAAAGCCCTTCTGCTCTTGAGCCAAACTTGAGAAGCCAGAGAGGGTTTTTTGAGTCTTGCGCAATGTGAAAGTGTTTTTAAAGCCCCCCCCCCTTTTTGTTTTTTACACTAATTATGGGGATCTTGCCAAATAATCCTCCCCAAGGCATTTTAACTTGCAGACTTCCCAACATCCAGCTGGAGATGTGTGTTTTTTTGTTTGGGATGGAGATTCCTGGATGATAGTTGTTAAGTAGTTTGGATTAGGGTGATGTGATGCGATGCGTGGATGTTGTACATGCGGCTCTGCTCAGATAATCACATTCATGCTTTGTTCCGCACATCGGTTCACCTGAGGGTGACCTCGCTGATATTCAGGGGATTAAATTAAATCTGAAGTCATTGGGAAAAAAACTGACTGGTTTGAGGTTATGCAAAGTATCTCAGAGTTGTTTTTTACTTGGGTTGGTAATCTTCAGTAATATTTAGTTGTATTTATTGAAATTCTTATGACTTCCCAACAGCAATCAATTAATTAAAGGCTCTGAGTATTCAAACAAAGAAAGTATCTGTGGCTGTCCAATTGTTTCATTTGGCAAGATTGTAATGAACAATCAAATAAATCAATTAGTGATCACTTAGCATAACCTTTGGCCTGCTCAGTGGCTTTAGAAATTGCAAGTAAGTAGACCTTGAGTTGGGATTGTTTTGTGAAACTACTGTTTTGTGGGGGGGGGGGGTCGTGATTCTAAACATAGAAGTGGTAAACATCGTCTGAAAGCTGGGAATCTGGAGATTCAGGCACTCTTTGCCAATTTTTTTCAGTCATAAATTTGAAATAAACACTGTGTTTTGGTTTGACGGCTATTCAAGTGTTGACCTTTGAGACTGAATGAGGGCTTAGAACTTCCATGATGCCCACGGTCAGTTACGTCTCATAAGTTGTTGCACCATTCTTTTGGTTGATACCATTTGTTAGACACATTTGGTGCTAAAACTAACCATTTTTTACCACTTCAGAATAGATACAAATCAAGAGACAAAAATACATTCATACTGCTTACAAAATCTGCATGGATTTGCATTAAAGTGAGTATATGAAGGGGAGACTTTGGTTACCCATAGAACTCATTCTCCTCCACAAATCCCCCTTTGGAAATGGCCGTTTTTTCTCTCCTAACTTTGGATCATTATTTAGCCTCCTTCCTAACAAGCTAGCATGACTGGTTCAAACCGCTACAGCCTCTTAAAGACAACACTCCTGTGAGTCTCAGAGTGTTTTGATACAGACTGAGAAGTTAGAAGTCCTTAGGGTGCTATGGATGTAATGATAAATAGCCAAGGTACATGCATGTCAACAGATCCATCTCCATGACAACTAACGAGGACAGGTAATATGATTGAAAGTGCCAGAAAAAATGATTTTTGTTATTTCTCTTATTCCGTTTCATATCCTGATTGAAAGGACTCTTCTTGGTTTCACGCTACAGTTTGGACTTCTTGTTGTCAGGAACTCATCCGGCTGATCCAGAGTCCGTTGACTGGTTTCACTCGTTTAATGAGCCAGAGAACTGTACTGAGTCATCATAATGTCGTCAAAATGCATGTAAATGTGCTGACTAATGGCCTGAAAACCTGAAGAGACTGCAACTGTAACCCATCCCTGAGTCTGCTGGTTACAGTTCATTATCATTTTATCTGGATGGATTGTTCGCCTCCTGTAAGCCCTTTTTTTTTTTTTTTTTTGAGTCGACAGCGCTAACTATTAGCCTGAAAGGGTCACACTGCACCGTCCCCTTTTAATAGATAATTACATTGTGTTACTCCAGATAGAGGAATCACTCTGGTATGTCCTTTCAATTATTCATCCAGCAGCCGTCCAAACCACTTTTCTTTATACGGATGTCTCTGTGTGAGTGAGAGAAAACCCCCACGCAAAGAGAGCAGAATCCTATTTATTTCTATTCAGTTATTTCCTTTCTTTTTCTTTTTTTTATTCTTTTGTAGCAGCAGCTAGCACAGAGATATGAACATGGGCCGTATTGATGCTTCCCTCGAGCTATAACAGCATTGACCTATTGAGTTGTCCTGCTTCATGGTCACCTTTAACGGCAGCACTAGAGCCTATGGATTAGACGTGACATTTCTGTCATGCATTTCAAATTGATTTTAAAAAAGTCCTCCTCTTGTGTGTACTGCAGTGGTGGAATATAACAAAGTACATTCACGCAAATACTGGCCTTAAACACAATTTTATAGTTAATGCTCCTTTATACTTCAATTTGACAAATATTGCTACTTTTTAATCTCCTGCATTTATTTTAGAGCTCAGGATTGATTGCAAATTCTGATTTATTTTTTATACCAAAATACTAATCAACTGATAAATGATGATACTTTATGATAGTATTTATAATACCTTTACCAGCTGTAACATTAAAGTGCACACATTAAAGCATCAATAATCATAATTCAAATTATATATATCATTCTTAAATGAGCCATTCTGCATTATGAGCACTTTTACTTTTAGTATTTTAAGTATATTTTGATGCTGATACTCATATATACTTTCTCTTCTACTTTTACTCATGACCTGTATTGGTAACGCAGTAATTCTACACTGTGGTATTACTACTTTTACCGAGGTGAAATGTGTGAATACTTCTTCCACCACTGGTTTGCAGTATCAGCTGGATTACTAAAAATATAGAAGGATATTTTCTTTATATTTATGAACTAATGTGACCTGAAAATGAACTGGCGTTATGCAGTAAAGACTCATGTCCTTGAGTTTAGAATGTTGTAGTCTCATGACATTTTTCTCCAAATATTTGCGGTCCATATTATTCACGCCAGAGGGCTTAGTGTCACATAAACCTTATATAAGGACTGCTGAGCTAATAATATCTAATATTTCACATAATGAGTGTGAAGTGTGTCACATTGCTGGCTGTGGTATTCAGATTCTGACAATTTACCGTGAAACATGCTGTTTTTAGCTTCTATTCTCTCACGTCAGACAGAATTTGTGTCCTTGTGTGCACCTCAATAACAGAATCACACTCCTTTTGAATTTAGCATCCAGTTATTTATTTTTTCACTAATCGTTGGATGTGCTACCATTCAGGTTGTAGTAGGCGTTTTTGGACTCAGTGTTGCGTTTTATGCCCTGAGGCTTACACCGAAAATCCTTCCAAATATATGCAGCCAAGTTGTTCCTGAATGACCCAAAAAAAAACCCAACACATTATCTGAAAAATGGGGCGGGACAGTGTCAAATTTCATATTTGCATTTGTCAAACAGTTAAACCATGTTTAGACTTAAGGACTTTTGGCCAAATTTGAGCCAGATTCGTCCCTCCCAACAATCAGTGGAGCCTTCGGTCAGCAGCGATGTTTGGCCCAGATTACCTGGCAATATGAGGTGTTTACAGATCGAACCCTTAACCTCCCAAACCATGCCCAGGCCCATTGGTGCCGCCATGATCAAAACATCAAACATGCTTGATATTTAGGAGAATCTGGATGATAACAGGTTGGGATTACGTCACAAGAGAGACACAAGACAGACATGTCTACTACAAGGAGACGGACGTGATTGAGCATAATACCATTGACAGTTAAAGAATCGACAACCCATGTTAACAGTCTCTCTAGCCATTTTTCATCCAAACTCAACGCCTTTTTTCCCGCTGCAAAGCATTATTGAAGCAAGTTACGGCAACATGTCCAATTTGTTTTGCAACCCAATTTCAAAATCGGTAAGGATTTTAAAACTCCTAAAGTCTGAATCCGGCTTTTTGCCGTACTAGCCGCATGGCTCAAAGGAATGTCTGTCCGTATATTCATTTGTGTGTCAGCTAAATTGATCCATACCTAAATATCTCAACAACTGTTGCAAAGCTTTCTGTCATTTTTACAGTTTTAAATCAGTTCAACAGAGTCAACTAAATCCTATTTGTAGCTGTGTCCCAATCCAGCGGCTGCATCCTTCGCGGACTACGTCGGCCGCATCCTTTGAATACCGCGGTGGCCTAATTGGTGCATCTCACCGGCACGCAATGAATCTTGAGATATGTTGGGCCGTGAAGGATCCATCAGTTGTATCCTCCGAATCTGGGAAAAGAAGGCTGCATTAGAAGGAGTCTTCGAAATGGGACGGATTTGGGACACAGCTTGTGCTAGTCGACTAAGAATTTTCTTTAGTGGAAGTCAGCCCTTGTAATAAACTGGAGTTTGTGTCTTCCACTTGTGTTTGAGAAAGAGGTAGAAGGAAGAGAGTAATGCCTTTTTTAATGCGATGTCTCTGCTTCAAGGATGGATGAAAAAATTAATTCCAGGACCGCTGTGTCCAATTGCTTACTCGCGTCTCCATTCATTCAACGTGAGCGCTTTGCTTTGGGGCGACGCAGATTACTACAGTATGTTCCGTCTAAATATTCACATTCTCTTTTTTCATCATAGATAAATAAAAGGGTATGAAAACTATGGGGTGCAGGAAATATATATATATATATATTTAAAACGGTGAAAAAGCAGAGAGTGTTAGTCGTCTTATCTTTGATATGGTCTCAACAATCTTTGGCGTCACGCTGTGGAGCAGCTTTGGATCAGATTATAAATGTCAGCTCCGCGTCTCATTACTTCCACTCTTTTAAAGTCGGACCCTTCACACTGTCTTCCTCCTGCCGTCTGTTAACAAGAAGTTGGCATTTTGAGATAAGCTCATAAGGTGTTAAGAGTTAAACAGCGCCACCGGACAGATTCACAACTTTTTTTTTTATCCAATTAACCATCCATCAGTTTGTTTTTCACGGCCGCCCACCTCCCGACGCCCACAGAGGCACTTTAATAGGTCTGCTCCTTTATTTATGATGAGTCACGATTCAGATCTCTGAAAGAAATACTTCATCTCACTTGATCCTCCAGTGATCCTCCATCCTCCAGCTGATCAAGACCTTCAAACTTCCTCCTTTCTTTGAAACCAGTGAATAAAGAGACGGCCACGTTACAATCATTTCACTTTAATTCATAAATACGCCTCCAACATGCCAGTGTTAAGGTGAGGTTAAGGTTAAGGTTTGTTCAGCTGCGAGTGAATGGAGGTGGGAGTCGAGCTCAGAGAAGATAAAGGAGAAGACGGGGATGTGTTTCTTTTTTTATTTTGGGTATAATGCCACGAAGAATTCACGCAGCTTGTCTCTGAAAATACCGGTGCATGAGAGGAATCGGTGGCCTAATTGGTGGATCTCTGAGCAAAGCGCATTACAGCCGGACAGCAAACGCTGACGTACAGGAAGTGTTTAATCTGGAGCTGTGAGCGGAGTCTGCAGGTGTCAGAGGGATGCACAACAATAAGCCGAGGAGAAAATCCACCGCTGTAAACGCGTTCAAGTTAACAAGACAACAGTTCCCTCGCATTAACCTTTTCAACATTAGGTTGTCTTTTATGCATTAATAACATCTGACGAAAAGTTTTGTGGCAGCAAATGTGACATTTTAAAAAGTACGAATCAGCCTGATGAAGCTTCTGATACTAAAAGGCGAGACACTAGAGGCAAAACATGAATTATTTCAGACTAGTGGCAAGAAAACATCCAAAATACACATTTAGTTGTTTATTTTATTAAGTTAGCTTTTAATTGTAGTATTTTAAGTATGTTTTGATGATGATACTAATGTACTTTAATTCAGGAGCTGTATCGGTGCAGAGTGATCAGTGATTCTGTAGTATTAATACTTTTTCCTGGATTAAATGTCTGAATACTTGCTGCAGCATCAGATGGATTACTAAAACACGTAAAGTTTATTTATTTTATGAATTAACTAAAGTGACCTGAAAATGAACTGGAACTGAAAACTTTCAAATAATTGTCTTACTTGATGTAAGTATCTCTAAAGGCATTTTTTTTCTCAGACTGTGAGCCAGAAATCTCCACTTCAGTAGCACATACATACACCAAACTTCCTAGTTCTAGTCCTATCTCTACGCTGAAGTCCATACATTATTCACAGCCTGAACATTGTATTCCTAAAAAAAAGTTTTTTTTATGGCAGTATTTTCTGATTTATGGAGTGATAAAAAGAGAAACCCAAAAGTCCCTCTCTGAAAACTTTTGTCGACAAAATTAAAAAATAATTATCAACATAGCCTCTTCCAATGTTTAGATTTTTGTTCAGGAAATGTATTCAAATTTGCACGTATTTAATAAAATAATGACAAATTTTCCATATTTCAACATGCCATTTCAGAAAACTTTTAGTTCAAAAAATAATTGTCTCAGTTGCAGTAATCAACTGGGGGATTTTCATGGTGAAATCTTGTAGTTAGAAATTTTACCCTTAATCAAGATGAAAAGAAATCAAGATCTCTTTTGTATTTCTTTCTGACGGCCCCATTATTACATCACTCTGTTCCAGGCTTTCTACAGTTCCCTTTGATAAGGAGGACGTTGATCTCCCTTATTCTCTAATCATCACATCCATTCTTGTTCTAATAACTTCCAGCTGCCATCAGAGCTGTCAAGTCCAGACTCCATTTCAATATAAACAGATTGTTCTGCAGTAAAATCTCCCTATTATTATTCACATTTTCTCTTCGTACATTTTCTACATCCTCTTCGCCGTGAGTCTCCCGGCAACAAACATTCAAGGTTTAGTTGTGATTAAATTGCAAAGGCAACATGTAGCCGTCATGGCAACCTTCACCTTAAGGCTGTTTGTCAGTGGAGTCGGATCAACATTTTACGTTTGTTTACAAGAAAACACAACAGGGAGTGATTCAATATATGTATCCACAATAAATGCTAAAAAATAACTTGACCTGGAATAGGTCAAGTTATTTTTTATCATTTATTGTTAATGCAAAGGTTTGAAGTAGTAAATGTATACATTTCCACATCATTTTCAGTCCACAGCATCATAACCTGGTGAGAATACAAACTCCCACAAAGCTGGTTATCAACTATGTAAATCAACACAGCGTTTCTCAATGTCCCTATTTTACAACCGAAGAGAAAACTAGAATATTAGACAAATATGAAGAAGTTCATAACAAAAAACAGCTGGCAATAAATCAATATTTGAGTCTTATTTCTTCCAGCTGACCCCTCTGCTGCTGTAATATTATCTTAAGATCAACACGCCGTGACAAGCTGTGATTGGTCATGAGGCGGTGCTTTTATACGAGTTGATCTCTTATCCCAAACATAACCTTCTCCAGAGCAGGTAAGGTGTTCAGCATTAGTTGCCATGGCGATCTACCCGAGTAAGAAGTCGACCCTGTTGCACGCTGACCCCCAAATCCTGCTTTGTATTCCAGACCACTGCTCCTCTTAGACTGGAACAAATCAGACTCCAACAGATTTATGGCCACATTATGAAAGAACTGCCTCCTTTTAGTCGATTAGTCGGCATTTTGGTCTTAGTTCACTGAGATTTCTTTAGTCAATTAGTCGCTTTTTACGCTATTTTTTTTTGTGCTGAGTAAATTATTTCCAAGGAAACTTACGAGCACATATCTGTTAAACACTGGTGAGGTTTGAAGTGGTGCTTTTGTGTTAGTGTTTGTGGGGAAACTCAATTTACAGATCTGTCGATGAAATCAACTAATCGTTTAATCGTCAAAATCGTTAGTGGTTGTCGACTTAGAATTTCTCTGCTTTACTTGTCGTTTGATTTATCCTTTTTATTTGCTGAATGGATTATTTCCCAAAAACTTACGAGCACATATCTGTTAAACACTGGTGAGGTTTGAAGTGGAGCTTTTGTGTGATTCTTTGTCGGGAAACTCAGTTTTACAGTTCTGTCGATTAAATCAACTAATCGATTAATCGTCAAAATCGATTAGTTGGCTAAGAATTTTTGGAACGATAATTCGTTTTTTCATGCTGAATGACTGATTTATAAGAAACAAATGAGCAAATCTCTGTTAAACAAAAGGTTTAAAGTGGAGCTTTTGTGTGAATTGTTTTTGGAGAATCTCAGCTTTCCAGATCTTTCAACTAAGAAAGATCTTCCGCTGAGAATGCCTTCGGTCGAGGACAGCCCAGTGATTCACGACTAACGTTGAGGATGAACTTTGGTTCTTTTTAGATGCACAAACTTTTAATTTCATTCTCCTGGCCGGCTGTTCATTTTGTTTATACCCAGCACACCTCAGGACATGAATATTCGGTCCATGGGTTCAAAGTGACATGCAGACTTAAACTGGAGTCCAGCCAGTAGAGCATGTAAACAGAAGGAGCAGAGGGTGGAGTGTTGGGTTGATTGGGGACTCTGGGAGTTGGATAGGAGTTCAGTGTGCGTGTTGGTCGCACAGCTCCATATGTGCACAGCCCGGCGGAGTGTTGGTGGAGAGGCCAGAGCGAGGTGCAGCAGTCGACCCAGAGCTGGAACAAATTCCTCCTGAGCTCTGTGAGAGGTGGCTCTGTCTGCGCACAGGTGCACAGAAGCAGCTTTTTTATATATTGATTTTTTTCTGCCAAGGAAAGCGACTCTCTAAAGGACGAATGTTACCGTTGAACGTTATGATGTCGCTTGTTTTTGCAGAAATGTGACCCAGATGAGCAGATCGTGCATATTTGTATTCTATATTTAAATCCTCCATGAATCAAAAGATCACACAAAGGCCGAGGATTTATCAGCATACTGACTTCATTAGTATTTTTAAGAGTTATACTAACTTGTAGTAGTACTAAGTACAGTGTAAGTGCAGTAAAGTGACACTCTTCAATGACCATCATTAATAAATGGTAAATTAAAAATCAATCATACTTCATTTATTAGTTATTTTACTGTTAACAAATATAAAATCATAATTAATAATGTGTATAAATTCCATAATTGATATTTTATCATGAAATAAGTGTATGCATTATATATTGTATCATAACTGTCTAGAAACAATTAACAATTACATTCTGATAACATTAGTGAACTTTAATATTAAAAGTTTGTTGTTTTGAAAATGATGACATTGTTTATACTCTATTTAATTTGTTATTGATTAACAAATGATTTGTAAAACATCTGTAAACATTACATAGATAGATGGTTTAAAAGAAACAACAATTATTAACCATTAACAAAGTGTTAACTATCTTTCTAAATAATGTTTAGAGATGCCTTACAGAGTATTTATTAACCATTAAACAATTCAGTGGTACAAAACATACTTAAATACATATTAAAACATGCATAGTTTCAAATACAGTAAAAAAAATGCAAGGCATTTAAACATGCTTGAAACCCTGGAGTGCTTGTTCCTAATCTTCATTTCCACAACATCGAAAACATGCATTCATTTTCTTACAGGGGGACATGCAGAGTTGAAAGAAAAACATTATAATCATCAGTTGCAACTTTATGAAAGCCATCCAGATCGTGTTTATAGACAGTTTGCCAACCAATTAATAACCAATCACAATGTGATACAAATATCTAATCCAAGTATATAAAATATTCTGATATCTGAAACAAGAAACTCTTAAAATAACATCATTTTTTTCTAATAATTGGTTAATATTACTAATGACATGTCATTGTTTATTCATAGCTAAATACCGATCTCTTCCCCGTTTACTGACGATGGTTATCACAGCGTTTCCTGCACTGTCACATGTTCTTCGCATGTTTTCATGCAGCCTCACTCAGCCTTTTCCATGAGTGTGACGCTGATCAATCACTCTGATTTGACGAGCTGTGCTTTCACTTTGTTTCTACATCATCTTTTGAAAATATCCTCCTCCTCCTCCTCTCCTACGGGCATGGCTGGCCTCTTTATTGCAGGAAATGTGACGGCGGCAGGTAACAAATCACAAAGCAATTCCCTTTCAAATGTGTCACTAATGATGTTGAGCTTTCTGATCGCCCACCTGCTGCTGCCCGGGTAACCAGCTCATCATGGCAAACAGATTGTACGTTCTATGGAAAACAATAGAAAACAACATGGAACAAGGTCACATGGAGAGAACTTAATACATTTAAGCAGGCAATTAGTACATAGAAACATTCTTGAATAAATGACAACATATCACATCAACATGTCTGTCTTTATATGTATTTAATGCGTCTGTTTCTGGTGTCAGGATGTGTCTTTTTACACATTAGTCCATGTAAATGAATGCAGTGCATTTCATTTCCATCATATGATGAAGAAGATGTCCCTGCTGCATAAATTAACAGCAGCTCAGTGCAATAATCAGCATGATTTGTGGCCTAATTAGCATAAGCCACCTGTGTTTAATGGATCATGGTTGATAATAGAAGGATATTAAGAAGTCTAATGGCTCTTTTTTTTTTGTCGCGATGTCAGAGTTTCCAAAACTGTTATTGACATGTAGCTTGGTTCCACACACTCACTGTTTTTGGGGTGTATGTGTGTTGCAGGCTGGGATGATCCGCACCGACGCAGACGAGTACTTCATCGAGCCTCTGGAGCGAGGCGCTCAGGAGCTGGAGGACCAGGGCCGGGTCCACGTGGTCTACCGCCGGTCCGCTCTGCTGCAGGCCCCCGCAGACATCCCTGTGGACTACCAGCAGCAAGGTAGGAACCACAACCACCATGTTTTACTGCTACTGAGGCTGATAGCAGCTGTTCTGAGTACTACTACTGCTATTTCTATGACTATGATGACACTTCTTTGTCACCAGCGGTCAGTTTATATATTTATATGTTCTGGTTACATTTTTTCAATAAATTATCAATGCTTAATTCAACTCAGGGACCTCTTTCATATGGTTATTTTCTTGCTCGCTTGCTGATGTTTTAAGCTCAAACATCACGGCCATATCTGCAATAAAAAAAAACGACTTTACTTAACTCAAGGACATAAAAATCCCCCGGCTTCACTACCATAAACAAAACAGAAAAAAATAAACAGTTGAAGGTTAGGAAATATATACATGTGTAATAAATGAATTCCCTTGAAAGTGGGTGAAACCACATTAAACTTGACTGAAAGGAGTGTCGCCACCCGTGTGGGCCGCATACGGGAACACAACAAGCGCTCCTCTTCTTCAACCCCCATAGGAAATAAAAAACGTCCCGGTGGTGTCTGAAGCCAGTTTCCGTTGCATCTACAACTACCCTCTATAAAAGCTGACAGGTGTTTTTTTTTGGTCATTATGTTTAGGGAAGGGTAAGGTGATATTAGTCTGGTCCCAGATCTGCTGTATGAAATACTGCCCACTATGTTTTGATGGACTAGAGATGGCTTTGTGTATGAGATAAGGAATTGGGACTTCATCTTCCTGGGCCAGACCAGGAAATATAGTTACACTCATGAAAAACAGAGACAGAAAAATGTACAAAAACATGAGATTAAAGGAATAACAATTTATAAACTGGTATATATCTGTAACTTGTCATGGAGAACATTACCTGCTCCTATAGCAACCACTATAGCAGCTTCTGAGTGTAGACTATGGTGACCAGACTGCAAACATCTTGACAATCACATATAAGGAGAAGTTCTCCCAAATCCCAAATCCTGTCCTGCTTTTTGACTAAACTTGAGTTTTGATTAGTTTCATCCTTATGTAACATGAAATGGTCGGACTGGATTATGTAATGCTTTGTTAAACACAACGCACTGCAGCAGAACTGAGTCACCACCCGTCTCTCATTAACACATCTTTGTTGCATCAGCACCGTTGCCCAGGGGATCAAACATGAGCTGTTGGCTTTGAACTTGAGTTGCACTTGCCATTTTTTCCCCCTGATCTCCACGATCCTCATTAGAGAATACAGCTAAACTGTAAGAACTGTTTATTTCATTTAGTTTGATATGACGGTGTGTTTGAGAACGTGTGAGGGTGTGTGTGGCTTTGTTTGCGTCGGTTATGAACCAGCTCAATCTCAATCTATATGTGTGGTGAAACATTATTTTCCTGTTGCCCACTGTTTTGTCTGTAGACTACATGAATTATGGCTGTTGTATTTTATTTCATTGTTTTGCCGTGTGCATTTGTGCCCTAAGTTGATTAAAAGCTAAGTATAGCTGCCAACGCATATTGAAGTCGCTGAATTAAGTTGTCCCGGTTTCCAGGAACCTGGTGAACACCCACAATGCAATTCCGTTCCATTATGTCACTAATGATGTGTTTCTGATATCCACCTACACCTGTTGCATAATCATCTGATAATCAAGCAAAGCCGTTACTACGGGCACCGCGAGGAGTTCTGAGGAAGAATACCTGCAGATCATTGCTGCCCTACACGATCCCAACAACGCCAGTCTGCAGCAAAGAATACTATTATTATTATTATTATTATTATTACTACTTTTTGTTAACACTGAATGTAATGCACTGGAGGCCACGCCCACCCCCCAACTACCCCCTCCCAGATTTCCCTAACGGCAAAACAAAAATGTCAGGCTGAATATGGAGCACTACTTCAACTATTACTAAGGGAGCTTCTTTCCCACTAGTATTGGTGATAAGGCAACTCCTTTTAACTCTGACTACCAGCAGCACTACAGTACTTTAAACTAATACCACTGCTACTGTTGTCATCATCACTGAGACTAACTTACTACTATTTGTACTATTTCTACTAGTACTGGTACAGTCACATGTTAAGTACATGGCCACCAGGATTACTCTAATTCTACTTCCTCTGCAACTATTTCTACTACTACTACTACTACAGTACAACTACTAGTGCTACTATAAGACCTGAAAGGCCATGCCTGACCATGCATCAACATCTGGGTCTGAAATTTGAAACCAATGCTGAAGTGTCTTTAACTTGCATTCTCTCTACTGACCATCAGGGGGCGACTCCTCTGGTTGTATAGAAGTCTATGGGAAAATGACTCTACTTCTCTCTTGATTTATTCCCTCAGTAAACATTGTAAACATGAGTTTATGGTCTCAATCTCTAGTTTCAAGTCTTCTTCAATACAGCATGATGTTCATTTAGTAAATTATGGTCCATTTAGAGTCAAACAGACCATAAAGCAGGGTATGCTTTAGGGCGGGGCTACTGTGATTGACAGGTCGCTGCTTTGTCCGGTCTGGGAGTTGTCCGTTTTTGGTCCAGTCAACTTATTTGCCCTTCCTTGTAGCTTTTAACAACATCTCATGGTCTCCATCATTAAATAGGATTGATTCAAGAGATTGGACCCAGTTAAAAGCTAATAGCTGCTATTATTATGAATGGTAATAGCTGTCACTGTGTACTCTAAATACTCAGATTGCTCTATATTTATACCAAACAAATGCTGCTGGGGACAGAAACATGTCAGATTGACTGTGAAGGAGATCTCTGCCTACTTCCTCCTCTGAATCACTTTGTGTTTAGGAAAAACAACTGTCAAGCATAAGGAGTCGCGAAAATGGAAACGTATTCATATGCAAACGCCTCATGTTATTACTTCATATTCAATTTGCAGTCTTGTGCATGGTTTGCATATGTACGCTGTCTTAATAAGTGCTAGCTTTTACATCTGAACTGTGCCACAGCAGATTCTGACAGACACATTAAGTGTTGCATTTCCTTTTAAAAATCATCTTCCATTGGATAGATTTGCCCTGATTGCTGTGTTAAAAAAACAAACAAACTCAATCTGACTTCTCAGGCAATCAGCCGCTCAATTTATTATTTAAAAAAACTACATGTTAGTTTCAGTTTTTTTCTTCCACCGCAGGCTGGACCACAAGCTGTGAAAATTGCTATCAGCAAATGTATTCGCGTGGCAGTTTCGAGCAATCCTGAAGCGATTTCTGCGTCAAATCACATTGAAAATATATATTTATATGCGCCTCCATTACCATTCAGTGTTGTTTTTCCCATCCATCCAAAGACGCACTTTATGCTTCCCTCTGTAGATCAGCATTAGCTTAACATCTTAAAAAACAGGCTTAGTAATAGTGTTTGATACCAATTCAAACCAGATTTCTAGTTGAGAGGGTAAGATTTAAATTTAGTTTCATATTTATTCTCCTTATAATCTTCCGCAAGATCTTCCTTGTTGCCAGTTTTTTGGTTCATTTTGTAAAAAGAGAACAAATAAGTTTAATGAAAGCTTCAACAAAGAAATATTATTCCTTTATTTATATAAATAAATATAAAAGCATGTCAGATTTAGTGTTACAATACTAATTTATTCATATGACGATTTATTTCATAGTGTCTTTCTTCAATGTGTTGGATATCGTACACTTTGGGTTTCCATATATATATACAAGGTGTTCCTTTGTCAATTATATATTTTACACAAGGAAAGCTAATTTACTAAAAGCGCTTGAATCTTCACACTCAAATTAAATGGTCGGCTCGTATGATCATCTCACTGGGAATGTGAGAAAACAGTCAACAAGAGAAATTAGGAATCCAACAACGAGGAATGAGCAAAAATATGGTGGAAATAAACACAAATAAAAGGCCGTCGCTAGTGGCAACCGACAATCTTTGTTCCCATGAGAATGCTTTTTCCTTTAAATTCTTCATGGTAAACAGGATTCGTGGTGAAGCTGCACTGATAGCAGGAGTTTGTCGGTTTGTGCAGTTTGTTGTCGACAGATTGAATATAAGTGGAAATAAATGATTGATGACAACAGCCGCAATCAGGAAGCTGGAGATGTACAGATGCTTTCCATCACATCCCAGGAAAAGAAAAGGGGATTAGCCAATCAGTGTGAGGTAATGGTCATGTCCACACATGAAGGAACATAATACACATGTTTCATCTGATCCTTTCATGTGCTCTGGCCGTTTATGGGAAAAAGAAGAACTCCCCCGCTGTTCTCCTTCTCTCATGTCTTGGACGTGAAGCACCAAAGAACAGCAGGCGTGGTGAAAAGAAACCAGTGTTGTACAGTGATAAACAACACGCTCATGTACTTATGTGACCTTTGAAGAGCGATTACTTTATGGAGGCCATTCCTCAGGTTCCCAGGTTTAAGATTTATTTTCTGCCGCTGCTTCATTTCCTGAGAAAAATCAATTCCCCTCCACACCTGAAGGGCAGCTTAAAGATGCTTATGTGTTTGTGTTGTCGTGTGTTGCCTGTTGAGGAGCCGCTCAGTGGGGGAAATTGCCCGAGCAGGTGTCAGGTTTGTTATTCTGTAAGCTTGAAGGGCACATTCTGGAAAACATTTTTGACTTTTGTATATCTACTCTATAAACGCCGACGATTTTCTTTGATTTATTTCATGACATTTCATGTACAAATTCGTAGCGACTTCATCTTTAGTACTGATCAAACTCCAGACAAGCCAGCCTTTGGCATATTGTTGCATTCAGTGCTGGTGGTATCGAATAGTTTCTGTGAATTACACTTACACAGCATTGGTTTTTTTGTTGCTGCAGGCGGTTAGACAAGTCGACATCCACTTTTTAAAGGGCAGACGGGAGGTTTACAAAGTGTTTCTGCTGCTCGCAATCCTCCTGATCTCAGCGGTAGTGTGTGGTTATATATATATATATATATATATATATATATATATATATATATATATATATATATATATATATATGTATGTATATATATATATACATACAGTACCAGTCAAAAGTTTGGACACACCTTCTCATTCAATGTTTTTTCTTTATTTTAATTTTTTTCTACATTGTAGATTAATATTGAAGACATCCAAACTATGAAGGAACACATATGGAATTATGTGGTAAACAAACAAATGCTCAACAAACCAGAATATGTTTTATATTTTAGATTCTTCAAAGTAGTTGAATGAGAAGGTGTGTCCAAACTTTTGACCGGTACTGTATATATATATATATATATATATATATATATATATATATATATATATATATATATATATAAAATAAATATAATGAGTGTCTGATTAGGTAACTCCTCCACGTCTTTTTCACTCTTGCTGATAAACTTGAACACCGACAACATGTCATGACGTGTGAATGTGTCTGTGACGTTGCTGTCTCCTGGTCGATGACCCTTGAACGCCTCCCCAGTCGATTGGGAGGCGTTAAAGGGTGTCTGGTTTTGGTCTGATAGTCACTGATGGCTGATCATATCTGATCCCGGTGCTCTTTCAGTCTCTTGTCAAAAGGTCCTCAATAGTTTTCTGCACAGCTGCTGCAACAGATGTCACATACCAGCCCAGTTATCCTCTTCCAGACGGCACAGAGATCAGAATAGCAAATTAACCCTTAATCTAGTATATTTCATCACAGATATGTGGTACCAGGGTCAAGAATGAATCCTCGTGCTTAAGAAGAACCCTGAATCACACTAGAACACACGTGATTACTGAGCTATTAGTTTATTTTTTTACCTGGCTGAAGGGATTTGCTCGCATTCAGCCACTAGAGCATTAGTGAGCTTCAGCACTGATATTGGACGATAAGGCTTCGTACAGACATTAGCTCTGTTTGTGTGTTATCATACAGCAGGCTGGTCTCATGCAGCATTCGTGGCAATTTCTAAGAAAAAGAATGTGCCGTATATAGTAGATGTCTCACCACATTTTTTTGATATGTTATCCATGTAATCCTGAACGAGGACTAATAACACACCGAGCAGGGAGAAGGGAAAGTGGATTGGTCCAACTATTAGCGACCTTTCAGCTATGAGGCCGCAGTTCTTTCACCAGCTTGATGTTTTTCTCACGTAGCTTCCATGGTTATTTTAATAAAAAAGAGGATCTGTTTCTAAACCTAAAACTAATCTTCCTCAGAAGACAGAGGTCTATTTTGAATTGTAGATAATTTAAGTTTCACCCCATTTAAGGATATTTTGACTCTAGAAACTGCAGTCAAACAATCTCAACTGTTGTTTCCAAGGTCAAGAACCACCTCACTTTAATGTTACTTTGTAGTTTTTTAAAAACAGCCTCGAATTTTGACAAGCCTTCAAACTCATGAAACTCTTTGTACCTGATACAGCAAAAACCCCCCAAAAACCCATTTCTGTAATGCAATGGTCAGTGTGTGTTCCAGTTCATCCCACAGATGTTGGATGGGGATGAGGTCTGGGCTCTGTGCAGGCCAGTCAACAAGATGTTTGTAGACCTTTACTACTTTTCTGGGGTCTAGTAGAGGTCTAGAACACTGTAGAACTGGTGGATGTCCACATATTTTTGGCCACATACTCTACTTTTTAGCATTGCTTCTGATTAGGGTCGACTTTGATTTTCCGCTGCTGCTGAGAAATCATTCTCAACTTTTGTTAAGGTCTCCTCTGCTGTGGGAACGGCGCCTGTCGCAGCCTCGCCTATAATAAGAAGATTATCCCACCGTTTGTGGATCAGGATTCCTGAGTAAATAACACTCAACCTCTTTGCTTAATTTCTCAGATTTGAACAATCGAGTCCGTAGAAACGGGATTCTGCTGACACCCCCGCAAGTAAAACAGCCGCGAGCATTTTCTTATGTTTTCCTACAAAACAATTACTGGGATTTGAGATACCAAAGAAAGCAAAAAGGCGCGAGAGGATTACACACAGAGAAAAGGTGTTCATAATCATCCAGCTCTTTGTTTCTTTACAGAGCTCCGCTGGATCAACAGCTTGATCCGTGGAAGAGAGTTTTATCTGGAAAGGACTGTGTGTGTTTTTAAGATAAGAAATGTATCATAAAACCTAATCATCCTCTGTGTTTTTTTTAAAGAAGTTCTCAAGGAATACTTTTCCAATAAATGGTGCTTGGTAATGCATTATCTCGCATGCAGAAGATCCTACGAAGGATAAAAACATTAAGAAATAAAGTTCAAGGTTTAAAGTTAGTCTTTTAGTTGTATGTGTGTCGACGGGTGTTATACGGTGTGAATGTGTAAATGAAAGGATAGATGAGAGTATCAGTCCGATGTGTTCATAGTGCTCTTCACACTTCACAACAAGTGGTTGTCGGTTCGTTGCACGACCTACATATTTCACGGTCTGGTGGAGTCAGACTCAGACAGACAGCCGATGGGAGTGATGAAGTCATTTTTGCAACATGTAGCTAAACATAAGGTGTAAGATAAAGGTTCACTTTGTGTGGTGGTGTTTCAAGATGCATGTTACATCATCTCTGGTAATCTTGGGATGAGGTTAAGTTTTATATATCTGGGTCTGTCCACGGTGGACTGGTCTCTTGCTGGATCTGGGTCTGTCCACGGTGGACTGGTCTCTTGCTGGATCTGGGTCTGTCCATGGTGGACTGGTCTCTGGATCTGGGTCTGTGGATCTGGGATCTGTCCGGTGGACTGGTCTCTTGCTGGATCTGGGTCTGTCCATGGTGGACTGGTCTCTGCTGGATCTGGGTCTGTCCATGGTGGACTGGTCTCTTGCTGGATCTGGGTCTGTCCATGGTGGACTGGTCTCTTGCTGGATCTGGGTCTGTCCTGGATCTGGGTCTGTCCACGTGGACTGGTCTCTTGCTGGATCTGGGTCTGTCCATGGTGGACTGGTCTCTTGCTGGATCTGGGTCTGTCCACGGTGGACTGGTCTCTTGCTGGATCTGGGTCTGTCTGGATCTGGGTCTGTGTGGACTGGTCTCTGCTGGATCTGGGTCTGTCCATGGTGGACTGGTCTCTTGCTGGAGTCTGAGATAAAGGAGTTTCTGGTGAAGCTTCATGATGTCATCGGATTTCACCAGAAACCGACCCGGTGGCTCTGATGATGAACTTTAAGAATAACTTTATAGAAACAGATCTTCTCTCTGATGGTCTCCTTTACTTATGTAGGTCACAAAGAGGCATCAGGATTCAATTACCAGTTAAAAGTTCTTCACAGTAACTTTGAAAGAAGATTAAATACAGAAAACAAAAACAAAATTAAATAGAACACAAGTAAAGAGCATCTGGTACCAACATGTTTTTCCTTTTTTTGCAAATGAACACCAAACAGATATAAAAAAAAAAAGAAGAAAAACAATCATACTAATCCTCAGATAAGATCTTCAGCTGTAAATCTTATTTTCTATGATTTCCAACTGGATTGAGTAATGTTTGTGCACAACGGACTGCAGAGATATTGATATCTTCAGAAAGTGTGATTCACACTGAAACTAAAAATATGTGTACTGTCTCTCCGAGTTATCTGTGAGTTATGCCTCTGGGGAGAAAGTAGTGGATTTTTTGGCATAAGCTTCCATCTGGCATTGAGCTTGAGTCTAGGAATACTTAAAAAAAGATAAATACAATTCTATCTACAGGGCAAACTCTATCTGCTCATCATAATAATAATAATAATAATAATAATAATAATAATAATAATAATAATAATAATAATTATAATAAAACAGATAAGACATGTATAAAATAAAACAGTGTTATAGCATTAATAAAATATATATATTTGATATTTGATTAGTGTAGTATTTTAAAAGATGTCACTGATTCTGCAAGTCTCAGATATTCGGTCACTGAGTTCTTATGAAGATCATGTGATACGATCAACAGCTCCAGAACAGCTACGAGTTGGTACTTGTGGGGAAATTGTTCCCTCAAGCAAAGTAAATTTGCGTTTGTAGATTAATTGCAAAAGGAAATCGTAGACTTTTGGATTCAGAGATAACGCCCTTCTCGTCCTGTGAACTCTCTCTCTCTATCCATCTCTCAGTGTGATTATTTTTTTTACCCCCGACAGCTCAAAGAAACGCTCACACTAAAAGAATGAGATGCTCACTGTGAGAAAATGGGTTTTCTGGAGCCCAAATCACTCACGTACAAACAAATAGAAAACGTGTCTGAAATCTCAAAATGAATGGTGGAGCGTGATTGCGTGGGTGATAAATTGACATGTGTGCCTGGTCAGAGTCACACCACCTCTTTCTCTTGCTGTCTCTGGGGTCCAGGTTTTGCAGGTTTCTGCCGGTAGTCCTTGTCTCTTCTGTGTGTTTGGAAAAAGCCAGTTTAGATGGAGGGACCAGTTCCTCTGGATGCTTGAGGAGAAAGAAGGCTTGGTTGTTAGTGCTCATCCAGCCGTGGGAATAGACTTCCCCCTGTTGTTATGTTTCTACAGACATAGACAACAGTAATAAAAACTCACAGTGAATGTGACATGACCAAGAAAATGACATCATTTTTGCATCTTTTTGTTATTCTTAAGTTATTTGAGAGCCTACAGTCTATAGTATGGCTCAGACAAAAATGGTATTTATTCTAAACATCAAAGTTGAGATGAAATAAAAAATGCAGATCACAACGGATGTCATATTGTGCACCTATTAATCAATTTTCTTTGTATTTTCGTTTATAAATATAATAATATTTCTTCCTCTAAAATGAATATGATGTGTGCTTAAGTTAGCTTGGACCAACCCCTTTCAATCAATAATATCATGATATTCATCCATCAATCAATCTGTTTCTCACTAGATTCTAAGCCTAACCACTTTTGAGAGGTCAAATCAAATGCAAAGGATTTACTTTAAATCAACTGTACATTGTTTAAATGTACCATTTCACTTGGGAACACCTCACTCTAACGTTTAGTTTCACTGGGGACTATTAAATGAATAAACGTATGATATGAAACATCAACTTTGTGACTCACAATAATGTTAGTAATGTTAATGTAACATGTTAGATTATGCATTTTATAGTGTTATTAATTTTAAGGGGAAACTAGTGTTAACTGTCCCGCTGACCCATCCTGATAATAGAAAAGGCTGCAACTAACAGTTGCTTTCCTTATCCATTAATAAGTCCATTTCTTTTAAATTTGTTTTTTAATAGATAATACTTTAAAAGGGCAAGAAATGGAAAGGAGAAAATGCAATTATTGTAAAAACATTCTTGGTCAGTCACTTAATTAATTGATAATGGTTTCAGCTCTAATGATATAGATAGGTTTAGAATGTAACCTGAAGCACAAACACTCACACACACACACACACAGCCAGTCATGCTATCAGATGTGTGTGTGTGTGTGTGTGTGTGTGTGTGTGTGTGTGTGTGTGTGTGTGTGTGTGTGTGTGTGTGTGTGTGTGTGTGTGTGTGTGTGTGTGTGTGTGTGTGTGATCCCAGGGAAATGAGGCTTACACAGAGTAAATGTGTGGACTCCTCAGCGTGCCCTCTGAGATCTGATCTCCTGTTATCTGGCCCGACGCCCAGGTGAGGGATTCACCCTCTGCACCACTTAGATATTAGCTTTTTATTTTCACATGCTGGTGAAAATAGAGTGAGGAACCAGTGAAAGACTCTCAGGGAGCGAGGAAGAGAAGTACACGGTGAAAGGAAAAGCTGTCATTTATATTTGTCGCATAGATGCGTTAAGCAGAGTAGAGGAGGCCGGCTGGAGTGTGGAGGAATTCAGTGAGCTGGCAGGAATGAAAAACGTTTGAGGGATGTGAAGAGACAAAAAAACACAACAGAGAATAGTTTGAAGCGAATAATCCTGCTAGAATTTCCCACCCGAAAATGTGATAAAGCAGAGGAGGGGGGCGAGAAAAGTGAAGATCAGTGAGCGTAAACGCCAAGAAAAAGACAGAATTGAGGAAGATGTTTCCACGGCTGCCAATCCTCTTACTGCTGTAATTATTAATCTAATCACTATTACAGCAGACAGCTCGCCGGTGCAGCAGAAGCAGAGGCAAATCTCAGTGCTGATTAAACGTAAAACCTTCCTATTTGAAAGTGGCCCTATTACGCTTTTCCCATTACATTACATTACATTACAGTCATTTAGCAGACGCTTTTATCCAAAGCAGTAGCTCAAAGCTTATATTACATATCATTCATCCAGTCCACACCGATGGCACAGCCTTCGGGAGCAACTTGGGGTTAAGTGTCTTGCTCAAGGACACGTCGACTGCCGAGGCCGGGTATCGTATCGCCGATCCTCTGAATGGAGAACAACCCTGCTCTCCACTGCGCCACAGCCTTCCCCTCTTCTTTAGTGTGTTATATATATTTTTGTACATGTAAAAGTGTAAAAGAGTGTAAAACCTGAAGTCCACTCCTAATAGGAGTTACCCCTTCCCCTCAGAAGCTCCTGAAACGGCTCCATTGAATTCTCTCCTTCACTTCCGTAACTTTATGAGGTCACAATGTAACTTTATGAGGTCACAATGTTACAGAAGTGACGTAAAACTTCTTCCGGCTAGTTTGGCCCTCAAACAACAAAAGAGAGAGACGGAGCTGAAGCTCTGGTGGAAGAGTTTTTTGAAAATGTGAAACGTTGACCAATCACAACAGAGCTGGCTAGCTGACCAATCAGAGTAGACTTTGCTTTCTGGAGGGAGGAGCAAACGCTACAACGGAGCGTTTCAGAGAGAGGGTGAGAAGAGGTGCTGCAGGACAGCCAGGATGAGAAAAACAAGGAGGATTATGGGCATTAACGCATGTAAACATGTTGTAACTGTAACTTGAGATAAAAATATGCACCCGGAAAATAGCATAATAGGGCCTGTTTAACCTATTAGACCTATACATTGTTGCACGGTCCACAGGCATGGTTAGCAAATGTATGCAGAGCACATTTCAGTGACAGATTCTGAGGTTGGCTCAGGTCATTACTTCACATATTGTTGTCGGGTTCCTCTTGAATCATGGTTAGTTTGGGCCGAGGGAAACAAATGACTTAAGCTATGAATGTGTGGATTGTAAAGTAGGGCGCAGCTAAACCTAAACCTTTCCTCGGATGAAAAAGGTCTTTGGAAGGTGCTCGTCTCTCTCTCTCTTTATGCTTTTGTGTGTGGAGGTTGAAGGTTCAAAGCCTGGTTCCTTTTTATTTCTCCCCCTCTCCTCCTCACTTCAAATGTAGATACTGTCCTCCGTTGTGAGAGGATCAGTGCCGTCGTCTCTCCTCTCTGAGGGCTCAGGGTTTCCTTTGATTTCCAGGAAAGAAAAAAAAGCTCCACAAAAAGCTTCAAGAGGTGTGTGTGGATGCAGTTCTGTAGGTGGAGGATGATTTCTGTTTGACCATCTGTTTCCAGGTGAAGCAGCCTGGAGGGTTTTTTATCTGCCAAGAGGCTGTGCCAGAAGGAGAAATGGAACATTTTGTCACTCGTCGGCTTTCTTAAGAGCCGATAGTCTGTGATATTGGGTCATAGAGATAAAAGATGGATTCAAAGCCAGGTGCTTCAGAGAACTCCTGGAGTTCAGAAGTTTGATCCTGCAGGAGGGATGAACACTCACTTCTTAAATTGCCTTTGTGCGAGGCGTGTCACCTCCAGCTGGTCTTTATGAGGATATAGTTTCAGTTAGAACCTAATGCCATGCTCGTGTCATTTACAATATTTACAATACACACCAAAATCAGACTTTCTGACAACATCAGAGACATTGTTGAACAATCCTGTAGATCATAAACCCACAAAACCTCCAACCACCTTGTTTATCGTTCATTTCTGATGCTGTTATTTTTTTTTCTTCTATTTATCCTGGCCAGCATAAAAGTTTTACACATAAAAGCACAAATAAGAGTAATAAACCATAACACAAACCAACAAAAATATGTTTTTTTGCAGTTTATTATGCCTTATTTTTCTTGCTAGGCAACCAAAGTTAGCTCAGTACAAACCCTTAACGGTACGTTACCTAATCTTAGTTATAAGTGCAGTTCAGATTGATGTAAAAAGTTGTTTTGACTACAGATTATGGAAACTACTGTTGGTTAAATCATTGTATCCATCAAAACCACAGTGAGAAAAAAACGCTTATTATATTTAGCTCTTTTCTGCTCTGATTTGAATATTTTTTTCAATTTGAGACATTCAGGGCACTCTTGTTAAATCGCGATGCTCTCAGCAACGTAAAAAAAAAATGTCCAAAAACGTTTCACCCTCATTGAAAATAATAACAAAAAGCTGCAACAGGCTGCTTTAACTCTTCCCATCTGTTCTTTAAGCTCCAAGATAAAGTTCATTAACTTTATTACATAAATACACACTAGCAGAACAACACACTACTTCGCCCTGATGTCCAGACCAAGAACAAATCCCTTCTTAAAAGCACTTTGCAGCCTGTGCAAACAACTTATTATCTATTATAAATAAACAACCACCTTCCTCTGAGACTAGAATTAACCAGAAAAGAGAAAGAAACTCAAGCAATCACACAACAATGACCCACTATGTACAGACGAGTGAAAATGTGTTAAATATTTAAAACCAAATGGTGGATTTTGTCTTGTGTTTCTCCGTCTGCAACTACATCATGCAGTTGCTCAGCCCAACACACCATTAACACATCTCCAGCCAACGCATTAACATCACTGGCTGTTTGAATAATCCTCCAGACCAGAGCATCGTCTGGAGACAGCTGCACCCAATCGTCTCCATGTTCCTCAGCTCCTTGTCTCGTCCTCACACAGAGTGGGCAATTTCTCCAGAGCTTTTTTCTGTTGTTTGTTTTGTTTTGTTTGTGCCCCTTCAGAAACCTGGTGTCTGTATCACACCATCCACAGCAGCTGTGTTTTGCAGCTGATTCTTTTTCGTTGTGCAGTTTTTTTTTCGACGTGACTGAGTTCTAATGTCGGTGTGTTTTCTGCACAAAACACAGCAAGAAAAAACTAAAGAGCTTGTGAAGAAGTTCACTGATGCGTCCGCTGAGCTTTATTTAAAGTGGCCCTGTTATGCTTTTCCACTTTTTCCCTCTCCTTTAGTGTGTTATATATATTTTTGTACATGTAAAAGGTCTGTAGAGTGTAAAACCTGAAGTCCACGCCTAAAAGGAGTTACCCTCCCCCTCAGAAGCTCCTGAGCTCCTGAAACGGCTCCATTGAATTCTCTCCTTCACTTCCGTAACTTTATGAGGTCACAATGTAACTTTATGAGGTGACGTAAAACTCCTTCCGGCTAGTTTGGCCCTCAAACAACAAAAGAGAGAGACGGAGTTGAAGAGCTTTTTGAAATGTGCAACGTTGACCAATCACAACAGAGCGGGCTAGCTGACCAATCAGAGCAGATTTTGCTTTCTGGAGGGAGGAGCAAGCGCTACAACGGAGCGTTTCAGAGAGAGGGTGAGAAGAGGTGCTGCAGGACAGCCAGGATGAGAAAAACAAGGAGGATTATGGGCATTAACGCATGTAAACATGTTGTAACTGTAAGTTGAGATAAAAATATGCACCCGGAAAACAGCATAATAGGGCCTAATGAGTAACTTGGGTTCTGATGTCTTGTTATAACAGTAGATGAATATTCAGATTTTCTTATTTCTCCCTCAGTAGTGTTATCATGTGACGTCCTTCCTCGGCTACCTGCTAGTAGAAACAATAAAAAAACACACATCTGCACTTTTTCTTTTCCCCTCCTTCAAACATGATGGAGCTAGAAGAACTTCGTAAAAACAAAAGTACCTCGCCATCTGATTTCTATTGTCGGGACGTGAGGCGTGTGTTTTGAATTACAGTACCTGGACATGAGAAGTGCAAAACGTTTTTTTTGTATAGCACATTTTAAGCAGCAAGGCAAATCAAAACCCTTTACTTAAAACATCGAAAGAGAGTGCAAAAGAAATGTGTAATAAACAGACATTAAATACAATTAAAAAACAGCCATTAAAATCCAAGATAATAGAAAACAAACTTAAAGAGGGAAAGCTATTAACCTTAACTGATGTTAAAACATTATAGGTTATCAGGTGTTTGCTTCCTGAGGATGGATCCTCTAATGACCAATCATTTTAAAATGTTTTTTTTATGGCTTGAGCATATTTCTACTAAATTTCATGCATGTAAATTGCACTTCTTATTTCAAACTCTAGATGTCACTGCCATTATGAACAGCTACTTGACTTGATTTATTACTAGTCGTTAAAAAAAAACTGGGTTAATTAGCTGAACAAAAAGATGAAAAATAGCGAGTGAATGCTGAATATTTAGGAAACTTTGGGAAGATTAGTCCTTTTTCACAAAAGTCAAGTTTGCTTGATTTGCAGGAAAAATTGTTGCGGTGATGAAAGAGTATAAAGTTAGAGGATAAAGTGTCCAAAACACAGATTTTACTGCAGTGTAACTGGTTGAAAAACTACACATTTACTTTTTTTTAATATATTTCTCTATATGGCCCACAATCAAAAAGTCTGGCCGACGCTATAATGTGTTGCAAACAGAAGTCATTTTAGTCCGAGGTGAGTGTGAATGCTCCCCTCAGGTGTGTGAGTGTGTGTGAGTGAGTGTGTGTGTGTGTGAGTGTGTGTGTGTGTGTGAGCAGAAGCACATTTTCAACACTCAAACGTATTGCTACGTAAATCCTGAGATAGAAACACAGTTGAATACAGACGTCCTCTCCCTCTTCAGTGTCATCAGCAGAGTAAATAGTTCTTCACTGGAGCTGATCTCGTGCTCCACCTGACATTTCGTCCCTATTTGCGTGACGAAGCGGCGCCTTGTGAAGACATTATCCACATTACCCTCGCGTCTCCAGAAGTACCAAACCCCCCCGAATGCTCCTGATGAGTTCTTTCCATCTGAAACCTGGTGATAATTACCGACTCCGGCCCCGAGCCAAAGGAATCTGGAGGGAGGGTGGAAAAGATCCTTTGGAAGCGCTGACCACTATTTTTTAAAATCAAGAAAACGCTTGTGTTGTGTTCTCCCCTGACTCTCCTCTGTGATTTATCCAGGCGCTTTCCAAAAGTCACATGACAGCTGGAAGCCGCTCATGAGCAACTCTTTTCTTCTTTCCATCCAGTCTGCCTGCTAGCTGGAGCCAAATACCTCACATTCCTGCTGCTTGTTGTGATACTACGTCCACTACCATGTGTCCTTGAGAGAAATACTGAGAAATATAAAGAAAGTGGATTGCAGCTTTTTTATGGGATGCAAAATATATTTGTGTTTTTGACTTTCCCCCATTATTGCAACACTTTATTTTTCATCTCCTGGCTTTGCATTGTGTAAGAATGAGAGAGCTTACCACATGTCTGCAGAATCTCAAACGCTGCTCTTTTGGTTGTTTATGAGTATCAGTATTAGTGTTGGTACTATCCTCATGTACTTTTTGTGCTTCTACCACCTAACTGTAGCATTTCTACACTAGGTGCACAGCTTTTTATTTCAAAAGGTTTGAATATATATATATATATATATATATATATATATATATATATATATATATATATATATATATATATATATATGTATAAAGAGCACCCCTGTTGTTATCAAGCCTTAGGAAGAGAACCAGGCTTTGAAGCTAAACTTTATAGGCCAAACTGTGGAATTTCAATTTCTGGATCCGTCACATGGTGCCATGAGGCCCAAAATGACTTTTTCCCAAAAAGAGACATCAGTACATTTTTGAGGTAAATCAACTTCTCAGTGCAAACACTTGAAACATCCCTTTGTCATTAGTTCCATTTTGAATATATCCGTTCTGCATAATATGATTAGTAGATGCTTTTATTTGCAGTGCAAAAGCTCGCTGACGGCGTTTTTTTGCCACGTAATATTCACGTTGGAAAGTGTTCATGACAAAAAATACATATATATTGACTGGCTTATTTATTGTTCAAAACAAAACCATTGTTGTTTGTAAAGACTTTTAGTGTCAAACAGGTGTAAGAATGTTCTTGTGATTTTTGAAACATTTATCTTATGTTTTATTGATTTATCATCAGTGAGATTTAGTTTGATCACAATGTGAGAGCTTTCTATCACATCTCACAGTCCTCATCAGCAGTTGAAAGCTCTGGAAAAATCTAAATTCACCTTGAACTGGGATTTTGTCAAACTGTTATTCCCAAAGTCAAGAATCAACTTTTTAAAGATCAATGAAATGGCTTAATATATCACAAAAGTGATTACGTCTGTGTTATACAGAATACATATGAATGTGTGAGAGATGTGTTCATAATTTATTTATGTGGGATTGTCATTAACATGGAAGGCACAATGACAAGTTCCATCATATTTATTTATCACACGTCTGAGTTTGAGTTCATTCAGTTTAATTATAATTTTCATTATTAGGAAATGTTATCTTCATTGCTGAAGTAAAGGGAAATGCTCCTGTTGGATTCAGTTTTAATTCCTAACCACGAAAGAGACTACAAAACATGTCCATTCACAAGATAATTCTTTGGGTTTTTTTCTGAATGGATAATAACGTCATCGGGGAAATCTGCTGCTGATTATCTGGAAAAACTTCCAAATCCTCTGAGGCATTCCAAAATATAGTTAATTTTTCTCTTTTTCCTCTTTAATTCTACAGATAAATTAAGTTTGTGTTTCCAATTAAATGAACATTGTATTTTATTATTTCATTAGAAACTACAACAATCCTTTTGAAATTGAGAATAGAAATAATTAAAGATAGAAATAATAAAAGAAGAGTAGTAGTCCAAAGTTGTAACAGTAGATATTCTGCCAGCTAAAATGAAAACAAACATTCATGTCAGAAGTAAAAACAGTCTCCATTCACAATCTGACATCACTCCGAACCTTTCGAGTCATTTTCCAGTATTTTAGGCTCCAGCATTCCTGTATTTTATCAGTAGTGTTGGGCGGGGAGGAGAGAGAGAGAGAGAGAGAGAGAGAGAGAGTGGAAACAGCTCGTCACTTGATCTTTTGACGATGACATTGGCTTGTTTGTTCTTTGAGAGAGTGGAGAGAGAGAGAGAGAGAGAGAAAAAAAACAAAAACGGATGCAGGTCACCAAAATATATTGAACTCTGTGAAAGGAAATACAGTGAGCATTTCTTCAGAAAAAGGGCAGTTCACACCCCGCCATGAATGAAGCCTAAGTTTGGCGGCGTGTTGTAACGGATCGACCCCAACAAGGCCCGCCGTTGTCTGCCTCCACGCTCTCTCTCTCTCTCTCTCGCTCTGCCTCTTGACTCCCACACAAACACACTCCACAGCAGTCTGACAGTCTGTGACTCGGCAGCACAACAACCGACCAACAACAGATAAGCTCCGCTGGCAGCACAGAGGCTTTTTTATGTTGTTAACAGAAAGCTGGTTCAGGTTAAGTTTTGAGGAAACACTTTCTACGACGCCCATGACTATAAGGCATTATAAACATGGCCATAAAGCTTTATTATCTGTTTATAGCACTGAATAATCAAAGTCATAAGCACGCATGTGTATTCTTTATGCATTATAACACATTTTAAAGCATTCTATAATGAATCATGTATCATAATACTTCATATTTTTTGTAAGGATGATATTTATTTTTATTCCCATAGTTGTATTACATTATAATATTTAAAAAATGCATTATAATTGCTGTTATGAAGCATTTTAATGTGTTTACAAGTTTCCTTTTGTTACTTTATGGAAAGTGAATGTTAATTTTGTAAAGTTTTTAGTGTTTTTCTTGCGTAAATTTAATGATTTTATTGTTTCACTTAACTTAAAGTCGCTGTGAAAAGGAGTTAGACTGTCTTGAGTTTATTAAGCGCGACGTATCCCTCCAATGAAACAGGATAATTATACCATTTTATTGGCGTATATGCCAATATTTCAAATATTATAATACATTGTGATCCTTGCGGCAAAGAAAGTATGAAGTAATATGACCATATATGTCTTTATATATGCTTTATAATGTGTTATAAATATATATAATTGTTGTTGTAAAGCATTTTGAATGTTTTTGAGTACCTAAAACTATAAAAATACAGTTTTATAAGCAGATTATAATGAATTATAAGTCTGTTTATAATGCATTACATACATAAGCGTCATAGAAAGTGTTACCAAATTTCATCCCTTACTAAAAACGCTTATGTTTATTCAGTTAAGAAGCTCGAGTTAGGACGGGGTTAGCATAGCTTAGCATAAAGACTGGTATCAGAGGGAAACAGCTAGCCTGGCTATGTCCAAGTTAAAACAATATGCAAATCAAACTCCTCTTAATTTCACTGTTTCACACTTTGTATCTTGTTTGTTCAACTTGTACATGAGCACAAATGTAAAAACAACACCTTGTTATCTTGTACAACAAACAAAAGAAAGAAAGTACATTCTGTGCAGCGTCTCAGGCTGTATTGCAGTTTTCCAGAGACACTTTGTGAGCACAGACTTTGATTCTAACGCCAATGGCAGAGTCTGTCCTCCAAACTCAAACATAATGCAGAAGCTCTCAATCAGTTTCACATCCAGGGAACCTTCAGGTGCTCTTGAAGTTGAAAAGCAGCTCCGAAAAATAAAGGAGAGGAAAAAGCAGCTGCTGTTGCAAACAATCACAGCCCGTCTAAATAATGACCTTTTTCTCCTTTCTCCTGCAAATATTTTCTTTCTCGAGTGCTTTGAGGAAAGTCAAAGTCAAGTCTGTCAGTGCTAGCCTCAAGTAAAGTCTCTAATCCTTAAGGGAAAGTTAAAGTCAGGTTAGTCTCCACAAGAACAATCCAATTGTCCTTGAATCCTGAACTTTAAACTGGCAAATCATTTGGACTTTTTTCTGTCAAAGCCGTTCATGGTATTAGGAGTGGATTCTCTATTTCTTTCAATTGTTTAAACGAGTCATTTTACCTTTTCGGGGTAATAACGGAGGGATAATTCCAGGTCATAACGTCAAGTTGTATCTTATTTTTGTGTGTTTGGGCATCGGTTCAATCTCATAATAAGATTGTTCCCACCAAAGTAAACTCTAACACTAAAAAAAGAAGTTGATAAGACTAACCAAAGAATAACCAAAGCCACAAAAGTCGCCTCCTTGTTGCTATCTAGATTTTTATCAGTTTTCCTGGGACTTTACAAAGTCGAAAACTTGATACTTGGACGTTAAATGTTAAGTCACGTCTGTCGGGAGTCGAGTCTCACAGCTGTCAGGTCCAATCAAGTCTCAAGGCGTAGGTTTGGGGCTTAAGTCTGTCAAGTCCAGGTCTGAATTCTAAAGCTCAGGCCAATGTGATGTTCACACTAGAGTTTCATTAACAATAATACAAAGAGAGACTTTCTAAAAGGTGCAGTGTGAAGGATTTGGCATCAAGTGGATCTGCTCCATATGTAGATATAAACGTTCTTTCTAAGGTAACGAAAACACAAAGAATCTGATGTTTTAAGGTGATTGTACAGTGAAGATACTTAATAATATTATATTCCATTTCTGACAATAGATCCTCCAAAATGTTACACTCAAAATGTAAACTCCAGTGCATCTCGGATTCATCAGTGTAGGGCTTCAACCAACGTGATTCATCTGATGTTTAATTTTAATGCATCGATTAGAGTAATGTCAGAAAATAACAAGAAATGCATCCATAACAAGTTCGAGAGTCCTTGGTGACATCTCCAAATGTCTAGTTTTAGCCCAGTTTGTCCCAGACCCAATAATTTATAAGAGTAGATAAAGAAAAACTGGAAATGTTCACAGATGAGAAACTTGGACCCATAAAGATTTAAACCTTTTTTAGCATTAAAAATGCCATTAATGATTAGCTGGTAATCAAGATTAACACATTAGGAGCCTTAACAGAATTAGATTGTGATTCAGGGAAGATGAAAATGAAACAGGGAGTTAACACGACTGTAGGACTTTGACACACCAAAAACTAACTGCATTAAACCTTCATTAAACTTGTGTTTGGGTCAAGGTTCAGGCTTTTATTTTCTAATTTTCAAATCAATTCACATGGACACTTCTAGTGGTCTGACAGTCGGAGCTCCCTCTTTATTGTAATAATGATTTTTGAGGATTAAAACGTCAATAAGAATCCTAAATGCCAAAGGTCAACAAGCGATTAAAGAGAAATGACCCTCAGTCGCTGTCAGCTGTCAGCAGCCCAATGAGTGACAGCTCTTCAATATCACCACACGGCTCACTTGTTGTTGCTTGTAATTATTATTTGTAGGTAACTGGTTTGAACATCCACAGTCGGCTTAATGTCATATACATTGATTTATTGTGCTGACGTTACTGAGGGAAAAAGAAAACGTACCGCAAAGCCTCAGAGCCTTTTTCAACTCAGACGGATCACTAAGAACACCACTAACATGAAATAGCTGACCATGACCATTATTTTTCAGTTCTCAGACATGCAAAATTAGTCCTTTAGAAGCAGGAACATTGGCGAATTCTCAGGTACCACTTTGGTCTGTGGGTAAAATAAGTATTACATTACAGTCATTTACACGCTTTTATCCAAAGCGACTTACAATCAGTAGTATGTTACATATCATTCACCCATTCACACACTGATGACTAGGCTACCATGCAAGGTGCCACCATCAGACTCTAACTAACATTCATTCACATCCAGTCCACACCGATGGCAAGCCTTCAGGAGCAACTTGGGGTTAAGTGCTTTCACACTATAAAATGTGACGTTTCTCCTACCAAAGTAGAATGAATCCAAAGATTTTGCCCCAGCAGGATAATGGAGCAGCTCATGGAGAAAGCTTTGGCAAAAAAACATTGAATTTGATGGCAACTCATCCAGCAGGTGGTTTGAGTGAAAATGTATTTTTGATAAGGACCTATTTGTGTTAAACTCCCACTTCGTGTTCTAGCTTTGTATGTGTTTATAGTTGGGGTCTCCTGCTCCTGAGCCACAATAATCTGATGCGCTATTTGGCAAAATCCACTGAAAACATGGCCGGCCTTCCACGCAATCTGGCCATGCATGTTGCAAGTTTGATGTGAGGACTTTTGTCTAGTTAACATTCTTTTTGCATCCCTGACTTATCCAGAGAATCAGAGATGGGCTCTGTATCATTTGACAAGTCAGTTGACCTTGTAGAACTGCAGACTGCGATGATGAAGATTGAGTGGCGGAAATTTAGAAATACTCAGTGACTAAACTAAACAAAGATGAATGGATTTTTCAGCACCATGAATTCCTCACAGTAGCTTTGTCTGTGTCAGTTTTAGGTGACCTTTCAACCGGATGTTGTGACGTCCTTGGACGGGAAAGGGTGAAATAGTTTGTGGCAAAGATCGTAAAGCTCTCTGAATGATCCCCCTAAATATATATATATATATATATATATATATATATATATATATATATATATATATACCATAGGCTAGTAGAAGAAAGAAAATATATTTGCCATCTGTGATTGGTTGTTCCTGGTCAACTGACATGAGATGCACGCTGCAGAATTCCAAAAGTTTTCTTTTTTTTTCGTTCTCGCTTTTTAGTGTGCCTTCCGCCCATTTACATTGATAACAATGGATTTGAGGGAGCAAAAAACACAACATGTGAACAGAACCCTAACTCTTCCCCTCTATTGAATGAAAAACTAAATATGTTAAACTTTAGCCAGCTAGCTTGCCCGGACAGCTAGCGGCTAGTATGGCTAGTTTTAACACAGAACATTAGCGGTATCTGTCAAGTTTGTGTTTGAGTTTTCATCAATTAAAGCAATAATAATTCATATTTTTTGCATGGGGGGGGCTTGTGAACTCAACATCGACATATTGTCAGCTTTAAAAGTTGTAATGGGGAACGTGTTAGCATACAGTCGCCTATTTACAGCGACAGGACAGAGAGAGCAACATTAGCATTCATTTGGAACCACTTTACAAATGTAAGTCCAGTATTCACTCATTTTCTCTCTGTTGTAAAGTCACAACTCTATTTCTCAGGCAAAGCAGCCAAGACTTAGAACATCATTCACAATGCTTTAATATATTGCCCAGTGGGAGCAGCAGTGATTGCTTCAATTTTATCCCTAAAACTCCCCACAAGCCTGTTAATAGTGTTTCAGAAGCTGCGGGTGGGCCACGGAGAATGCACGTAGACACAAACACAGCTTTTAAAAAAAAAAAAAAACCTCCAACACAGAACCACAAAACTTGCGTGGCGTCTCTCCACCATGTGCACCGCTTCGGCCAGCAACTTTTTCTCCATTTGCGGTGCGCTGCTGGTAATTAGGCTGCTGCTGTTGCTGCTGTCACTGCTCATTTTCAACCCTGTTGAGGCGGAGGGGAAAGAAAAAGGCTAAAGTGATAACGCCATAAAACCCAGTGTGATTACCCCAGGCTTTATGTGCCCTAGGTAGTCAAAAAAATCCCTTACATGACAAGAAAGTAAATTGCCAGCACTGAATCAGCTGCAGCTTCAGAACACCTTGGTACTGGAGCCAGCACACTGGGCGAATGATACAAAATGGGAAAGTCAGTTTTCTATTCAATGTTAAGGTGTAGTTTATGCTCTTGTGCACCAGTTCCAGGCCATTGGTCACAGACCTGTACTTCTATAAAAGCCTTTTCCCGCCTCAGGCAGCATGAAATTGTGCAGCAACGGCCAAAAACATCAATAACAAACATTATTCAAGGAGACAGTAAAATGAGACGTCAATCAGGAACAGTTAGTGCCAATAACGGCTTTGGTCACACATTGCTGTTTTTTTTTCATCCGGACTAATAGAAGTTATAAATCAGACCATTTACTTGTTCTGCCTCCAAACAACTGCCACACTCTGCTGCAATGAATAACAAACGGCCCGAAGTGTTCCAGTGTTACCGCTGACCAAGCTTTAATGTCAAATGCCTGTGGTTGATTGGTGGAGACTGCTTTCCATTGGGTATTGTGTTTGAATTGGTGTTGCCAGGTTATTAAAGTAGTTGAATGTTCCTGAAAGATATATCTATCACGATTCTTGTAATAAGACAAGGAACATGAGGCTGTTAAAGCCAGCGTTGAAGGAACACGGTGTTCTTTGAAGTCTTGACGCCTTTTTATTCTTTCAATGACACATGTTCTTTCATACACATGTGAACTTTGCTGTCATTTTATGGATGAAATGACAGTGAGGTCAAACCAACGACAGTGAAAATGAAAAGCAGGGTTGGTATTTCTGATATTTTTTTGTTTAAATTCTGATCACATCTTGACAGCAATCAATAAATCAAATACTCTGACAAAAGAGAGGAGGAAAAATCGACTTGAATGTAATGATTGGTCGGTCGGTCTGTCCGCTTTAGTGTGTTCCGCCCCGTGCAATCATTGCTCATCACCGTAGTCTTCCATAAGCTGCTAGTTTCACAGCTGTGAGAACTGATTATAGCCATGTTTGCTGTTTACGTTCCATTTTAGGGGAGTGGCGTGAAGCAACTTGGCAACTTTCTTGCTAGCATTGGGGACAGTTGGAGCAAATGCTGCTCGCTGCAATGTTGCAAAAGAGTTGGTAACTCTGGGCTGTTTTTTTAGCTGTTTTTAACTAGCGCAATCTAACTAGTTTCCCAAGATTACCTTACTACCTTTAGAATCAACACTGGGCATGTATGATGGCATGATGGGAGGTTATTTACAACAATGGTCCCCAACTGTTTTTTTTACACAATGAACTGTTTTTATATTGACATTATTGGTCAGTGGCAATGAATGAAATTAGCACCTGTCGAATACAGGGTTAAAGTTGGCAGGTACAAATTTCAGGTCACCTGCCACCATGGACATGATATGTTTACTTTATATTAAGACATGTATATTTAAGAATAATCACGATATATTCCATATTTCTACTGTTTTATACCACTGACTGTGTTTACAATTTTGAAGCGTTCTAAGAACATTTCAGGAGTTGAAGACATAAACTTTAAGTGGCAGGTGAGGAACAAACTTAATTTCACACCTTGGTCAAATGAGAGGAGGCTTTAGCGCAACTGAAATGAACTTTATTTCCCCTACCTCCTTCAAAGAAAACGTTTTTTTTTTCCCATTTTAGCCAGTTAACTGCGACAGTAATAGCGATACTGCATACACAGATCGGACAACTAGCATTGGTGACCCTACATGCTGTATGTTCATCTACTTTCCTTTAAAGTCAGTATCCTGTTGTTTCTGATGTGACAGGGAGTGATGAGGAAAGATGCAGCACAGGCAGAGAGTTCAAAGTATGTAAATAACCCACAAATATTCCCAGAAGTTGGTAGAGAACCAGTAATGTACAACAGCTCAATAATTCAATATGATTATTTGTCGTCTTTCAATGGAATCGTGATGAAATCATGTATCTAGACATCGAATAAGCAGCACATACTAACTCAGATTACTTAGACAATCTGAACATTTTGCACTGAAGTTCTTAATTGAAATAGAAAATACTCTTTCTGTTTGTCAAACATTTAATTCACAAAGGAGTTATAGGCTTTACCATGTGGGTCATATAGACTTTTTATTTGTTGAACAACCAGAAAACATGCTTTTTTCTTCTATAAATTCTTATCATTGGGATAGAGGATTTTGGCCCTAACAACAGGTGCACCAGTTGGAACCAGGATTTCATTCACCAGACTCCTTTGTGATTTCCTTTGAGCGGTCGGGGTGATGCTCTGACGCTCTCCTGGCTTCCATGATCCGGCCTTTTTCACAGTTGGTTAGACGTCCCTCTGAGCCAATTTTCAGTTATCGGCTCACTGGGAAGCCAGCATGAAATGTACTTACTACTTATGTTGCAGCATGCATGTTGCCGCGAGAGCAGTTTGATGAATTCGCTATTTCGGATCTTTGAAGCCGCTCTTGTACGAGCTCCATCGGCTCATCAGGCTCAAACTGAGGTTTAAAATGTTATTTTTAAATTAAAGGTGCTACAGGTAGGAAGCAGTTTGGACGTTTTTGCCAGATATGTGGATTTATTGTGCTGCAGAGTTTTACTGCAAACCAGCAAGGTCTGTGAGACATTGAGTCACTGTAGAGTCAGTGTCCTTCAGTCCAGATAACAAAGAAGTAGAGGCTGCACCGAGGGCTTTTTTAATAATACAGCCGGGTCAGTGTGCTTTTCGTACGGCTGAAGGATTATAGCCAATGTGATAATCACGATTATATTGATAAATATTGACTTAATTATTTTATTAGCATTCTTTATCAAGATTATTCATTGATTTTTAGTGACAAAATGACTGCTTCTCTTCCACGTTGTGCTACATTCACGCTAGTGTATGAATCTTTGCATCAAGATAAGATCGGTCCTTTTTCACAGAGCATCTCCGAAAAGCTCAATAAATTGTCCCGAAATTTCTACCCAAAATTTTATTCACTTTCGCTTTCACATTGTACGACATTCCTGCAAATTCACAAATCTTTGTGTGTTTGTGACAAAAAAACACAATAGTTTTCTTCTAAACCTGAACAAAGTGCATTCAATAATATACAGTATATATTACTCTTCTACACTGAACTGTAGCTGCAACATTTGGGGAGGTTTTTTTTATCTCAAGGCGGGCGAGCATTAACATGACAGCTCACCAAAAACATCTCCATCGCCCCCTGGTGACTGGCTGTCAGTTTTGAAAAGAGCTTGATTTGATATGCAACAGTTCACGCATTTTAAATATCAACATTGCAGTGGATCGTGTTGATTTAATGGTAGGAGGCAAAAATCCTGAAATATACAATGAATTGTATTCAAAGTGGCAGAAATGAGAAAAACAACCAGCCTCGTCCTTCAAATCTATGTGGATTTCTTTAGAAGGTACTACACATTGCACCTTGACATTAAAAACAATGTCTCATAGCTTCAGCGATGTCAGTGACGTCCTTTCTCTAACAAAACAACATCCAGCATCCAGCTCCCTCCGTCTCCTCACATCTGTCTTTACTCCTCACTATATTTTCCACATGAGGCAAATGACATTCAGCTCACGGAGTACATTTCATGCAAATTACCATCCCCACTTTAAATGTGCATTTCCGTATCATTTCATACATACAGTATGAGCTACAGTATATAGGCCAATCCCACAGCATCACTACACAGCAGAGACAGATAAAAGGATTACAGCACATACGTTAATGCAATAAAATATGTTTTTATATTTGTTTTTAATATATTTTTCCCCAAAATAAACATATTTCGCTGTCAGATGTATTAACATTAATAATTCTAAATATAAAAAAGTGCATCCTCAGAGGAGAAACTTGCCCTATATGTTAATGCATTCGAATCTGAACAAACAAATGCAGATTTTTATATAGTTTTTTTCACACCCAGGTTAATTCTGGCCGTGTCCTTTCTCCTAATGAGGTTTGCGGCAGCGTGAGTGTGGATATGAATGGCGTCACAGCAGACGCGGTAGATTTCCACTCCGGCCTGATGTTTCAGGGGTCGCACTGCCTCTGTGCCATTTTTAGCCTGCGGCCGCTCTCTGGCTGGCCTCGGTGCCACCTTTGCTGCTAGCTCGGTGCCACGTGTGGGCAGACGCTGGGGGCGGGGGGGGGACTGCTGCTGTTGCATGGTGGGGCTCCCATGGGACTGGGCTGTGGGGGCGAGGGTGGAGGAGGTATGGAGGGGGGGTGACTGAAGCACACTAGCGGTCTTAAGGAGCGCTGCTGAGGGGAAGTCCTGTGCGTTTGAAGTAGGTACCTCAGAAAGCATGTTTACCCAGAGGGGGGGGGAGGAGGGAGGGTGCACAAGAATGCCTGTGTCACGACGGGAGCGGCGGAGTGGGGGGAATATACACTCCACAATCCCAACACTGTAGCGGCCCCGGGCCCACAGCTGAGGTGGAAGCCATTTCTTCTTATTTATTTTAGCTCCCTCTCCACTCAATCAGCGGCCCTGTCTGCGGCCATAAGCATCCCTGGAAAAAAAAAAAAAAAAAAGAGAGAGAGAGAGAAAAATGTCCTACGCTTTTTTATTTACAGCTTGAGATTTCCAAGTATTTTGCCAGCGCAGTATCTGGGATGATATATAGGATTGTTTTTTTAGTTGTTGCTTTAATCAGTTCACTAGAGGACGGAGGAGCTTCTGCCTCGACTTTTCCTCACATACGGACGTTCATACTGATGAGATTTCAGTGGGATCATAGTTCAGACTAAATACTAGTTTTTTGGGGGTTAATTTGACCAGCTGAGGACGCACAAAAACTGGACTGAGACGCCTGTAAATGTCTTTATCTTCCTCCAAAAGCTCTGCGCTCTGGATCGCTCATACATACGGTTGAATGGTTTTCAAAAAGATGCTTGTATTCATCTGATTCTCCACGTGATCCTAACTGGCTTGAGCAGCGGTGAAGGTTAACGCTGAGCGCTGACAAGTCCGTCACGTTTGGCGAAAACCAACTGCCCACTGGAAAGGAAATTTGTTTTGACTCGCCCCGCTGCCAAAACACGGCGGGACCAGAGCTCACCAAAGCGTCTTTAACACACTAACTACTTGTGAGTCCATGTGACCTTTGTTTACCGACCCGGGTTTGTTTGTAAATGGGCTGCGTGAACCTACGTGAACCCATTTTTCTCTTAGTTCAAGGCCTGTAATGTCTCTCTAGAGGACTACAAGCGGAGGTGTATGGACAGTGACAAATGAAAGATGACCTCTCTTGCCTTCAGTATGTATTTTCAGTTTGAATGGAGATGTGCTCGTCTTTAAACAGAGGCAAAAATAAAATAAAAATCAGCGCTCCCATCAACCACAGTGCCAGGGAGTCTGCAAAATGATTTACTCTCCAAAAAAACCTGTGGGGACCATTTGCAGAACAAAACCTCCACCATTGAATGCATTTGTCAAACATTTGAACTCCTGCTGATGGATGTCGGCGGCTTTGTTAGCAGTTAATGAGATTTTAAAGTCAGTTTCATTGTTTGACACATTACATATTCACACCGTGTATAACTAAAATGGATTTTTTTGTTAGTGCGCAGTCAAAGCAAACAGAACATTGAGGTATTTTTGCTTTGCTGATGGAAACATTAATGAGATTCAAATTGCAGTGTTTATGTCAATAAAGAGTTTCAGAGTTGTACAACTCCAACTGTAGATTGTAATAAGGAGTGAACTTGTGCTGGAGTGAAGTTTGTAAAGTCTCAGAAAACATTTGAGAAACAACCACGAGTGCACCGAAGGTTCAGTCTCGTCATGATCTCCAGCAGGCTTAAACCCGAATGGAGATCATGCGCTCCGTTTCATGTGTGTGTGTCTGTATGTCTGTCCACGGCTAATCTTGCATACTACTGGACCCATCAGCCTAATATTTTCTGTGCTCATTTATGACAGAATTTAAAAAAAACATATGTCAAAGTTTTTTTATTTGTCATTGAGTGCCGACTCCTCACTCCTCTTTACTTGCCAGTAGGTGTGATCAACAACTGCTTCTTTACGGAAAGGCCTTTGTTGCTGTTTGACAACTGACAACAACATTTTTACCAGAGCATTTGCAGATTGAATACATCCGTTATGATCCACTGAAGTTAGGCAGGACACGAGTTGAATAGGTCCATGTTTTTTGTATCTTCGTTGCAATTTTGAGGGTAAAGGAGTCGAGAGGGACAATATACTGAGATTCAACTCCTCCTTGTTTGGTAGGGGAGAGGGAGAAATCTGCACTCTTTTCTAGTTTCAATTTGAGATTGCATCAAACGCAATTGAAATCGACCAAATTGCCACATTAACAAAATAAACTGCGATCGACATCAAACCAAACAAACAGCAGAAGTAATCACATGCTTACTGTTGGCCTGCAGCTGCAGCATATTTAAACCAGTCTCTGATGATTCATTCTCACGCCAAGTAGTCGCCCACTGAGTTTTCAACCTGCAACTCTCCTGCTGGCTTTTACAACCAACCGAGCTGCTGATACCCAAAGGATTCAGCAGTTTTCCAATCATTACAGTGGAAAATTGAATCTCCAGAGCATTGTCCTGTAAAGCAAAAGTTTAAAGTAAGGGATTTCTGTGGCCGCTCCATCAGCTCTCAGGGAAGGATTACGGAGGACACCAGGTGAAGGATTTCATATCAGCAGAGAGAGGTTTGACAGTGACGGCCCGATCCTTCAGTGTGAAGCTAAGCAGTATTAGCGGGGAGGTTAAATACGGCCGTGCAAGTCCAATCTGATGATTCACTCATTCTTCATGTCGAGTGGAGACATAAACTTGCTTTGAAGTCATATCTGATTTTCCTGTCATATAACCACAAGGAATAATCTGTAGATTGCAAAAATGTCTAAAAATAACGAAAAATGCGATTTTTAAAGGGCTTTAATTTGAAATTCAACATCAGAATGTCCTGATTCTCTCTGAGTGAAGCTCTGAGGTTATCTGCTATCCATCTGAGGTGAAATTAGATTGTAACTATGCATAATTTCCTTTTAAATCTATTGTGAAACTAGAGATAAATTCCCTCCTAAATGGGATTTGAGGTTAGTTTATGAATTAGATTTTAAAGGGCTTTAATTTTGAAATCCTACATCAGAATGACCTGATTCTCTCAGGGTGAAGCTCTGAGGTTATCTGCTATCCATCTGAGGTGAAATTAGATTGTAACTATGCATAATTTCCTTTTAAATCTATTGTGAAACTAGAGATAAATTCCCTCCTAAATGGGATTTGAGGTTAGTTTATGAATTAGATTTTAAAGGGCTTTAATTTTGAAATCCTACATCAGAATGACCTGATTCTCTCAGGGTGAAGCTCTGAGGTTGTCTGCTATCCATTTCAAGGGAAATTTTGTGCTATTACAGGCAGTGATTTGCATTGGCTTTTTGTTAAAAATAATTAGCCACAGTTTCCGTGTCTTGAGAAGTCCAGTAGTGCATGAGCTGCTTTTTGTGTTCTACAGTGTCGCTGAGCCGTTATTTCTGCAGACTCAAGAGATTTCAAGCATCATGAGCTCAGAGTCTTGAGGGTTTTTCAGGTCAAGGCTCAACAGCTTACTGAACATCATGTCAGAGCATTAGCTGTGTGCAGTGTGTGCAGTGGAGTACGATGAGCATTGATGAAATACTCATAATCATTTACTACAGGGCATGTATCTGAATACACACTCAAGGGTGAATGATACAAACTTTAATTACTATATGAGTGGTTTATTGTTACTTTGGCTGAATGAAAAATACATTCAGAATGTTATAAATGGCTCATTGATACATTTTTTAATGAAGTTCACAACCTTAATTATGTAAGAGCTTATTTTCCTAGTTGGATTCAGCTTATATTATGTTTATACTAATAGAATAAAATGCGCATCAAAGACCTTTTCCAAAGACAAAATAGAAAATGTATCAAATTTAAATGTCTTTCTCTGTGGTTACATTTTTCAGATCAGATTATTGTTATCAAGTTTCGGTCTGCAATTTAAGATGATTTTATTGTCTTTTTAAATAATTCATGAATTATTTAGTCAATAAAATGTCATAAAATAGGGGAAATAGTGGAAAAAATGGCCATCACAGTTTTCAAGCGCCCAAAGTTTCATACTCAGATTGCTTCATATGCTCAACCAAAAGTCCAAAACCAAAACATGTTAACAATAACAATGACATGAGACAAAGAAATGCAGCAAATTCATTCATTTGAGAAGCTGGAACCATAAAACAAACTTGGTATTTTTGTGAATGGTTGAGTGGATTGGTTGCAGTCATCAATAATATACAAATATATATACGAAACACCTTTGACACAAAATGTGAATTATGCTATCTGAAACATTGATACAATCTGAAACAGACCTGCAGCTACGAGACACTTATTAATATTGAGTCAGTACTATATTCTTGTAAATTTGTGTCATTTTCAAAGTAAAAGTGGAACAAAATGTGAATTTACTAAATAATCATTTCAGAATAAAAGCTCCATAGCAACTCTTTGTAGACAGAAACATGTGTGTCTTTTGGTGACTGCATACTGTTTGTTCAGTATGATTAAATGTATTTGTTTATAGACTTCTTGTCTTGTTAACACTTTCCATGTCTCATCCCTCTACAGAACCAGAGCTAGACGTACCCGGGACCCTGGACTCTGTAGCCCGGCAGGTCAACGAGACCGTCCACCGCCGTCGCCGCCGAGATGCCGGGGTGGACGACTACAACATCGAGATCCTGCTGGGAGTCGACGACTCGGTGGTTCGGTTTCATGGCAAGGAGCACGTGCAGAACTACCTCCTCACTCTCATGAATATCGTAAGTCATCGCCACGCGTTTAGTTTGAATACTTCTGTTGTAGTTTTATGCATTGGACAGAATTTAACAGCATAAGTAGGAACTTTGTAGGAAAAAATGTAAATGTCTTCCTGAGGATTACTCTCCATATACGAACATGAAAGCGGATCTACTAAAGCACTTCCTTTGAGGAGTTGAAACCTTTTTTTCATTTTTTTTACAATTACTTTGAAAGTATACAGAAAAATTGGTTACTATGAAGGAATACCAGCACGGCAACAAAAAAACATGCATCATCATAAGTTGGTTTCCTCCATAAATGCATGATATCCACGAACACCCTGTTTTTTATATTGCTTTCACGAGAATATGAGGTCAAAATTAAGCAGACTTTTTTTCTGAAAAGTGAAGCCAATGCGGGAATGCCTGAAACTTGCATTTTCTCTGCTGACCAGCAGAATGACTCTACTTCTCTCTTGATTTATTCCCTCAGTAAACATTGTAAACATGAGTTTATGGTCTCAATCTCTAGTTTCAAGTCTTCTTCAATACAGCATGATGTTCATTTAGTAAATTATGCTCCATTTAGAGTCAAACAGACCATAAAGCAGGGTATGCTTTAGGGCGGGGCTACCTTGTGATTGAAAGGTTGCTTCCGCTACCAGAGTCGTATACGGCAACTATACATCACTCCTCTGGCGTCCAAATATGGTAACTTCAGTTCATTGGTTGTGTGACCTCACGATGACTACGTCCCCTCCTTTTATACAGCCTAAAACTTGGACCACCAAAATTGAATCAAATCATTCCTGAGTCGAAGTTTGAAGAAATTCTCTCCAGGCGACAAAAAGTGTTAGATACCAAATTTCAGCATGGATTTTCACTACGGCGTTCCTTAACTTCTTGGTGCCTAAAAGTGGTATTTTGAAGGGATTTTTATATATTCCTGAGCAGAAAAAAGCTTTTCAATTTAGCATCAGATCTGTGTAATATATGTTATCTACCAAAAATTGCTCCAACAAGTTATAGCTTAGCATAAGTGAGCATGAGTGTGGCCATCTTACACTTTCATCAAATTTTTCTGAGCCCTTTTACACTCCGAACTCTCAACATTTCAATAAGCTCAAAACCAAAACACAACGTTTATTACAGATTTATGAGCTGAGCTGCATCTCAAATGAACCTTCAGGTCCCCAGCTTTCAGATGACGTGTACCACTCCTACGTATCATATTCTTCTGACCTGCTATCTCCCCCTTAAAATCCCCTGCCCCCCCCCTTAAAGAAGACCAACAAGGGTCTCTGAGGTTTCAACATGAAACAGCAACCAAACAGTATTTCAGTCCGCTTTTCTTCTGAGAGCTGAGTCAGTTTTCAGTAAACACTATTTTTCTGTTCAACCAGGGCCAGAAACAGTCCAGAGGAGGTCACACAACCCTCTAATTTGCTTTAACAATCACATTCTGATTGTTGCTGGTCATGATGTGAATATAACAACAGCCTTTGTCCTGTGAGTCCTCCGCTGTGGCTCGGTTTTAAATCAACAGATCTGGGGTGATCACAGTCCGCACACAGCATGGTGCTCTGTTGTCCACACCGGGATACCAAGAAATGATTCCCTCCATTCAAACACAAAGGAGGGTGCCATTAAATCCATGCAGGGATTATTTAGCTTCCTCTGTGCGTCTGTTTTCAATGTTTTTTGAATATTCTATTTAGATTTTTCAAGGACAAACACATTGACACATGCCACGTAGCCACTAAATAATAAATTACGGTACAAAGACAAACAACTCAAACTTTAGGTGAAAGACACCAACAATAATGACAATAAAATGATATTACTAAACATTGAGAGACACAGGGGAGCATCTTGTACCAAGATATAAGATATTCAATCACAACCCCAATACAACATTAACAAGAGACGCTATCTATTTGGTGTGATGGGAAATTTTCCATATAATCCAAAAAGGGTTGCCAAGTCTTGTAAAATGTTTTACTCTTATTTCTTAACCAATAAGTTATCTTTTCTAAAGGTATACAACTATTAATTTCAGAGAGCCACATTCCAATTGAGACAACTCATTTCCATTTTAAGGCAATATATTTTATGAGTTATATCGCATGGCTGTTTTTTGATTTTTTTGAAAAGTTACCCAATAAACAAATCTCCGGGTCCAATAGAAACTCAACACCATGAATACTGGATAGGGTGTCACATACTCCCTGCCAAAATCTCTTTTAGTTTCGGGTTCTGCCAAGTGGAATGTAAAAAAAAGTTTTTCTCTTTAGATGCAAAATTGATCTATTTAAAGTCAAAGATGGATTTTCGCGCACGTTTAGTTTACATATAAAGTCAACGCATGGACGCGAGTAGACGCGAATTCGAGCCGGGCGGCGCGAATGACGCAAGAATTCGTGAGACGCTGTGTTGCGAAAGCCAATCGGCGTTGAGATTCTCCTCCCGTCATCCTGTCATGTAAGCAAAGTCTGGCACCAATTGATCCGAGCTCCGTTCAGAAAACAAGCATTTTAAAAGTGATTTCCTTGTCGTCTTGCAGAGAGAACTAACAAAACAGGAAATCTGACTTTTTTACTAACCGCCATCATTATGTTGTTATTTCGGCGTCCCTTTTTGTACATTTTTGGAAATTAAATCTCAGTAAAATTGTTTATTTTCGGTTCATGCAGCTGTAAACCAGCCGACGTGTGGCTTGCTGGATTCAGTGAATACAGATCGATGAAATCCACCGAGCGCCACCGGATGATGTTATGAACCCAGACAAGACGGCGTTTAGTTTCCCGGGATATCTGGGACTGCCACAACAAGCACAAAGCAGAAGCAGTAGTTATTTCTTGCATGGTTGATCGTGGGAAATAAATGGCTTAGTTGACAACGGTTTCCAGGGAGATAAGCCACTCCCCCTCTCCGGCGTGTCTGGCACGAATGAGGCGAATAAACACAAATGGAGTAAACTGATGCGAATATTGGCTTTGCTTTTGGCGTGAGCGCGGCAGCAGGGAGTGATATAGAGCTGATGAAACCGAGATTCTTTTAGTTAATCGATCCAGACGGTCACGTGCTTCGGAGGATTAGAATCGCAGCGTTTACTCATCAAGTTGTCACGAAAAAAGAAAAACCCCTCTCCAGTGGTGGAAGAAATGGTTCGACCACTTTGCGAGGCCTTCAACGAGCAGATAGAGAGGCAGGCAGAGTGCATTTGCCCGACTCTTTCCATGCTTAAAGTGGAGAACAGTGGAAGCTGCTGTTTCACGCTGATGATCAAAGCCTCCCGGGGATTGGTTGACAGAGATGCACAGAGAAGAATCAGACCTGAAAACATGAATGAAGTGAAACCAGCGACCTGGAACATTCGTATCGACTGACGCTGCTGTGTATCAGACGCTGTGCTCCCATTGATTTCAATCATGTTGTTGTGGAGTTTGTCGCAGCTTCAGCACCGCTATATGAACACTGGCTGTATTCCTGATCACTCGTCATACGACGTCCCTGAACTATTGTTTTTAAAAAACCTTTTCAGGCAGCATTTCTAAAAGATAATCCTTTCAAACGCATATACTCAGAATTGGTAATGTTGTTTACGCTCTTCCTCCGCAGTCCTTCTGCCTTTTTGTCTGCTTTGTGCTTCTTCTGAGAATGTGAGATTGTTTTCATTTATCGAGCATGATAATGGCATATCTTGTGTGTTGAGTTTTAGAAAGGAAGTTTACTGTCAATCCGTCATGTGCTTATTGATTTAAACAGTTTGTTTGTGAAGGAGAATAAATTCACACAATTCAACTCTGAAACACATAATCTTATTACTTCATTATTATACAACATGTGAGATCTTTTCATTAGTTACCACAGAAGGAAAAGAAAACATTGAATGAAAAGTTAAGTAGAACAAAAATACTCGTGGTAAATGATAATCATTCCCAGCATTTCATCAAATATATTATTTTCCTGGGTGAAGTCCTTTGTTTGTCTGACCCCTCATCCAGACTTTAATCTAGGTCACCTGTCTTCCAGAGATGGGTTAACATCAGAGTCACATGAAAGCCTGACGTGTCTCATGAAGACCAAAAGGTTTCTTGTGCTTTGTTGTCTGACACGTCTGTATTTGACAACACAGGAATGAGGCTGTGTTGTTAACAGTATACTATATATACAGTAGACATAAATCCATAATTCAGAGAAGGAATCAGTTGCCCTGTGATTCTCTCTCTCTCTCTCTCTCTCTCTCTCTCTCTCTCTCTCTCTCTCAGTGTGTTGCTATGGCAGGCAGTGATGACTTTATGAAGTTATTTATGCTGTTTTCCAGTAAAGGTCCCGGCTGGATTTGACTGGAGGCGTCTCGGCCTCTGAACACTGATTACTGTGATTGACAAGAGTGTCCAGACCGCCAAGTCTGTTTATCTGGACCTCTCTCTCTCTCTCTCTTTCTCTCTCTCTCTCTCTCTCTCTCTCTCTCTCTCTTTCTCCCTCTCTCTGTCTCTCTGTCTCTCTATCTCTCTCTCCCTCTCTGTCTTTCTTTCTTTACCCTCTCTCTCTCCCTCTCTCTATCGTTCTTTCTCTCTCTATCTATCTTTCTTTCTCCCTCTCTCTCTCTCTCCCTCTCTCTATCTTTCTTTCTTCTCTCTCTCCCTCTCTTTCTCCATCTCTCTCTGTCTCTCTCTCTCTCTCTCTCTCTCTTTCTTTCTCTCTCTCTCTCTCTCTCCCTCTCTCTCCCTCTCTTTCTCCGTTTCTCTCTGTCTCTCGCTCTCTTTCTTTCTCCCTCTCTCTCCCACTCTCTTTCTCTCCCTCTCTCTCCCTCTCTCCCTCTCTCTCTCTCTCTCTCTCTCTCCCTCTCTCTCCCCTCTCTCTCTCTCTCTCTCTCTCTCTCTCTCTCTCTCTCTCTCTTCTCTCTCTCTCTCTCTCTCTCACTCTTTCCCAATCTCCCTCTCTGGTACTCTCACCCTCTTCCAGATACACCTTTTTCTTTCCTTGCCTTTTCACCTCTCCTCTCTCCTGTTCCCTTCCATCCTTCCATCTTCCTCATTATCATTCTTCTTCTCTCCTTTCCATTTTTTTCACCTTTTCCCTCCTCTCCTCTCTTTTCTTTTCTCTTCTCCTCTTTCTCTCCTCTAATCCTCACCCAATCCTTTCCCAGTTTGCCTCCTCTCCTTTTGAATCCTCCTCTTCCCCTCCTTCCTCCTTTCTCTGATCCCTTTTCTTCTCTTTCCTTCCTCTCCTGCTCCGTCCTCTCTGTGCTCCAGAGCACCGTGACACATAATGAGCTTAGCATGTGCTTCTCCATCGGTGTCACTACTGTCAACAATGTGATCAACACCAAAGTAGTTTTCATGGACACATTCTGTATTAATCAGTTTAGTTTTGCTCCAGCGTTACGGTTGGTCTCCAGCCTGCTACAGTAAATGAGATTAGAACAAAGTCCCGTCTCATTGTTCCTCTTTCATGAGGCTCCATTAGCGGGGTGAAGCACAGGCTCCTACTCTCGGACAACTCTGGATTTCTGGGGCAATTTGTCTTTATAAAATGAAGTGATTAGAGCTCCCAGAGCAGGAACTCACCCTCTCTCTCTCTCTCTCATACCATGCATAGCTGCTCACTTCTGCTGTACTCTGCAGTCCAATTTAGTTCAATGCATGCTTCACTCGGTCCTGTGATATTCACAAATTATGGGAAATTAGTGGTATCAGATCAAACACTCAATCAGACATTTGACAATATGTCTGTTTGTTAATTAGGATTTGAAAGGCTTCTTTGTTGTCGTATTTCATGCCTTTATTTTTGGTCATTTTTGGTCATTTTCAATTCTCCCTCAGTGTTCTCAAACCATTTCTTTTTTCACTCGGATCGGTTTCAGTCTTTAGTGCACACACATGGAAAGAAAATAAATTGCTTCAGCCCGGTGGCATCAGTTTTCCCTCTCAGGCTGTCAGAGATCAATAACGTTTCTCATGAAAGCCTCGGATGGAAGCCATTACCCGATGAGCTACCTCTGGAAATGTTTCAACAGACAGGATGTTACAGGCAATGAAGAGTTGGAAACTTTTTTTTTGTCAAGCTGATATTCAGAATTTCTGCAATCAGAATCAGAAGAAAAAGATACAATTTGAATTCATAGATGAGTTGATTGTGTGAAATCATCAAAGTCAAACTCCGTTACTGGGTTTCACTAATGAATCCTCTTATGGCACATAAAGTAATGCATGACCTCTATGGACCTCTGTTGGTGACATGTGGGTACTGCAACAACATTTACATTGAACTATATATACTGAGTTACCTGTTTAATAGCTGTGCAATTGAATTTGACAGCTTTTAGCTTTTGTATTTATTCTATTTGGTTGCTTTTAAGACTGCAATTTGGATTGCACTGTAATATATTGCACTGAAAGGTGTTTTTCAAATCTTTGGTACTCTTTATCGTCCAGTTACAAGTCCAGTACAACACGAAATATCACTATAGAGTTGAATCAACACATCCTTTATGACAAAATGTCACAATAAACCAAACATTACAGGCGTCACAAAGGTGGATTTTATAGCGCTGTTGTTGCTTTAGGTTGTATAACCATCATGCCGTGAATCTGCTGCTACAACAGCCTCCATCCAGCCTTCTGGGTTCAGACTTTCCATCAAATGTTGGAACCCGGTTGCAGGGATTATTTTTTTTCTCCCACGCAGCCACAGCAGCATTAGTGAGGTCCGGAGGCTGATGTTGGTTCATCAGACTGGCTATTTTCTTCATCCTGGAGGTGTTGGATGGGTTTGAGGTCTGGGAATCCATTTTTTTTTTACTGATGGGGATTTTGTGCACAGAGGTGTCGCCATGTTGAAACAGCAACGAGCCCCAACCTGTTGCCACAAAGTTTGAAGCTCACTATTAAATATAAAAATATGATTGAATGCTTTGTATTAATATTTCCTTTCAGTGGAAAACAAACAAACCATTAAAAGCCAAAAGTAGACTAAAGCATCTTGTATTTCTTCAGTAGCTTAATGATGATATAGTCGTGAAGACAGCACAAGAGTGGACAGCAGAAAAGTATCGTCGTTCTTGATGAGTTTACAAACAAGACAGAACATTTTGAGATTTGACATTTCAGCTGAAGAAGCAATCAAGTTAGCGGTATTGATCTGCGACCCCATCAATCCCCCTCCACCCCCCAATGCTTCTCTCTGGAGAGATCTATAGAGGCCATTTTCAGCTACGGCCCAGTGTACGTGAGCTGCGAGGCTGAACACACCCAGCGAGAGGAAGTGAGTCTCCGGAGGAAGCTGTGAAGACGTTGCTGTGATGTCGAGTTCATGCTCGTGACCGACCTTTATAAGCATCATTTTGGCAGCTGAAGCCGCTGGAGCAGAGCCGCTCTGCAAGTACATGAAGAGTCTTTTTCAAAATAAAGCACCCAGCTGGAGCGCGGGGTCACCATCAGTCAGACTGTTGCTTCATGCATACCAAAGCAGAACGAGTGATGGATTCTGCTGGACGCTCTGTAGGCGGCGTGGCACCCCGTGAAGACGATAAGGCCAAAACAGCAATCTGGGGACAATTAAGCACGAGATTTAAATGCTGCTGGCATATTCTTCATCCGCGTCCTCTACCTCTGTGTGGAACAAACAAGGACACATTGTGTAATGAGGCGGGTAAACTCAGCGAGAAATCACTGGCCCAAAGAAGATGAATCCCACTGCGACGCCGCCGGTCGCTTCAGCCCCAAACGCTCCTGGCTGCTGATGACGAGATGCTGATTCGTCCAACGATGCGATTGGTTGCTCAGTTTTCGGTCGATCAGTTGGTGCCAAAACAACAGTGATGAAGACGAGGTGATGGGCGATCGCACACACACTAACACACCCGTCACGCTGAGCCTGTTAAAGGTCAGCTGTCAATGAAATCCATGTTGTAATTGTGTACAGTTGCCGTGAAAAGCATGACATCTCTGCACATTTAACAACATGTAGGGGAAAATACTGTGGTTGTAAAAATGTAAAAAACAATAATTCATTTTTTCATGAGTTTTGCAGCCATAATCAAAATATTTTTTAACAAGCCATTCACTCCGTTGCCCTGGTTACCTTGAGGTTTTGCTGATACCTTAAAGGTTTATTCATTGTCATTGTACAGATTTGTTTGTAGTCCCATTCTGCAACAGAAGAAAATACACACATAAAAAAACTTGGACAGAAAAAAACATCTTTCCCAAAATGTCGGAACTACTCCTTTAACATTTTTCCATGTCTATATTAGCTGACCGTCATCCAAACTAATCCAAAATCACTCTAGAAATGTAAGTTACCGTATCTAATTCAAATTATAACACTGCTTTGTTGAACATTCGACTGTGATTTGTCAATTACGGTCTGATATTTCTTAATAGCTATGAATAGCGGACCTTTAACAAGGACGCAGTTCTGATCTCGGTTTTAGTGGAAGCATGAAATTATATTTTAACACAATAAAGTCCTTTTTTCATAGATATTTGTATCAAATATTTAATGTCTTCAATAAGTAGCCGTGTAATAAGTGGGTCATTATCTCTGACATATGAAACTAATGACCAAATTGGACTTACTTAACAGAAGGATCATTATAGATAGACAAACAGACCTTTTGAAAATATCATAATGGAGCTTCATAGTACATCATTCTGAGAGCTGTTCCATTCACGCTTTATCATCACGACCTCATTCATCAACCGCTTGGTTACCACGTGACTAGCAGCGTCCAATCACATTCATGCAGGGTGCTATTCCTCTGCTTATATTAGTGTGTTTAAGTCTGTTCTCCCAGCTGAATCCTCATCATTCCTTATAATATATCATTCATTATAATATAATTCTTGCACTTTCATGGAATTACATATGGATATTGTCTGGTATGAATTTCACTCACGAGGTTAAGTGAGAAATGAAGGAATACTAACAGACAGGCTCATATTGTCTGTATCTGGAGGTGGATTAGTGAGCCTGCACATGGAGTCATTTGAACAAGGAATCCATCGGCGTATTTATTCTGTCGTGGATACACACAGACGCTGAAGATCCCTCTGAAGGGGAAATTTGATCTTACTGGCTGATTAAAACACCACACAACAGGTCTGTGGGAGATGATAGCGTCGACAGAACGAAGTGTCAAACATCGTCTCTGTGCACTACTTCAACAACAGTCTGAATACTAAACATGCTTCCTTCTTTTTCTCCCTGTTCCTCATTTTTAAAGACACAATTAACCGTTCTACCCTTACATAATAACATATTCTTACAGTCCCCGTGAAACATATCTTCTCTCGTTGTTTATATTTGCCACAAACTCCTCAGTTTTCATAAATCCAGACCTGGCAGTACACCCACCCACACACAAACACACTAAAGCTTTCATTCTTAAATCAGGTTGCGTTTCGCTTTTATTTTTTTCAGTTGAGCAGGAATGCTTCGTGCCATAATCACCGGACTACTTTGATGCAGAATTTGAATATCGACATTTTGTCACTGACAGCAGTCGCCTAGAGTCCCGACTCCCGTGTCTCATTAACTCTCTGAACTCTGACCTTTTATGCATCTGTCACATTCTGGCCTCGTTTTTTAAGTCCTGCATCTCTATGGAAAGAGCACAATCACGTTCTCATGTTCTGCACATCTTTTGTTCAGAACAACACAGTTACCATGCCATAAAACATAAAAAAAGAAATGAAAGAAAGTCAAACTAATTTGATGTTTTATTCTACAAAAAATGGAGAAAAAAAGGAATCTATATATCAGATATTTTCCAAGTGCCCACAAGTGTTACCAATGTTTAAAAATAAAATGTGTGGCTCCACGTGCAATAAGTATATAAGATATATATAAAAATATATTTTGTCACATGACTTTTCATCTCAGTTGAGTCAATCATGACGTCCCAGTTGCACTGAGGAGCCAATAATTTAATGTTTTTTACAGGATCTTTAAAAAAGGTTTTTTTTGGCGTACATTTTCAAAACAAAACATGTAGAATCAAGTTTTTTGGGATGACATATCACAATTTTAAGCCTGAATTTGGTTGCATTTTCTGACCGAAGCGATTGTCACATATGACTATATAATGTTGCTTTTTACTGCTTCTAGTTGTTTCTGATAAACAGTGTTTTTTAGGCAATTGTTTCAAGAAAACATTTTTTCAGTCTTGACGGTGGGTTTTGGCGTTCAAAGGGGAAATGCTTTATTTAAATGGCTTATGACAGTTCATGGACTGTGCTGAATATTTGGTAGGAGAATATGCACGTCTGAGATCGTGTCAAAAATGTCTTCATCGCCCTGAATCAGACTTTAGTTGACTTGTTATGAGGCGGTTGCCATGGCACCACGGTTGCAGCTAGCATATTTATTTTCATCACCATTCTAGCGTTATTTTGATTCCATTATTTGGCTCTTTACTTACATTATTTGTATGTTGCCATTTATTGTGCATCCGCTGAGAAACAGTCCAGTAGACTGACTGTGATAGCTGCTCGTACTAGTCCCGCCTTCGAGGATATTGCTCCACTTTACCTTGGGGGCCGAGTTGCGGTCGCCAATATCTATGGAGAGGTTTCATCATTACGGCCATGATCTCTCTCGTGTCAAGACTTTGTGGGTTCATGTGGGGTCACAGCTCTACCACATGCATATAAAACCAAAAGCTCCTTTTAATTCAGACGCTGACTTAAACTCCTCTTTTTGTTTGCATTTTACTCGACGCTCCTCCTCGCCGCATTCACCGGCTCTTTCAGGATGCCACAAATTGCCAGTTGCAAGGCGCTCTGATTTCAGTCATTCATGAAGTGATTTGTAAAGAACGGGTTGTTTCTCTTGCTCACCTCCTCTGGTGAGTGGAATAGTAGGGGGCAACGTATCAATGACGCAGAAGCCTTAAAAAAAGAAAGAAAATGCTATTTGTGTGAGCGGCTGATCTTGAGTGATTTATTACATCTCTCTCCTCTGCTTCCTCAGGTGAACGAGATTTACCACGACGAGTCGCTGGGAGTCCACATCAACGTGGTCCTGGTGAGGATGATCATGCTGGGGTACGCCAAGGTCAGTGACACACTGTAGTTGATTTGAAGAAGCAGAAGACAAAACAACATACAATGATGGAAAAACTCACTCAGGGGAGTGTTTGCCTCCTCCGGTGAGAGATGATTGGTGTGTGGGAGAGAAAAGACTCTACTGTAGCTGAGAGACACAAAGATGCTGCTCCGAAACACTTCTACAGGGCTGCAACTTGTGGTTATTTGAATCATGCATTCATTTATGAATCATTTCAACCAGCAAATTATGAAAAAAAATGAATTGTCATCACACTTTTCCAGAGCCAAAGGTCTTTTTTCCGTCACTATGCATCAAGGTACATGGATGCTACATGAAAGAACCGGTGAACACACTTCAAATAAATGTCAAAGACAGAAAGTGGCCTTTAAAATGTATAAAATCATAACAGCTCCAAACATGGCTAACAAACCAAGAGAAGGAGGCAATAGAAAAAGCAAAGTTAGACATAAAAAGCCAATATTAAAACAAATGTTTTGACAGTAACTCGAAAATTTAAAAGGGAAATTGGAAATGTCAGAAATAATCTCCGCTAAAAGGATTATGGTGTCCTCAAAGAAACAACAACACAGTAACTCATCTACATACATGAGGTCACAGCAGCATTTTAAACAAGTTTTTGCTCCAAAATGTTCAACAACAATCAGTGGATAAAAATAAGAGCTCTTTGTGCTTTATTCTCTTTGTGTCATATTATTATTAATTTATTTCAACGGTGTCGTTAACCGTCCTGAGAGTTTGCAAACGGATATATTCTGCTCATTTACCAAGAATGTGATTATGTTCACGTGCACAACACTGATCGTAGTGAAAAACAGACACATGCACGGGTCTAATTTCCTCTTGTCCAATATTTGATTTATCATTGATCATAGATACGGACTCTATCACCACAAATCCCCTTAAACATTGGCCCAAATGTTCCAGAAGCCGTGGTAAAGAGATGAAAGTGTATTATTTATGGGTAAAACGAGGAGTAAAACGAGGAGACTGACACTTTAAAGTCAGTACGCAGCATTGATTTGTGTTTGCTGAGCATTGATTTGTGTTTGCTGAAGCCATCAGCCCGTCAAAAAGAGAGTCACAAATATTTTGATAGTTTAAATTCTAAAGTTTCCTTCCAAGGAGTAAACAAACAGAACTTATTCTACAGAGCCAGCAGTTGTCTGTTGTTGTTATTTTCATTTATTTAATCTATTTTCAAAGCTCTCACGCTCCAAACTCTTAATGTCTGCTATTAATAATAATCTGCTGTATTTCATATGCAACATCACAGTCATAGCAAATACCAACACACAGAGTTTTGATCTCATGCAGTTAATTATGAGTTAGTTCAACCTCCTGCTGTCACGGCGATCCAAACGCTGGACGACAAGAAGAGGAAGGTGAAGTTCTAAGGGAACAGAAGGAGTGGCCTCTGGGCACATTGTCGACTAACCAGGAAATAATCATTTTGATCGCTTCGCCTCTCCATCACGTTCTTTTGGTCAGCATCTTTTGAAAGATTACAAACGGAACGGTTTGCTGGAGAATTGATGACAGATGCTTGAGTCTGCGGTTGTGAATGGGGAGGACACTTTCAGCCAAAATGACAAAGTAGGTGGTAAGCCTTTACAAAATGCTCTCGATGTCTCTCTTATAATTGCATCATAACTCGTTATTAATCTGATGCCAAGATATATAAATAAACATACTCGGCTGGAGATGACTGTCAGCTGTGGGAACTCACTCAGAATAAGTTGTGATAAAACACTAAAGTCCCATCGATCATGTTTTATATAATAAAAGCAGATGTTCATCTCTGTCATCACAACGATATTCTACACTGTGAAGCACAATTTCATCCAGATTAGACATCTGGACTGTTGACTCTAATTTTGCAACTAAATGAACAGAAGTGAAATGACTACACACAGGGGTCAAGGGGCCTTTGGGAACATTACGATGGAGCGGTTTGCTGGAACATTTATTTTATATAACAAAACTACTCAAACTGGAGTCAAACCGCTGAACAAGCCGGCAGAACATTAGTCCTTATCATGTGACATTCACATTAGTAAAGGCTTCACAATAATAAAACCTTTATGCATCTAAAAGGGGATTAAATAGATTATATGTTCTATAAGGAACCGCTGAAATCTAACACTTAACAGTAAAGGCAACACTGTGTGCTTAGTGCTTCATTTTACATTGTTCTATTTGTAAAGTGCCCAAATTCAAGTTCAAATATTCAGTGTTAGCTTCACGTTTTGTTACTTACCTTCAAAATGTAGCTTTATTGGCCATTTACGCAGCACACAGAGTACACAAGTTAATCTGCTCGATTTCCCACAGTTGACGTCATCACCGCTCTGCGTTCCAGCTGAATATATTTTTTACTTACAGGCTTTATGAAAGTATAAACAGGTCTGACATCAACTTGACATCTGATAAATAAGAATTTCTGATGCGAATATATTGCAGACAACAAGAGTATTTTCCACCAAGCCGTCGCATTCGTAATCTTTCAAAATACAAAAGAATGTGATGGAGAAGCAAAGCCAATACAATGTTTATTTCATGGTTAGTTGTCCCGAGAGTCCACTCCTCCAAGCTGTCCAAAGATCACCTATTCATTTCAAACACCGCTTACATCTGGCACACAGTCAGGGATCCTGTGGAGCAGAGCAGCAGGTTAGAGCCGGTCAGACAGACAGTCTGTGGGGTTGATGGAGGGAGGTCAGCTGTTCAGACTGGACGGGCGAGGTGAATGAGCCACATACAAATAGAAAAGAGACACAGAGGATGAGGGATGCACTGGGAAACAGAAGGGGAAAATTCTGCTTATTGGTCAGTTATGATAACCCCAGAGTCCACATGTTTAGCCTGTGCTGACACTGAATGCTCCTCACACCCGATATGCACTTCTCATTCTGCTGACAGAACACTAACATGCTCATTTTCACCGTCTCTCTCTCTCTCTCTCTCTCTCTCTGTGTCTCCTCTCAGTCCATCAGCCTCATCGAGAGAGGTAACCCCTCGAGGAGCCTGGAGAACGTGTGCCGCTGGGCGTTCGTGCAGCAGAAGGGCGACCTCGAGCACGCCGAGCACCACGACCACGCCATCTTCCTGACTCGCCAAGGCTTCGGCCCCACGGGGATGCAGGGTAAGGGGCCCCCAGGAGGACGCGCCGGCATTCAGATGAGAATAATCAGCCGCCTGCAGCGTTTTTTTTTTGGAGCTGCACCGTGTGGTTCATCTGAAAGTTATGAGTCACAGCAGTGGAAATCAGCCCGTTCTGAGAATGTGCAACTCGTTCTTTGGTTTAATCCGGCATTGACACATTGAAATCATTGTGTTTTGATGGTTAAAGTCAAAAACTATTTTAGCAAAGTTTAATCTTGAACTTTCAACAAACTGTTTTTAAGAAGGTTTCCGAGTTTTTTTTTATTTTTTTATTTTATTTTATTTGCACAATTGAAAAATATACAAACATAACATAGATAAATAATAATACAGTGCAGGAATAGGCAGAAAGCCCACTGGGCTTATTTGAAGCCTAGTCCTATATAATTAAAAAAATGTCAAATTTACTAAAATAATATACATATGGTATGAAATATTGTTGAAAAAGATACGATTTATAATAACAATACATTATGAACAACAATGTATTGAGAGTGAGGCAAGGCTCTCTCTCTTTTTCCTTTTTTATATGACCCACTTTTTATTAGTTTTCCACGCCATCCTCACAAGATGTCATCAACTTACATATATATAAATTATAAATGTAAAAGAGAAAAGACCATTGCACCTCCAGCCCCTCACCTAACAGCCATCTTGCCGTGTTGCAAACATTAATTCAATTCAATTTATTTCTAGCCTGAAATCACAAATTTGCCTCAGAGGGGCTTTACAATTCAGCACGCACTGGGGCGGTTCACAGCCGAGTGTGAAGTCTGAGGCCATGGTTCTCTTCCGGAAAACGGTGGATTGCACCCTCTGGGTTGGGAGTGAGTCACTGCCCCACAGCGAGGGAGTTCAAGTATCTCGGGATCTTATTCACGAGTGAGGGTAAAATGGAGCGGGAGATGGACAGGCGGTTCGGTGCAGCGTCAGCAGTGATGCGGGCGTTGTACCGGACCGTTTTGGTGAAGAAGGAGCTGAGCCGTAAGGCAAAGCTCTCGATTTACCAGTCCATCTACGTTCCAACCCTCACCTATGGTCAGGAGCTTTGGGTAGTGACCGGAAGAATGGCTGGGCTCAGCCTTAGAGAGATAGGGTGAGGAGCTCAGACATCCGGAGGGAGCTCGGAGTAGAGCCGCTGCTCCTTCACGTGGAAAGGGGCCAGCTGAGGTGCCTCGGGCATCTGATCAGGATGCCTCCTGGACGCCTCCCTTTAGAGGTTTTCCAGGCACATCCAACTGGTAAGAGGCCCAGAACACGCTGGAGAGATTATATATCTCGTCTGGCCTGGGAACGCCTCGGGGTTCCCCAGGAGGAGCTGGAAAGTGTTGCTGGGGAGAAGGACGTCTGGAGGACCCTCCTTAGCTTGCTGCCCCCGCGACCCGGCCCCGGATAAGCGGAAGGAAATGGATGGATGTATGGATGGATGGATGGATGGATGGATGGATGGATGGATGGATGGATGGATGGATGGATGGATGGGCTTTACAATCTGTGCAGCATACAAATCCCTCTGTCACGGCTCCCTCGCATCGGGAGAGAAAAAGCTTTTTTTTGCGCAAAAATAATTTTAATAGTGAGAAAAAAAAAGGAGGAAACCTCAGGAAGAGCAACAAAAGGACGTTTCTGTCTTTCACGGTTGGACAGAAGAGCAAAAGATGTCATGTGTACAGAATGAACAACACAATAGAGTTACAACACATTCAATGTATATGACAATTATGATTCATTCAATAAGAGAAGTAGGAAGAATAATGATGGGGAAAAATTGCGATAATCATTATGATGATTAGGATAATAACAGCCGCAGTGGGTATAATAGATTAGTAATGATGATAAAAGCATCCATATAAATGTGACAGATAATAACAATAGTAGCAGTGGGTGTCTGGAAGGATCAAGGTCCTGGTTTAACCATTATAGGTTAAGTTTTTTGTTTGATAGGTTATTACGGCATATCATAATAGAACACTAAGCTAGGTTTGTACTCATTCATACTCCACGTATCAACATATACAAATAATCATATCTTACTTATTATTATTATATTCCTTTATTGATCCCCATGGGGAAATCAACATACAGAAACAGAAATAAATCATATCTTACTTAGAGGATATCGCCAGATGACATCTTAATGTTTCTATTTTAGGATTGTTTACAGATGTCCTTGACAGTTCTACCAATATATTATGGAAGGAAGATATGCACTCATTAATAGATAGAATAGAAGTATGGGGGATATTCATTCAAATGCAACAAGTGTTTCAAAGTAAAAGCACAGTCTGAAAAGAGCACTGACCAATCAAAAAGCCTCTAGGGTAACACCCCAAGGCTTTTTGGGGCTTTATGGTCGACACCTTTTCTTTAATTTATATTCCTGTGGGTGCAGACCTGGAGAGTCTGGCGGCTCAGTGTGATTCAGACTGTCTGCCAGATATTGACCCAACTGAAACAATGAGAGCAACTAACTGTCCAAAATCGATGCCATTAAAGGGCCATTTAACTTTCTCTATGCCTCATTTCATCTGACCCCTTTGAACACCAGCTGCATTAATCTGTTTCAGTTGGATGCAATTTGGGATTTGGCAAATCTGCTTATTCATTAAAAGTCACTCAGCGCAAATAGAAAGAGGCAGAAAGCTGTTTTTTTGGAGCTAGACCTTTTTATTGTTATTAACTTTGAATTTAAGGAGTGAAGAATTGACAACACTTGCTAAAATATTCTGTCTTCCATCCCGCTGTTTTTTTTCTTTTATATCTGAGCAAAAAAAAAATAAAAAAATCTTTTGAAGCTCCTTCTCATTCAGACAGACACAGGAGGGTAGTTAAGTGCTTGCATCGGCCATTTACATCATATTCCCCGACAGTGGAGAGAAAAATTAATTGTTTTTATTTATTGCCAGGCAAATTGTATCGCCTATACATGCCTAATACATGGGGGTATTTTTTATTAATATACACTCTTGTTACTGTGTTTCATCAGTTTCAAATTGAAATCTATTCCGAGGAATGAGCCAATAACTGCTGCCTGCTTGAAAATCCAACAAATATGACACTTCCCACAACAAGAAGCCTCATTAGTCAGCCTATCAAGAGGCTGATGGTTCAACCAAAACCAGCTGAAATCACATTACCTTAAACCGACGTCCAGTCCAACCTGGTCATTACTTTAAATCAGTCCCACCTTTTTCTCGTCGCTCACACCTCAGGTGTTGTTTGCAAAGCTTGACGCCGAGGGCATTAAAACAGCGGCTGTCAGAGTCTCTAAACTTGTGAGATGACAGGTTATTAAAACTTTGTCCAATAAACAAGCTAGCTGTGAGTTCACAGAGTACGTATCAGTTTTAATTGGCTAGTGTGAACAAAAACAATATAAGAAAAATGTCCTTTTTTTTTGGTTTCCATTGTGTTTTGGACCAAATAACATTCAATACATGTGGTTCCATACCTTCAGTGTGCTCAGGCATAAAGTGGAGATAGCAACAACAGCTGAGGCTCAGGTGACCTTTGACCCGTTATGAAATTGTCCCGCTCCACCTGAACCGTGAGACACTGTAGCCCCCTGTATCGTCCAGGATCGGCTTAACTGGACCTGCTAGTAGAAAAAACGTGTTTCATATTGAAGCTGAATTGTCCTCCAGTGCTGCAGACATGTGGACCGTCTCTCACACGTCTGGCTGTGTAGGAAGCATAAACCAATCTGGATGTGAGCGTGTAGGCTCAGACTCGGGGGAATTATTATTTTCGGCTCTGTGGATTCTGTCACAGCATGGGTAGTGCTGGAGGAAAAGATTTAGTTGTTATGAGATGAGTAAAAACTGTGGCTGTAGCAGCTACCATCGGGCGTATGTGACAAACCTACTGTCAGCCTTCATGTTGGGGTGATTTGAACAGCAGGTTGAACTGTATTTCAAACCTTTTTACCTTTGCATACAAATTATAAAAACCTTCATGAGCATGATCCCTCCTGTTATCTCTGTTAGGGTGTTACCAAAGGACTATGCTGGTTACTTTGATACCATTCATGCATTTATACCAAGGGAGCTGTCCCTTTAATATCACTGATAGTGGGACGATGCTGGGAATCGGTAAGCAGGACATTTTTATAGAAATATATATAAAAAAAACATATCTGGTTATAATATCTATGTTTCTCCCTTTTAGTGCAATATTTAAAAAATTATACTGTGATTAGGGCAGTCACAGATTTTCACTACGTGAATATTGTGGCCAATAAAAATAATAATACCGATAATATTGCATTATGCATATAATTTAAAAATAGAAAAATAATCAGTAAAATTCGTCTTCAACTTTTTATATTGTGGCAATAGAATTACACTTAAAATACAAGTGTAAAGAGGTGGATAGTCTCTAACCACAACTTCATATATTTAATGATTTAAGAGGCGCATAATCATATGTATATTATAAACATGATCAATATTTTATTAATAAATACCAAGGTTATCGTCATACTGGTATATCACGACGGCCCTAATTATTATAGTTATAAAAGATTTTATCCATATTTGCACGACCCATCCTCCTCATGTTAATTAACCTGATCTAATGCTGATTATTGTAAAGCGCTCTCCGGAAACGTGCATCCCTTCTTTGACCATCAGTCTGCAGGATACCAGAGACGACATAGTTGCTTCATAGTTACCTCGGAGGCTGAGGGCTTTCAGCTGGTCCCCAGAGTCACACACTGAGGCTGCATACGTAATTATGAATCAGTGTATGCCTGCATATTCTACCTCTTATCCTTTTCCTTTTCACTTCACACCTGCGTTGTATGTAAAGTACTGTGTTAAAGGAGCTGTATTTAGTATTCATAGCGTTAATTTAGCGCGCAAACAATAATTATCTATATGAAGATATAGTGGAAGTTATGTCTACCTGAGCAGTGTGTGTTGCTGTCAGAGCTTCTCCTTGCTGTGTTGCAGTCGGGCTTTTATATGTTAGTGCATGTGAGCTTGTTTTTTTTTTTGTACCGCTACTACTACACACTGAGAGTTGAATCATCAGTTACTCAGCAGGTGACTCATCCTTTAATGAAAGCAGGCAGGCTCTAGATGTTAGTGGGCGGTTCCCCTTCAGGAAGGCTCTGTGATTTAATCGGAGTTCAATGCTGCATCAAAACATTTATCATCCAGGTTTAGAACCATTCAACCAGTGGGTCTTATTGACTGCAGCCGCTCACAGCACAGTGGGTTTGCTGCTCCACAGCTTTGAATAGTATGCACAGTGCATCATGGGAATTAAATCTGCTTGTTGCAATTTCTCATTTGGATGCACTGTATTACAGTCAGGTCATGTTAACACCTGCTCTGAATTTTTAAATATCCTCCCCTGTCGAACAGATGGGATGTGCAATACACATTGAAAAGGCAAAGATGCTAACCTGCATAGAGCATAAACGGAGTCATGTAGACGGAGTTTGTTTTTTAAAAGCTGTGTTTTATGCTGCATTTTATAGAGGTACAATGTGGGCAATATCAAAAAAAGAAAAAAAAAGTGTGAAGGAAATAAGCATGAATAAATACATTTAAAAAATATACAATATTACCAAAATATAGTTGTGATGTTTTTAAAACTTTAAAAAAAAGTTATTGCCATTTATGTGATTAGCTGCTGCTTTGGTCTTAATGAGCTGACAGCCAATGGCATAACTTTTTGTGATTATTTATTTCATTATCTAGTTCATAATGTCTTCTTTATGTTTTAATATAAAGGTCCTCAATATGGAATTAAGAGCGTATTGCCTCCACACGGTCTGAGACTATGAAGTCTGCCTGATGTGCTAAAAATGATTCTACTTCATCCCATGCTGTGTTTGTTTGTGCAGCAGCAGCAACAAAAGAAAAAGGCAGAAAGCTTTTTTTATTGTACTGTTTGGGATTCAACTGATCTTTGGTTTGAGGAGTAAAGAATCAACAACACTTACTAAACTTTTTTTATCTTCCTCCCTGCTGTCTTTCTTTTATATATGTGCAAAAAGCAAATTCTTGTGAGGCTCCTTTTGCTTCTTTTAGCAGTAAAGCTCAGGACGCAGGAGAGAAGATAAGTGCTCGCAATCTCTGCCCACAGCCAATTAAATATTCCCCAACGGAGGAGAGGAAGAATTGTTGAAATTGGACTTTTTCGATTTATTTTCAGGCCATTTGTATTGCAGTTGTATGAATACAAGAGCATTCAATGTTATACACTGTGGCTAATGTGTTGCATCAGTTTCAAGCTCAAACCTTTAGTGAGGAATGAGCCAATAGCATCTGCCTGGTTGAAAATCAATCAAATATGACAATCCCCACATCGAGCAGCCTTCGGTCATGAAGGGCCTATAGACATTGTTGGCTTCATGGTTTCCCGTAGGACTCTGCTGATCAAAGGCGGAATTATTGCAATGCTGTCTAGGGACACACACACACACACACACACACACACACACACACACACACACACACACACACACACACACACACACACACACACACACACACACACACACACACACACACACACACACACACACACACACACATCCACAGCTAGCCAACAATCATCCCCCAGCATCATACGATCACAACCCAGCATTCCTCCCATGAGCCATTGTTATATTTTGATAAGCCCAGATCCTCGCCGCAAGAAAGATGTCATTAAGCCTCTCTGTTTGAGTGTGACATGTTTTGAGATTGGATCATTTCCACAGGCGGAAATGAAACAAAGCAATTGACCAGAACCCCCCCCAACGGACAGTGAACAGACAATAAGAGGTTGATGGAAGCGGTTGATGGTAAAGATGGAGTGGAAGTGCCAGTTCCCTAAATAGCAAATCTCATCCATCAAACGGCCCAACAAACAAAAAGGTATCCCCGCTGTATTACATTGGAGCTTTTGTCAAGGTTGTGATCCTGCAATTCCTAAGCCTTCAGTAAGTCTGCTTGTACACATAAGCAGTTAATTACCATCAAATACCCTCCAATTCTGTTTGATCACACAATGGAAACAATCCTCTTTTGAAAAAGAAACAATTTTGGTCTTTTGTCAAGCTGAAAACAACCTGTTATTACGAATGAAATATACGTTAACAATACAGGCGGCACATGAGATAAACTGCTGCTGTCTCATATGAACTGTTCTGCAGTGCATCGAGGCATTTCCTTCTGTGAGGTGGAACAAATCTATTAAAACCGGCTACCAAATGTTTTTAGAAATAAAGCACATCGTTCTGTCAAGTGGAGAAGAGCTTTCAGAACCCCGAAAAGAGGATTTTCCTGTTTGAAGCACATATCTGTAGCATTAAAAAATGGCTACTTATATATATATGAAGTCTTAAAGTGCAAGTTATCTTTGGTGTAAAGGATTCCAGAGGTCAAATCACATTCATTTCCTGCACTTCCAAGGCTTTGAGGGGCTTAAAACTCTCCCAGCAGAAGACAAGCAAATTAAAATGACCTTGCTCTTTGATTGAAACTCAAAAGTTGGTGAAAAGAATGTGAATAGATTAGAAAAGGGCCTTTTATTTTATTTTAAAGGAATGTGCAAACAAATGGATGATTATGATCTTTATTCTGATATATATTTCCTAAACATCACAGTACTGTTTTTTTTAAAACACAATGATACAATGACACCATTAAATTCATGAATGTCAAAACTTTTAATACTTTTAATATTTAAAAAGAAATCTCTTAGCAGCTTACTCAGTGGCTAGTGTTAGCCACATAAGCTAGCCAGCTACTCTTTGAGGTTGGAGAGTACATTGACTCACATTAACAAACATCTAGCTGAAATGTAACACTTTACGTGAAACCTGTGAGGGATGTTAGCATTAGCTTTCACTGCTAGTTTGATCATTGTGGCTCAAGCTACAAGCTTCAGACATTTGGTCGATTCTCAGTGTAAAAATGTATTCGTTTGAGGCTGAAATACTAAAAGTGGTTAATAATCAGCATCAAGTTTATCTGATAATGTTAACTACATGTTCGCTACTACCAGTAGGCAATTTGAGGTGGGTTGCCATCCAAAATTGGCCAAAACTCATCCCCCTTGTTACCTTCCATCCCCCTTTTTTTATCCCCTTGCAGCACAGGGGTTGTTTAGTAGAATATATATTCGTCTAGTCTGTCTGACTTTGAGGTTTGTTATAATCCATGGCTCTGAAATATCATAATCATTCACCAGGTGTAGATTGTTATCTCAGCAGTCGCTCTGCAGCACGTTTCAGTAGCGTCTCTCACTGTGCCGTGGATTGATGAATCCACGGTGCTGTCCGTGGTGCTGAAAATAGCGGGCGGTTCGAAATGAAGAGTCGGCCAGAGTCTGTGTGGCACTGATACAATCTGTGTGGTACTGATACACTGATACTGTTTTTTCATATTGTTTACCTGCATATATATATATCTGGCAACATACTGTTCATCTACAAAAAGAAGGAAAAGCTGTATATTCTTATTCAGAACAAACAGAGACTGAAAATAGATATAAGGTTAGAATATATGCTTTGTGTTGGTTAAGATCCTCATGCTGGCTGCAGGTCTGCGAGGTGTTTGTTGTCTCATTAAAATGGCAATCTCAAAGATTTTCACTGAGATAAATATGAATAAAGGAGTTATAACAATGGTGAGCCTATGATAAAAGTATTGCAATATTTATATATTTGCAGTCTTACAAACTGGGTGTTTGAGGCTACGTTCACAGTAAAACATGCTGTAGTATTGAATTCAGGACACAGCCCTATTGTAGTTCACTACTGAAATCTTAAGGATTGCCACATTAAAGCCTCTGTATTTTTCTGGCCTTGGCGGTTCGAGTGGCAGAAGCTGCACTCGCATCTCACAACTGAACAACTCTCAAGGACGTGTTGGCCCAGAGCCTTTGTTTATCCTCGAACCCGGCTTCAGATGAGAGCTGATCCCTCTCCATCGGTTTCAATGTCATTGTAATCCCAGCGTATTGGCCCAACCTGCAGGATCCGTCCATCAACGGAGATATTTATAAAAAAAATAAGAGGAATAACCTGATATTGCAGCTTTCTGCTTTAGCTCTCTAGTCGTATTCAGAAGGAAAAAGGTAGTGTTGTCTGAAACCAGAGAGAATACATTTACCTTAATCATCTAGTGCAGTGGTTCTCAAATGGGGGTACGTGAAGGCACTCCAGGGGGTACGTGAGATTTTTAAAAAATATATTTAAAATTAGCATCCTTTCAAAAATCCTATAAAAATAGTTATTTAATAAATATTCAATAAAATATAAGTGTAAGTTCATCGACTGAATTCAATGCAACAATGCAATTGTCAGTGTTTAATAAATCAGACACTGATGGCACAGCGCTGTGTATTGCATCTTTTTTCCAACCTAAAATGCTTTGCACTGGTCAGGGGGTACATCACTGAAAAGAGGTTGAGAACCACTGATACTATTATGGCTTTTATGGAAAAAAGAAAATATGGATGTCTGTCAGCCTTTAAGCTGTGTCTCATTTCTTATTTCTGTCTTTTTCTCTGACGGCTATTGTTTCAACCATACGTTACCTTTTTCTTTTAAATCACCATCAAAGCAATTCAATCTCCTTTTTTTCCGCATTCTCTCTCCATCTTCTGCTTCCTCCTATAATCACAACTGTGCATTTTGATTATTTTCACATCCTGTATTTCAGTCAGGTTCTTTTTGCTTTCCCCTTTTGCCGACCTCAAACAACCTGTTGATTAGAGGACAAATGGTTTGAGGACGTTTTAATTAAGACTGCAACCTCCCAGGAGGAGTCTCACGCGCTTCACAAAATACAAGTTTCAGAGAGTAATCAATGAAAAGGGGATTCAACCATTCTGGTGTCGATACAAAGGGCAAAAACTTTTTGACTGAAGAGTGCACCGACTCATTCCCAGAGTAAATTACACTCTGGGGAAAGCATAACGCATTAAAAGTCAGTGAGGTCTGAGGCAGCACCACACAGCATGGTGTTTGCTTTTTATTCAAATGTTCTTTTTCTTTCTCTGTTCCGTTCTTCATTCAATATCAAAGGTCTTTCTTTTTGAGTTTAGTTTCTTGTTGGTTTTTAGTTTTCAGGCCACTTTGTTTCAACATGAATACTCTCAGTCTTTAATAAACAAACCAGCCCAAACTTTGAATTTCAAACACAAAACCTCTGGAGATATTCAGCATCCATTCATTCAAGAAGTTTAATCAGACTGAGAAATGATGAAAAAAAAAAAGAAGCACGGTTTGGATGTAAAGCAGCACCTCTAACTTTCAACAGTGGTTTCCAGGCCGTCCACCAGGAATCGCTGAAAATATATTTGCCAGCTTAAATCACCTATATTTTGATTAACATTTATATATATACATATGAACATTTATATATATACATATGATATACATATCATGTGTGTGTTGTACAAGTTTTGCAGTATTACTTTGTACCTCAAAGATAAGGGTATACTTTGCCTCCCAAGACTTTACCAATTTCCTTTTTGTTTTTCGTCCATGTTGAGGGTTTAGTCAAACTTTTCACCTCCTAGACAAACAACTTAATCCTCATGAAAAGAACAAACCAACTCTTCCTGTCTTCCATGCTGAATCTCCCAGTTGTTTATTTGGTTTAGAGTTTTTTTTTAAATGTTATTTTCAGGGCTTTGATCACGGCAAAAGAAATCTGTTTTCCTCTCAAGTTTTTGGACAACAGACATAAAACAGAAGCTATCTGCATGGTTGAACAACACTAAAGTGTAACTGTGTCAGTATCTTAACAAAGCAGCTATACAAGAACTTCCCCCCCCCAAAATGTGTACAATTGTAATAAATCATGATTTAAAAATATGATATGTAACTTATCTGCATTGAAATGTCTAAAAACAGCTCGACTATGTTATATATTTGTCCAATTGTGTATTTACATTATCACAACGGTTCCCAACAATGTTAAAAACCAGAGAAACCTGTCATTTAAATCAAGGTTACTGTCTGTTTCATACGGTCTCCTGTCAATGGCTTCATCTCCTCTAGTGTTTGTCTGCCAGAAGCTGTTATATATTTACTGTTTTCCATTTAAATCCATGTTTGCACTTTTTATAACCTGGACAATTTGTAGATATTTCTTTTAAGGGGATGGATTTTTAGCTATCAGACGACAACACACGATTTCAAGCTGTTTCACGATAATCACCAAACTCCACCAAAGACCGCTAGCAGCAGAACAACATGATGAATCAGACTTTTCCTATTTAATAATTTCTCTACAATAACCTTCCTCCTCTCGTTGTTTCCTTCAGGTTACGCTCCAGTCACAGGAATGTGCCACCCGGTCCGGAGCTGCACCCTCAACCATGAAGACGGCTTCTCCTCGGCCTTCGTCGTGGCTCACGAGACCGGACACGTGTAAGGTTTTTCATTTATTTTATGTTCGTCCTCCTTTTGTCTGTGTCGGTGCTCCTAAACACATTCGCTCCAAGGTGACACTGTGTGTTGTAATGTGAGTGAAAAACATTGCCCTTCTGCATGTTGAGTGTGAATGTCTTCCCTGGGCCTCGATTCCCTCTGTGATCTCTATGATAACTGACGTGGGGGACCTTTAAGCGGATCGGCCTTCAGCCCTCTGACAGTGAACATGTTTTTCTTTGTTGGATTCCATGGTTTATTTATCGAGCACATGTCCAAACACACAAGCCACTGTTTGTCATCACATCCCCCTTTTCACTCTTTCCACCCATGAGTACGTCTCACACATAGTCCTCACTTATTGCGACATATCTCATCAGCAACACGGATCACAAATGCACTTCATTTCTTACAGTGACACACACACACACACACACACACACACACACACACACACACACACACACACACACACACACACACACACACACACACACACACACACACACACACACACTGTGTGGGGAAAGAGAGACAATTTCTTAAAATTCAATTTGAAGATCAAATCCCTTAAAGCAAAAAGAAAAGAAAAATCCTAAAACAGTAGATAAACAAGAGGACGATTAACCAAGGGCCCTTTAGCAATAAATGTAATGCAAGAGAGTTTTCTTTTAAAATGTTGAAGTGCCCTCTCATCACAATCATTTGCAGTAGTGCAGCCTGTTATTTTCTATGGTTTGATTGATTGATTTCCTCACCCCAAGTCCCTACTCGGCCTCTGATTGGCTAGAACTCGTTGCCTTCTTCTGAGACTTCGTTATGTTTTAATGCCGATGAACATGATTGGTGGAAGGTCGGCGGAGTTAATGATTTCCAATGAGATTTGTATTTTTCCTAACGATGGCAGTCTTCTTGTATAGAGCTCTCAATGTCCTGATTACGGGGTCATTTTTGTTGCTATAGCTATATAAGGAATACAATTACAGAGATACTGCAGGAATATATATATATTTATGGATGATTTGATCACAGATATGTTTATAATTATTTATTTGATCACAGATATGTTTATAATTCTTATTCATACCCAATAATCAGTGTTCTATTCACTGTATTTGGTATTTTAAGAGTCTCTGTACAATAGCCATGTTGTTTTGAAAGAATGAGGTTCATGATTTTATCAGTGAACCACTTTACTGTCTGTGTGACTCTAAAGAAGAGGTCAATAGGCCATTGGTTGTTATTATAATTAATATTATCAGCGTCAATATAATTCACACATAGATGCACCGATATTTAAAACTAGTAATGGGAAGAGGTTTTATTTTTGTTCAAAGCAAGTATTTGAATAAAAATACATAATTTATTTCTTAATGAAAGAATGATTTATTTTTAGCTTTCGGTCTAAAGGACCTTCATCAAGTTATTCTCTGCATATATTTAAGTGTGTATATTTATTCTACCAGTTGGAGATTTTAAGATAAAGCCTGGTCAAACATTTAGGTTTTCCTGCATTTAATGATTTGGATTTAAAGTGTTTTTATGTAAATAACCAGTATAGCTGACAGTAACATAGTGAAAAGATAACTTTCTGAATTTTTGACGGTTTACTCTGTTTGAATTTGGGATGATTGAAGTTTTTTTGGGGGACGTTTCAAGGTGGTAAAAAAAAGTCATACTTAGAAAAAATTGTAATTGGCCAGGAAAATAGCTCATAGCTGTGATGGGTTGATGTTTCTCGAACCAGAGGAAAAAAACCCATCAACAGTTATTCTTGAAACAGTTTTTGCCATCAGCTCAGGGTTTTTGAAAATGTGGTCATTAGGAACTCGTATACAGTACATCTTGATAATATTTCAGACTAATTACTATGCTACCACAATAAAAAGTGTAGGTCCTCAGAGGCTCAACGGCCTCCTCAGATGATCTTTGTAGCTGTCAAAGAGTCCGGGGAGACGTTGATTCAGTCAGCAGCAAACGGAGAAGAACAGGGTGACATTGAAGAGAGGCGATGAAAAAAACCCAACTAAGACACATGGACATGATGTGCCAGACCCGTTCACTCACATCACACTGGGATGACAGCCGGGTCCAGTCTGGGTGCACAGTAGAGCCTTGTGTTGTAAAAAGTGATAACATTATACCATGACCATTTACAACAGAAAAAAACAAAAACCGCGTTCAAATTATTAAACAAGATTGTTTATGAAAACACACAAACAAATATCTAAATACCTTTTCATAAGATATCATACAAACCGTTGTATGAGGATTCGCTGACTCAGGCTAATTTCTCTTGTGATGGTAACAAAGCAGAACACAGACCATTGCAATGATTTTCTGCAATGAAATCGACCTCGCACATTGATTTAGAATAGCATCTAAATATTGACTAAAACTATTCCTGTTTCCTCACATGTGCTAGACAATCACAAATGAGTAATGTCTGTTTCCAATGCTTGAAAGAGCAGCGTAAAGGATTCTGTGGTTGCCAGCTGTGATGGAAAAGATTGGAACCAACTGAATACGATTCCACTCACTCGTCCCTTTCAAGGCTTGTTGGAGAACTACGGTGGCCTTCATGTAATGTAAAAACGTTAAAGTCTCTCTCTTGAGCCAGTGTTTGGTTTGTTCGTTCTGGGCTACTGTAGAAAACATGGCGGACTCCATCAGGAGGACCCGCTCCTTATGTAGATATGAAAGTAACGAAAACACAACGATTCTCATTTTCAGGTGATTTTACATTAATGAAAACACAGTTATGAATATTATATCCCATTTCTGCCATGGAATCTCCCTAAATCCTTCACACTGGTTCTTTACAGTAAGTCAACAAAGTGTCAGTATTGTTGATTAAATTTGATTTATATAAATGGAGCGGGATAATCCACTCCTAGTTAAACCTTAACATAAACAACAAAAGCTTAAAATGATGTTACAAACTAAACCAATACTGTTCAACTCAAACTATGGTTTTGCACTCTAGAATACTTTCTTTCAATGTCAAACTCATTTCAGTATAAAAAGCAATATTGTCTCAAAACTCCATAAAGCACATTTTGTTTTTGCCATAAAGCACATTCAGCCGCTGACAGTTGATTTAACATTTCCAAATAGAATGGAGTCCCTGCAATGGAAAAAAAAGAATCCAACCCCATTGAATCCAGCATGCTTTTCTGTATTTTTATTTTTTTGCACATGTCAAAAGGAAGAACATTTTCACACACTGACGCCACAGCTGCAGAAGTGCTTCAACATCTCATGCATTTCTAAAAATAACCTAATTGCGTTCCAGTGTTGGTGACACTGCTACGTATGGTATCAATGCCCCATCTGCTGACACATGTAATTATTGATGCTCACTGAGCGTTCTCAAAACACCAACAAGGACGGTGCAGGATGTACTGTATTAGGGTCTGATTGATTATGTCAACAAGCATAATCACTATTAATTTGGTCGATATCGAGATCACGATTATCTAATTACTCATTGACTTTGGATACATCATGCACTGACTGTAGAAAGCCGACCTAGAACTGGTTGCCGCGCACCACAAAGGGGGAAATGCAACTCCATGAAGATAAGGGGAGCTGTGCATTTATATAACCAAACAAAATATGAGAAACTTTGCGATACATAATGCGGAACAATAATTGTTTGAAGCCAAAATCGTAATTAAAATTGGATTAATTGCACAGCCTTAGGATGCACAGCAGTGCTCAGTGAAAACATAAGCTTCTATCCAAACCTTTTTGTGTTTGTTTCAGCTTTGTCTCACTGTTCATCCAGGATTTTTATGTGTTTACAGTTAAAAAAAAACATGTACAGTACCAGTCAAAAGTTTGGACACACCTTCTCATTCAACTACTTTGAAGAATCTAAAATATAAAACATATTCTGGTTTGTTGAGCATTTGTTTGTTTACCACATAATTCCATATGTGTTCCTTCATAGTCTTCAATATTAATCTACAATGTAGAAAAAAATAAAAATAAAGAAAAACCATTGAATGAGAAGGTGTGTCCAAACTTTTGACTGGTACTGTATCTTCATCAAAACTCTATCATATTCTTCTTACAACATGCACAACATTATAGCACTATGCATTACATATGAGGCAGCTATTGGAAAAACATAATATGAAGACAAACTGATGCTAAAGACCAATGGAGCCAAATGCAGTACTAACAAACCAAACAAAGAGAAGAGCCCACCATCTGTCCTTTTTATAAACCAATTCTTCCTATCTGTTCAAGACAGTTAAATGAAAGTTGTTAGGTATTTTTAATCAGTTTCATTAGCGACTTTCTAAGTTCACGTAACAAACAAACACTGCTGGATCCAATTCTTTTTCAAAACAGAAAATGTTTAGTGCAGATATCAATAGTCTGTTCACATCAATACATAATGATCATAAACGGTTTGAAGCATCGTTTCCTCAGAATCACTTTAAAATACTCTTTTGTAGGTTTTATCATTTTGATGTTTTTTCCATCAAAGCAGTGGAGAATAAAGAAAACACATAGGAAATGTTCATTCATCCCAAAGTTGGCCAGTATTGATCTCATATATATATTCTATTTTATAACAACATGTTGAAGTAAAAAGAAAGTTCACTCTTGACCTTTTGAAAAAGTGTTTTGACGAAACAATCCCAACTTTAGGTCCCTTTAACTAGCTTTCTCTGAAACTTTCCGAGACATCACTGATGAAACGGAAGAAGAAGAAGAAGAATCTTTTACTTCTTATGTTACTCACTGACATGCTGTTCAAATGATGTTAAAGTGATGTTAAGCATGACTTTTAGTATCGTACTTAGGGCACTGTTGAGATTGGAAACCAATCGCAAATGTCAACCTGTGATCGTGACACCTGTTCGACTCCGGCTGGAGACCTTTGAGTACTGTTTGCTCTGAAATTAAGGCTCAAAATGTGCAAAGGAATACTTTAAATAAGAGAAGAAAGATGGATGTGATTTAGACGTATGGAAAGTCTTGGGAATGGTTTACTCAGTTCTTTGCTGTTTCCGCCCTCAACAATAGTTACTGTAGTTATTTTAAGTTCAGTCAAACAAACACAGGACTTTCATCCAGGAAAAGGACTTAACTCGTTAGTCAGTGAAGTTACAGTCAACCACGCTCTCTTTCTAATCCTAATTTAGAGGTTTTGTTGACTAAACCCTCAACTTCCTGTGAAGATGGAATTATTTTTGGCACTTTACACAATAACTGACGCTAGAGGGATTGGTAGAGAGATAGGATAGAAAGAGTCTCAAAGAGTTTTATGGTGTGAGAATGAGTCGGTGTTTGTGGTGAATTTGAAGTATAGAAGAGCACTTTCGGGCTTGCACCTCATAATCCATAAACAGCTCAGAGTTTAAAATGTGTAAAAGGAGTTTTGCAGAAACATTTATTTCTCAAAAAGATATTTGAATGTCATTTTTTGTTATTCATGCGTGTTGAATTATGCATGTGTTCTTCTGATTTAACAGAAATATGATTATTTCTGTTTTGCACGTCACTCAACATTTGCACAACCTTTTCCGTGATATTTTCTCTCCAAACCTGCCTGTTTGTTCTGGTTTATTTTAATTGGGTTGGCTGACAGTCTGCTACACTCAGTCCAGGTTCTGGCATTGAGGTGTCTTGATGTCCTGCAGTCTGGCAAATGCTCGTCTCTCTCTTTGGAACAGGTTGGGCATGGAGCACGACGGCCAAGGCAACCGCTGTGGAGACGAGACAGCCATGGGGAGCGTGATGGCTCCTCTGGTGCAGGCGGCCTTCCACCGGTACCACTGGTCCATGTGCAGCGGACAGGAGCTGAAGAGATACATCCAGTGAGTTCATGGGTACAGTTAATAAACACATGTAGAAGTGGAAATGTTTAAATTCATTATCTAAAAGAATAGGAATGCTGATGCGTTGTTGACCATATTTGACTTCAGAGCAGCCTAAATAAATGAACTTGAAAGATATTAGGATGTGAAATCCTGGTACAGTTGATGACAAGCATTGGAAGACAAAATCATTATGTAGAAAGCAGTCAGAGAACTCAACCCTCTGCCGCAACCTCATGTTTCAATGCAAGAAAACGTTTAGACATTTTCATCCGGATCTACTTAAAAATCGAGCCATCATAGAGAATCATGCTGAATGGCTGCCATGATTATTTTTTAGAGAATACCTAAATCTTTTCTGGATATAAAGGAACTTTTTAAAGGATACATCTTGCAACATTTCAACTATGTTAAACCCATAACCGTTACTTTATTGCAACTACATGTGTGCACAATTCATTCATTCAAGAGTTATGGCAGTTTACATCTGATAAGTTTTAATCCATTATAGCATATAAAAAAACCTTTTGTCTTTTTGAATCAGATTAAATTTAAAAAGCAGGCTGACAAAAAAAATATAAAAAGAGTGTGATCTATTCTTGAGACAGTAGATCTTTAGACAAGCACCGAACATATTTCAAACGTGAAAGCACCACTTTCGTTGGATACAGTTCATCATTTGAAATAAAATCAAAAAGAGCAGCATGCCATGTTTAAACAGACCATCGGGGTTTGGTCCCTCAGCTGTACGAGAATTGATTTCTGACAGAGAAAGATCAGTAGTGCGCCGACACCAAACGAATCACGGCGAATCAATGGAGACGACAATGGCAATGTGCAATCAACCGACATACAGGGCACTGGATTTTTCCGTTTCTTTTCTTTTTTTTTCGAGCAGCTCCCGGCTATTTCAAGTGGATCCATTGCAGAGAAAAAATCAATATGTGGTATGAAAATTGCTGCTGCAGTATGATAATGTAAGATGATAAACGGGAATGCTTTGGTTCTCCTGAGGGGGACAGATAGAGCTTGGTGATGTAGCTGCGATGAAATATGTCAATATATGAAGTACAGACAATCATTATGACTTACTCTGAGTTGGGCTTCTCCTTGAAAAAAAAAATATATATAATAAAGCCAGGCTGGGATTTACTGCAGCCAAGCTTCTTTTCAGCAGCTGCCTACATGAAGCCTAATCCGTCCAAAAACTGAAATACAAACGCAGATTTTTTAGATAGAATATTCACAGGTATAAAAGGAGCTACATCTGCTCTGCATTTTTAAAACATGGCTTTGATTTTGGTTTGTTGGCTCGTTAATTAGGTGGAAAACTAAAGCACGTGATGATGGAGTTTCACATAATTCAAGGTAAAACAAATTGAGGGAGGTGGAACTACTTTTACGGCAGCAGTCCTGTCGTATTCCCCACAGTGAAGCTCTGAATTGCTTCTACTCAGTCAATTTTTAATTACTGTCTCAACTCCTCCTGGGGCTGCCCGGTGGTGTCGCGGGTCCAGCTCTCGGGTTAGACGGGCCTTCTGTGTGGAGTTTGCATGTTCTCCCCGTGTCAGCGTGGGTTCTCTCCGGGTTCTCCGGCTTCCTCCCACAGTCCAAAGACATGCAGCTTAGGTTAATTGATGACTCTGAATTTCCCGTAGGTGTGGATGTGAGCGTGAATGGTTGTTTGTCTATATATGTCGGCCCTGTGATAGTCTGACTCCAGCCCCCCCCGCAACCCTTAACTGGATAAGCGGTTATGGAAGATGAATGAATGAATGAACTCCTGCAAATCGTAGCCTACAGCCTTTGAGCCGCTTGATGTCTTTTAGCATGAAACATCTGGGCAACCAGAGTTGAGTTTCACAGACGTAAAACGCCCGAAAAAACGTTGAAAAAACGTTGAAAAAAACGTTGAAAAAACGTTGAAAAAACGTTGAAAAAACATCGAAGGAGACGCAACTAGGGTGACAACGGCATCTTTGTTTAAAAAAGAAACTCTGTCGATCAGAAATTCTGAGATTTCTCTCTGAGTTATGATCAAATATACGTTTAAAGCAGAAGAATGCAAGAAAAGAGGTTTGTCTCTGATGTAAAGTTATATGTGAGTAAATGCCTGACTATCTTTGCAGCCTAACTTAAAAAATAAACACCACCATGTCTTCATCAGGATAGCGATATTGATTCTCTGTTCAGCTTCCGACATCAACATCTCCTCCTCTTCTTCTTCCTTCCTTCCCTCGCAGCACGTACGACTGTCTGCTGGACGACCCCTTCAAACACGACTGGCCACAGCTCCCCGAGCTGCCTGGCATCAACTACTCCATGGATGAGCAGTGTCGCTTCGACTTCGGAGTGGGCTATAAGATCTGCACCTCAGTGAGTACATGCCCCTCAGGCTTCCGTTTAGTGGACACGAGCTACAGTTACCGGCTCAGTGTGTGGTATGTCCCCGGAAAACGTTTCTGTAAGAGAAAGAGATAAGAGCGAAAGATAGAATCCATTTTCTCTCAGAGATCGAATGGAAATGCTACTTCAGACGAGCAGAGCAGAGACAGAAACACGTGCAGGAGATGATGACGGCGGCCTTCCAGGCTGCTGACTTTTTAAATATCAGCGAGATCCACACTGATGTTAGATTAGCGAGCACTTCAAACGCACATCTGCTGACTTTTGCACAGTCACACCTGCTGTCCTGATGGTTCTCTCTCTGCAGATGGAAGGGTGATAACAACTTGTCCTCTCCATTCGCTGGTCACATCACTTTGATCTACACTGGCTTATAATTGATGTCACATTTCTATGAAAGGGATGAATAATGGCGCTAATTAGAGCCTTGATCTAACAGATATATATATATAAAAAAAACTAGATTCATCACCATTCAAGGGGTGAATTTTCAAGCCTTACTTTCATCAAAAAAGTTTTCCGATTGAAAGTTCAAAGAAGTGCTGGAAGGAGTTCTTTTTCTTGGACTTGAATTGAGCGGGAAATGGAGCACAAGCTGCAAAAGTGAGTTTAGAAAGTCTGAAAATCGCAGCAATGGATGTGAAATTGATTTGATGAAGGCCTTGATACATCAGGTCATGCAGAGAACTAAAAAGCTGTTTCTGTCAAACAAAAATCTGAAAACTTGCAGGGGGTGAGTCATCTTACATCGGGATTTTTGGGGAGATATGTGTGTACTTTGATGACCGGGCAGATCCATGGGGAGATTCTGACCAAGATCTTCACTCCATGACTAAGCTCGTAATTTTTCTGGCCTCACGAGGGAGGACGGCTCCATCGTTTGATTTCAGCACGAAAAAGAATCTGGAAGTAAACCTGCTCCGTCTGAGGTTTTAGAAAGTCCAGCTGTATCTTTCACTTTGCTCTTTGCAAATAACTCTAAAGGTTAGTTTTTGGTCCTTTGTATATGTGGTGTCTTATCACATTGCTGAAGAGTGAGTAAGACATTTTAAGACAACTAGATGTTACAATTAACTTCATGAAATGAAATCAAACTGTGAAAAGGTTAAAGCTGTACAAGGTAGCCCCGCCCTAAAGCATACCCTGCTTTATGGTCTGTTTGACTCTAAATAGGAGCATCATTTACTAAATGAACATCATGCTGTATTGAAGAAGACTTGAAACTAGAGATTGAGACCATAAACTCATGTTTACAATGTTTACTGAGGGAATAAATCAAGAGAGAAGTAGAGTCATTTTCTCATAGACTTCTATACAACCAGAGGAGTCGCCCACTGAAAGTTTAAGGCTCTTCGGCGTTTTCGTCACTTCTCAGACCCAGAGATTGATGCTTGATGCTTGAACTTTTCTTCAGCATTGAAGGACTGCTATAATCATCATAATTTAAGTTCACAATCAAATGGCTACTTGTACTGTAAGGGAAAGTGGTAGCTCTTAAAGTGACAATCAAGAACAATCAACCGATGCTGTTGTTCTTAGTTTTTCAGAGCGTTTCAGGGTTTCAGGGCGCATAACTTTATTGTTTGATCTCACCGCTCTCGGGGGCCTTGTTTCCAGACACTGTACTCCACCTTTCCCAGCACCAAATGGCAGACGGATAAAGTGAGCAACTAACAGGCGAACATTGTGGAGCTTTGAGCTGCTAAAGAGCCAAAGATTTATCTCAGTGAGTAGAGACCAATAACAGACCTAAAAGGAGAGAGGATATTGAACTTTGTTTTGCCCGTCGGCCCTGACTCAAAATAAATGCTAATGCTGGTTTTACATATGCTTTATGTGTGGAGCTAATCTGAATAACATGAGGAGCATCAACGGAATAAATGTGAGCCAGAGCAGCGAAACGCAAAAGCAGTGTGTAAAACACTTCACTCTGGTAGAAAACAATTACAAAGAGCCGCCCCAGGCTGCTCAGACACACTCAATCAATCAGGGCCTTAGCCTCTTCCCATTAATTGGCTTTACTGGAGACCTTTTGTTCACACTGCAATGGACCGGCAACCTTTTTCAGTTCCCTGTTTTCCACCAAATGTCTGCAGAGAGGTCTGGAGCCATGAAAACACAGGCAAGAAAAGAACAACGGCGTTTGATATGAAGATATTACCATTTATGGAGAATGTCTATAAGACGGTTTAGTGTTAGAGATAAGACGTTTATGATTATGAGACAAAAAATGACTTTCGCGCCTCAACTACCACAAAGCGCCATTGTTGTCAGATAAAGATGCTGGACAACTGATTGGTTTGTTTTCCCCGTCTATCGTCCGTTTATAGAGGCAGGCTACCAACATAAAAACCCTAAAAGCAGCGGGGAATCTCTCTTTTACAGAAATGATCACTTACTTTTGAGATTACCCAAGTGGAAACGCTGGCAGTCACACATCTCATTTTTGAATCTGAGTGCTGGCTGAGTGTTCCAGTGGGAGGAGGAACTGAACTGATTTAAATTCAGAGACTAAAGTGTTAGCTCTCCTGCTGCGGTGCTCTCAGGTGAGGCCGGTTTTTAACACTGACCCGGTGATGGCCCTCTCTTTGGATTTCATGGACTGTGATGATTTGCTTCCATGTTGAATTCTGTTCAGTGCATCAGGATTTCCGGGCCCCGCGGTGATGATGATTGGCTCCATGTCATGCGGCCTTATGAAAGCAGACTTCATGTATTTAGATTTAATTTTGTTTTGGGTTGAAGGCTGGCCTCCCGCTGAAAGTCAACAGGTAGAATCAACAACTGTGACCGCTCAGTCAATCTGAAATTCTTTCATGTCGAGCGGTTCATTACTTTACTGGATAACAATATGGCCCCTGGGCGGACTGCACATTGAGTGTTTTAGTTCATTATGAAGTTGTGGCTATCCAAATATTCTGATTTGTGTACAGCCCTGCAGGCTTCGGATTTCTTAAGTATTCCATCTCGAGTAGAAAACAGACTTACATAACCAGAATTGTATTTGGAAAGAAAAAGCTCAACATGTTGAAGAAAGAGAGATTAAAATAAACTATTCAGGCCCTGAATATTATTTAATGATAACATGTATTGAATGCAAAATCACTGTGTAGAAAAATCATCTTTTTCTACTTAAAAATAAACTTCAACAAGGCACTCTTTATTTTTCTGAAAATCTGAAGGATTTGCCAAAGAAGTGAAATAATCTTGTTTTTATTCATCACTGAAATAAAGCGTCGCTGGCTGACAAAATAAAAAAAGTTACATTTATGCTGGAAACTTTCAAAAGGATGGCAGCTTGTTGACAGATTTTTCACTTGTTTTATGGCGGAAAAGATATTTAAACCCTGAACAAGACTAGGTGACTTATTAGGACAGGTACACGTTGGCAGAATGCAATCATTTTATTTTTGAAAATAGATAAGCAACCAACAATGATTTATCAAAGATCAAAGAATAACAACCGCACAAACTTTCAGTTGTTTTTCTCCAAACATTGCCCTCTTTCTCTCTCTCTCTCTCACACACACACACACACACACACACACACACACACACACACACACACACACACACACACACACACACACACACACACACACACACACACACACTCTCTCTCTCTCTCTCTCTCTAAATTGAGTGCATCAGGATGTCAGGATAAGCAGTTAACTCTGTAGTGATAGCTGCCTTGTAGCATCTGCTATTGGTGAACAATAAGGCCTCTCTAGTTAGCCCCTAGTGACCCACACACAGTTTCACAGACTATGGGAGTAATGCAGGCCGCTGTGCAGCCGCTGTTTGAGTCTGAGCCCAGAGGATTCTCTTTGTGTCGCAAGCTAAACCGGCCTTTTGTTGGTTTGATTGTTGAGGAAAGAAAAAAAACGCCTTTCAATCCAGCTAATTGTCTTTTGTGCCTCTGCAAACAAAGAGACACTCGCCCGAGCAATTGAGCAAGATCAGAGGAGGAGAAGTGGCTGCTGGGAGAAACCTTCAGAGAGTCCTGTTAAACCCCTCAGGATCCAGATGTTCAAATATTTAGTTATTTCCATTAAGTCGTAATAAGTGAGATGGACAGAGGAAGCGGTTCTTAATCAGCGACCCTATCATGGTGATTTGAATGCTAATTATCCCTTCATTTGTTGATGATTAACGGTCTGAAGTCACCATAACATATTTACCATAATTACGATCTGTCTGTTAACTAATGCATACATCTAAAGAGACAGGGCATGAAGCCTCATTGAGCCTCATTTTACTGTATTGTTGCACATATATTACATAATAATGTTCTCTCTTCTTTGTTTCGTGTAGAGTAACAACTGAAGTTTGAAAAAGTTTGAGATGAGAAAAAGCTTACCTTGATGCAGGTTGAGAAATCTCTCCACCCGTTTCTTTCAACAGGTCGTAGAGGTCATTTTAGGGCTCATGGTTTACAGCCATGCTCAGGGCAGCTGATCAGCACATTTTTTGGAGTTCCTTCAATCAGACTGATCTGCTCAAATCTGTATAAAAAAAGAAAAAGAGCATCACATTACAGTCATTTAGCAGACGCTTTTATCCAAAGCGACTTACAGTCAGTAGTATATTACATATCATTCACCCATTCACACACTGATGACAGGCTACCATGCAAGGTGCCACCATCAGACTCTAACTAACATTCATCATCCAGTCCACACCGATGGCAAGCCTTCAGGAGCAACTTGGGGTTAAGTGTCTTGCCCAAGGACACATCGACTGCCGAAGCCGGGTATTGAACCACTGACCCTCTGATTGGAAAACTACCTTGCTCTCCACTACGCCACAGCTGCCCCATCACCACTCTGGCTGAAGAGGAGGTTAACAATAAGCTGTTTTCCCAAGAAAACCTTCATAATCCACTCAGCTTTAGTGTCCGATAGTGGAGCCGGTAACACTTGTAAACAACGGCTAGGTCTGCAGGCTGTCAGCTGTCTGTCAGACATAAAGACTGACTGTGGGATACCTAAACACCTTTTTTACAGTTTTTTATCAGTTTTTGTGTTTTTTTGTAATTAACCCATTCTGAACCGAATTTGCATCTGTGCACAGAGGGTAATAATGTTCTTAAGCTCTTATTAAAGGAATTATTTTAAGTCACAGGTCAAATTTGTCTTTGAAATCAGTGATGAAAAACGATGCTTTGAATATATGAAAAGAAAATCCGACTAATGTCCATATCTGCCTTTCAGCTGTTCAGGGTTATGAATCACACATTTGTTAGATGCTTTCTTTCATTCGTATTTGAGATAACGAACATGATTTTTTTTTTCTGTGTTTCAGTTTCGTACCTTCGACCCGTGTAAACAGCTGTGGTGCAGTCACCCGGACAACCCCTACTTCTGCAAAACCAAGAAGGGGCCGCCTCTGGATGGGACGGAGTGTGCTGCTGGGAAAGTAAGCTACATTTATTAAAGAAGTATGTGGACACCATTAAAAAGTGCCTGGACACGGAGATACGATAACAACACAACTCGGTACATACAGCCGTTTTCCCATCATTGAATTGCAAATAATATAGCAAAATCCCTGTTTCTTCAGAGTAAATCAGCAACAACATTACATTGATATGTGAAAAACCACCAGCCTCCCCTCTTATGTTGGTTTTTCAACCAGTTTTTCGAATCTGGCTGCAGGAATTTGATCTCATTCAGCCACAATAGCATTTGTTTCTACTTGCCAAGCCTCCACAGATGGCTACAAGTTACGCACATAGTAGTTTTTCCTCAACATGCTGGTGGTGACAGTATTCTCAATATTCTGTGATGAGGTCATGGAGGGTAACCAAAAACACCAAAGACAAAACATGCAACTCCACAGTGCCGAGGAGAAATTACAATTAACTTTTAACTCATTTGTGATGTGAAATTTCATTGCCTCAAACAAACCCCGTAAAGAAATAAGTCAAATATTTGCAACAACAAATGCATTACAATGAAACGAAGGTTGAAAGGTTGAATATCATGAAAACAATTTAATTCTGTAGAATTTAAAAGTCAATTGGCCGTCTTTTTAAAATCCTGAGACATATTAATAGTTAAAATGTATCCATTTATTGCTTCTTATTTAAAGATATTAGCTTTTATCAGTATTTGTGGTAGTCTAGTATGAAAATTCGAAAAATTCCGAGGTGCACTACCAACGTTGCAACAACGTCTGCAGTCTTCACACTTAACGCACAATACATGTTGACGCCACGACATGGACTTAGCTTCAGTTAGGTGAAACTCCAATGTTTGGTAATAAGGCCTGGCTTCACAGTGGAATTCCCACCTCATCTTAAGGATGTTGGGTGGGGTTGAGGTTGTGGATGTCTGTCAAGTTCCTCATCACCAAACTGGGAAAATCATTTCTTTATGGAACTGGGAAGAACCCTCTTTAAACCGTCAGCAACCGTTGGAATCACACTATTGTCTTAAATATTGTTGTAATATTTATAATAAAAAATGACACTCCTGACCACACCTTTATTGTGTATTGTGATATTTCTATGCCTGGCTGACCTTGACTCTCTCCTGTCGTTCTCTCTAGTGGTGCTACAAAGGTCACTGCATGTGGAAAAACCCTAATCAGGTCAAGCAAGACGGCGTCTGGGGCTCCTGGAGCAAATACGGCTCCTGCTCGCGCTCCTGTGGAACTGGAGTCCGCTTCCGGACTCGTCAGTGCAACAACCCAGCGTGAGTGGACAAAAGCAACAATATCACGATTTGAATAGAAATAATGGAGAATAATGATAGAACGGCCAGCTGAAAAATATCATAGGATAATTAGATTTTGTGTACGCCTTTCTATACAACCTTGAATGAGCTGAGTTAAGGGATTGATAGTAGTTTATTGAGGATGTCCTCATCAGAAAAAAGAGAGCATTGGTTGTTTGTTCGTGCCCTTCAAATGGTCCATGGTAACAATTTTCTGACAAGAAACTCGAGAGGAATAAATCAGGAAGAAGATTGGGCTGAACGCTTGGTCACATTTCACACTATATCTCATACTAACCTCCCAGAGGCAGGGCTTTGCTGGGCAGACTGTCAGACCCTGCTGCAATAAAATGAGAGGTTTTCTCTCAAGGGACTCTGGTGCTCGGAAACACAACCACGTTTGTCCACAAAATGAAAATTCTTCAAAAGTAAAAACTTTACGAAAACTTGGTGGTCATGCATTGTTCATTACACATTCAAATGTCAGGGGGGTCATGAATGTAAACACCTCATAGAGAAAAGGATTTATAGAAAATCAATCCCTCCATAGGTGAATAACATTATTGTATGGTGGTGGTAATGGTCAGTGAGCTGCATTTGTTTAACCTGACCCCCCCAGATGGAAACCGTCATTGAGAACTGTTTGGAAATGGGCAGGCACTTTAAAAAAAATACTTGGCAGGTGATTGGACGAATCATCTGTCAATCAAACTCTTACCAAAGCCAGTCAGGAGAAGAGAGAAATGAACTTTTTGATGTCTTTCATTGCTTTTCCTTACTCTTTATTCACCAGATAACTGAGGCTGTTGCAGCATCTATGCTAACCTCTTAAGAAGGCCGTAGATGCCAGTAGCTCCTCATTGGAGTCTGATTGGTCCATGCATTACTTGAAGCTTAACAAGATGGATTTTAGTATGATATAACAATCCAAATACAGTCCGAGGTAGATATTTGATGTGGGACATCTCAGAGGGCTCCAAAGAGGCTGAATGTTTTTTGCATACGCCGATTAAAAAATTATCTCTAACTTTAGTCAAAGTTTCTCAGCATCATATTTGGAGCTGGATTTGCTTTCTCATTCTTAGTTTCAAAGAGTTCCTCACAGTCTGATCATCTCTGATGTTCGTCCATTTCCCTCCTCCAGACCCTCCAACGGGGGCCAGGACTGCCCGGGAGTGAACTTCGAGTATCAGCTGTGCAACACTGATGACTGCCCCAAGCACTTCGAAGACTTCCGAGCTCAGCAGTGCCAGCTCCGCAACTCTCACTTTGAGTTCCAAAATGCCAAACACCATTGGCTGCCCTACGAGCATCCTGACGGTGAGCCAGAACAGTTTTGTTCCGGCGTTTGTGCCAAAACGGAACAATGAAAGTCAACACGTGGACCGGACTATTTTGTGCATATGCAACTTTTTCAATTGTGTTGTGTCTGCTTTTCTTTCATTTGTTCAGTTTTTGTCTTCTCTTCCCTTTGCCTTCTCTTTTCCTTGTTTTGGTCTCACAGTCTAACACCATCCAAGCTCAAAAAGTGCCCTTTTTCTGTAAAAGGTGCTGGATATATGCGGTGCAAAACTTCTAATCTTTGGCGATCGCTGCTCTTTATCAAACTTTTGCTCTGTCAGTGTGTGGCTTCGCTCCATGGAGCCGTTTTTAGCAGCTCATTGCACCTAAATTGGTCTGGGTTTTCAAAGTCAGTCATGCGGAAAGGAAGTAGGGGAAAACCTACTGAGAAGCTGCAGGGAGGGAAGGCGGTAAAGTGGAAACCCATTGTTTTTTTGGAAAGTAAAGAGCCTTTTCTAAAGAGCGCAGTGAATTTTCGTACATCAAGATAAATACCCCCCCCCCCCCCCCCCCAGGCGCTGTGAATGTGGGGGGTTGTGTCAGGCAGTTTATCCGGTGTATAACATATGCCAAATCAAATATGCTGAACATGAAACTGATTTCCATTTTTTTCGGTCGGGGCCAGTTAGATGGAAATAGCTGATTCGCTGTGGCAACAGTGAACGGGGAGAGCTAAAAGAAGAAAAAGTGCAATTTGGTACAATAGAAAGTCCATGTGGTTTCATACAAGTTCATATTTATGAGTGTGAACTCAGATCAGGGCTTAATGACAAGTCTTAGATTGGCGCATGTGCACAAATGAATAACTTTAGTGGGATTCATCATCATTGTATTATTTAATAGATAAAGAAAAAGAACACTATATACAAATTTACCCTTTACTTTGTTTATGCCTTTGCACTGGAGAATGCGGTTGCTCACTGTGATTCATTGTTTGTTTTTCTATAATGTGAGTCAGGCTCTTTATACAGTACATGAGATATGTTTCACTTAGAAAAGTATGAAATTATATATAAAAAAAACGTCTTTAATAATATTCTTGTTTTTCCAAGTTGTTTTTTCTTCCTCATAATCCTACAACCGTCTAATGATCTGATGTCTTGCAGCCAACAAGAGATGCCACATGTACTGCCAGTCAAAGGAGACCGGAGACCTGGCCTACATGAAGCAGCTGGTGCATGATGGGACGCGATGCTCCTACAAAGATGCCTACAGTATCTGCGTGCGTGGAGAATGCGTGGTAAGGTTATTTAAACTACATTCTTTTGACCGTGCAAATCAGCGACTGCAGACTGTCTGAATGTTGACAGCTTTCAGTGACGCAGTGTGAAGTTGCTGAACTGCACAATCAGTAACTGTGAACGTGTTGTGATTAGAGCCAAGCTGCTGTTTCAGAAGCAGCTTTATTAAACTGAAGCTTTATAATAATGTTTCGATTTGTTCCTAATGTGTCTAACAATGTACAGGAATTAACAGCAGGAATTAATTAAAGCAGGATGTCAATATACACATAAGTACATAAGTAGGTACGTGTCCTGTAGCAGTCTTTCTCTTCTTTTTAACTGGCTACTGCTTTTCCACAGTGTGTTCAATGTTTACAGGAGTTTAGGTGAAATAATTCACAGCTACAAGAATTTGTTCAAAAATAATGATAGCAATTTTTCTGGTGTGCATTCCCAACTGTGTTTTGTGCTTTTAAAAAGGCTGCTCTACCTCTCACAGTACAAGAGTAATGAGTCAATGTATATAGTACCCAGTGGTGGAAGAAGTACTCACATCTTTTACTGAAGTAAAAGTACAACAACAGTGTAGACATACAAGATAAATTCATGCATTCAGTTTTGTCATTTAGCAAAAAGTGATATAGTATGCAGAATGTTGCATTTATTATATTATTGTATTATAATCATTCATTTAAGCATCACTTTAATGTTGCAGCTTGTTAAGGGGGAGCTAATCTTAAAATACTCTATATACTGGTGGATAGCCTAATCTATAAAAATACATCATTTGTCGATTGTATTTTGTATTAATAATCTGATCCTGAAAAGTAACTTCAGCTGTAAATGTATGAATGTAGTGAACTGAATGTATAAAGTAGCACAACATAGAAATGCCTCTAGGTAAGTACACATCTTTCAAGATTGTACACAAGTGCAGTACTTGAGTAAATGTACCACCACTGAAATAACCTCATTAACGCCCACATGCTGTATCTATTTAAACAGCATCTATATAATTAGTTTACTAACCCGCAGTCAAACAAATTCATGACAATCTGTCCTCATTCTGCTCACACAACGAGGTGTCCATTCAGCACCGATAATCAGATCGCTAATGAAGCCTTAAGATGTCACCTGACAGTTGATAATGTCAGAGTTCAAAGACCAAACGGAATCTCAGCTCATCTGTCTTATCGTTCACTTTGTTCTCCAGAAAGTCGGCTGCGACAGAGAGATCGGCTCCATCAAAGTCGAGGACAAGTGCGGCGTCTGCGGTGGAGACAACTCCCACTGCCGCACCGTTAAAGGAACCTTCACCCGCACACCAAAGAAACCTGGTAAGAACACATGGAGCCGGTACCAGCACAACGTCTGCACACAGAATATGTTGAATGATTCTTCCCTGTTTTATCTCCCGCATGTTTTCTCACCTCCAGATAATGAATGTTTCCTATATCCGTGATGCACAATGAGAAAATGATTAACCTTAATAAGACGTAAACATACTGCACTGTTGTCTATACATCATATGTAAATCATCACTTTAAAGGTGCTAAATTCAAAATTCAGAGAATTTCTGTTGCCTCCACATGGCTCTGAACATGGCCGTTCTGACAAAGCTAACAGTGTTTAGTTGAGGGGGAACCGGAGGGCGGGCGCTGCCAGGCCTATCGTTTGTTTTGCTCATGCAGAGGAGAAAATTATCTAAAAAGCCCCCCCCCCCCGGCAGATTATTTAAAGGTTAAAGGGCTCTTTTGGGCCCTCCATTGACGCTACACTGTTATGAGAAGCGAAGGCCATGAGCTAGCAAGTAGTGGCATACTAACATGCACCACCAATATATCTTTAAATAGCAAATAGTTGTTTGCCGGTATATTAATGCTCTGAATTTTGAATAAAGAACCTTCAATGGAGCTCACACTGTTTCGTCTGCATGTGGCGAACACTGAACTCAGTAATTGCAGTAAGTGACTAATCTAATAGAGGCCTGTGATTTCAGTGGTCAAGGTTCTAAAGAAATGAACTGTGCAGTTTTTCTTCTGTGTCCATTACATTGATGAGAGCATTAGCCGATCACATTAAACCCATTATCAGGACACTGACACCCTTTAGTGCTTATTTTTAAGCTTGTCACTGGCTCTTTCAATCCATTTTTTTCTTTTCAAATCCGAAATCCAACCCTTAACAAACAAACTCTGATATCTGAAGGAGAAAAGACTCACGGTCACCAAAAGGCTTAAGAGAGTAGTCTTTTTTGCAGAGTGCTTATTTAGATCAACTGAGAGAGTTTACTTATTGTAAAAAAAGGATAAGTGTCGAGTAACATCTGGAAACATTCCCAGATTGGCGGAAAAAAAGCTCATTGGCACACAGCTGGAACGAAGTAAGGAATTTAACCACCGTCCTTTTTTTTTTTTACTGAAATGAGAAATAGCCAGGGAGCTGTTAGATGACTCTGCAATGCACCTGTGCAGCTCGGGGGGGCAAACACAATTATAACCCCAGGAACAGGAGCACCCTGACTTCTTCAAAATGAGCCTGAGAGAAGACGGTGGATGCATTAACATCACTCCTCTGCCTTTGCAGAATGCAGGAGGTGGATGCAATAAACAGACTACACCTGTGGACCATTAAGTTCAACAGAAAGCTCAATTTAACCGACACCGGGTAGCATCCGAAATGTTGAAAATTCTAAAGTGTACTGTGCTAAAACAGTATGCTATGACACTTAGTATAAAGAACATAAACTAGTGTTTGCAGTACGTACATAGAATATAATTGGGTCACAGCTCTATATCTGCTTCACAGATGTAGTTTTTATTAATGATTTGACTTAAGACATTTGTTTTGCTGTGTCGTTTCACACAGAACAACACGGCAGTTGTAATGTTTGTCTCAAAACGACACACAACTGTCAACCCGACTGTGATGGAAACACAGAAAAGGGATGATGATTTGTACAAGCTGTGGTGTAACTGTGCAGTGTTTCTAATAATTCCATCTCAGGTTTCATTGATTGAAAGCCCTGCTGAGATCATAGAGGTGTGAATGAAATTGCATCCACCTCCTGTAGATCTCCATGGCATTTCTTATTTGCTCATCTGCAGGAATTTGCACCCACAGTTGAATATGAATGAGCCTGTAGGGATGCAGAGTGACATGAGAATCTGACAGCCGTCACAGTTGTCGTCCGAACAGCAGGGTGCTTCTGGATTAACACACTTATTAATTAGCAGAGAGGCAATGAAGCCCCTCTTTAGTTATTTCATTTATATAAAAAAAAATGTTTTATCAAATTTAGAAGTTCAGAAACAAAGTGTGCTTTCTCTTCCCAGAAAGCTTCCTCAAGTTATCTCCCCTCTGCAGCCACACAGGGCACAGACACACACACACACACACACACACACACACACACACACACACACACACACACACACACACACACACACACACACACACACACACACACACACACACACAAGCTAATGTTTTGCTCGTCAATACAAAACACACTTTGCACTGTGTTAAGCTGCATGAGTGTGACTAAGTGGTTCATTTCCTTTTTTTTGAAAAATGTGTCTTCACACTGACCGCCAGCATGAAGAAGGAAAAAAACCGACGTGACGAATGACCCATTTACTTAAACGGTTTGATGATGCCGTGCTAAGATCCATCTCTGAAGCCGGCCTCCTCCGTCCTTTCACTTTTTATTTAAACCATGTGATGTCATAAAGTCAATAAAAAAAATCTTCAGATAACAAAACAAAATGGACTTTCTGAGAGAGAGCCTGGACAGGACGGCTTCATCAAACCGTTTCAGGATTGTTGGATCTGTGATCATTCCTTTTTTTTCTTAACATCTCTCTCTTTTTTTAACCACTCACCATTTTTTAACAGGGAAACAGTTAAGCAAGAGAGCCCAAACAGAACCCCCTTTGTTGGAAGACACAATATGCAAGTATCCAGTGTCAATGAATCCCTCACCACCTCTTCTCTAGCACCTTCTGTGCAGCTTGTAGTGCAGATGGATGCCTAACGCTGTAGAGACCTGAGTGATATAAGCTGCTGTTTCCTCTGTTCCTTGTTACTAATTAACTGTCTATTTAGGTCTGACTCCACTGTTGTAGCTGTCACAGGTTCATTATCCAGTCAAGTCCTTAGAACTGTGTATAAAGAGCTATCATCACATGTATGGTTATGTAATGTAAAGTGCTTCAACAGCCTAACAAACTAACTTTAAAGTCAGAAGTGTCGCATTAAAACCGACCTGCAGACCTTTGGAGGCAATCTGGGATGTTGTTGGCTATTTACAGTCTGATTGATTCAACCTCAAATGGCGTGCTGATGCTCGTTTCAACCCGAGCATCAACACGCGACAGGTCCATCTTGTGCACAGTTTTTCCTATCATCAGCCCACCAAAAAAAACGAAAAAAAACCATTGATCAAAATGTAATTTCTATCGAGCGGTTCGTGTTTCTTTCTGAAATCGGCTGCCCTCCTGAAAATGTTCCCTCAGAAGCCGGAGGAGCATCTTTTTCCCATTTTTCCAAAAGTTAAATTGCAATTTATCGTCTCAAAGTGATTCGCCACCTGTTGTAACCTGGAGTGAACCCCGGCGACGGCTCGCCAGCGCATTCATTACCACAATCATCTCAGCGGCAGCGCTGCAGCTCCGTCCTGGTGATTGGCATGTGCCAGCAAAAAAAAATTAGTTTGCCTCCTCATCCGATGTGAATTCCTCTGGTCCCTGCTATGCTAATTTACAATGCTTCCACTGTAGGTGATGTTGATGCAGAGAAACAGTGAGACGGTGGAAATCGGAGAGAGGAGAGGAAAACTCTACGAGACCAAACTAACAGATTCCTTTTTATTTTGAAGGGAAGACCAGAGGAGCCTTCTCTTTGCCCAAAGGAGCTCGAAATGTGTTTTTAAATGAAACCGAAGACTCTAGAAATATACTGGGTGAGTCACGGTAGGTTTGCAAAGCGGTGGACATCCGTGACAGAAGAACTTTGCTGCCCTGTAGTTCTGAAAAAAGCTCTTACTTATGACTTATTGAAACATGGCCGAAGGCGTTCACATCCGTCTGCTCATAATCAATATGAAAACAGAGAAAGCGGGGAGGGTTTCGGTTCATTTGGGAGACGCCAAAGTCATGTGTTTATTGCACAAGGAGTCATTTTAGACACCACGGATGGATGTGAATGAAAGGCCTGTTTCATGAGTTTTACCTGCAGGAGGAAAGCTGACAAGTAGACATTTAACCATTTTCTTCTCTTCCCTCAAACGTCCTTCAAACGTCCTTGTAGAGCAAAGAGAAGCAGACTTCTGATCCAATGCGTGATGTCCACCACTGCAAACAGAAAACAGATCATTCCTGTATCTGCTTAACTTACCTGTCTGTGTCTTTATCTTTCCTAACCCTCCCTCCCTCCTCCTCTTCTGCTGCTGCCGCCGCTGCTGCTGCTGCTGCAAACTTGGCAAAGGTTACCTTAAGATGTTTCTCATTCCTCCTGGAGCTAGACATGTGATCATCCAAGAACATGAGGCCTCCCCTCAAATTCTTGGTAAGTGTGACTTCCTAACACGAGAAACACATGTTTGCAAACGAGAGGGGAGACATCATCACCCCCCTCCCTCATGTTTCTCCCCGGGAGACGAGTGGGAGCGTTAACTGTAAAATCATAGATTGTGGGCTTTGCATCGTTTATTCATTGTCACCCTTCGAGGCGGAGAAAATGAGTCTTCATAAAGCTCATTCATCATTAATCAATCTGTTAAAGAGAGCTTGAGAGCTTGAAATTAGCATAGTGTTATTCTCGATTAATTTGAGGTGAATTCAGTCGTACTGTAGTTAGCAATCAGCATTATTCATGACCTGTAGAGTCAGAATGCAAATATCCTCATATTCATAATTGAGTGTAATTAGAGACGCGCTGATTTACGTTTTTCAGTTGATAAATTTCCAATTGTCGTTGTTCACATTGACACACGTGTGCCTCCACCGTTACCGTGGAAGGTTTTCAGAGTGACTGAAAAATACATATAGCTATTTGTCAAAGTCTAAAATAAACTGTGGGAGTAAAACCTTAAAAACATTTGGAACAACTAACTCAATCGGACACTTATTACATCATAATTCATCCTCAACATGCTGCTCAGAGTCATCACAGTGACCGGCTCCATTGGAGAACGCAGATAGCTGAAAAAAAGCTACCGTTAACGGAAGTTGCATTGATTTGCATTATGATGCGTTCAAGAACTATTCAGTGAAATTATTATTGGTCCAGTCCTTTGCAAACATTGGTCACCTTTAACAATGATAACAGTGGTTCTCCAAAGCTTGACTAAGGGGTTATTATTATTTTTCCTCAATAAAGTAGTTATATTATCATAAACCATGACATTTCCCTAAAACTAATTAAGATGATGTTCCTAAACCTAATACCAACCTCATCCAAAACTAAGTCAGATCACTTTTGCTAGACAATAAAAAGCAATGCATATTGCTGTTTGATTGGGAGAACTTGTTGGTTCAGCATATACAATAACGTGGCTGTTTCTGGTATATATATATTTATAGATATATATGTATGATCTTGGGGTTCAGCTCTAGTTTCGGACAATCAGATTTCAATCAGGCTGGTAAAATTATGTTAAAGCAAGCTGAATTTTAAATATTCTAAAGTTATAAAGACTAATGTTTTAGTAAAAAAATATCTTCCATTTGGATTTTGTCGATTGTGACCATTATTCACTCTCCTTCTCGCTCTGGTTTGGTCTTCATAAAGTCCGTCTCTTTAGCTGCTTGGTGCTCCATTATATTTGTGTCCAAAATCAGGTGTTCATTGTGATTTTTACTGAAATTTGGATTGATGCAGCTGGAAATGAAACCAACACAAGGTTTAAGACCTAAAAAGTTTCTAACATCAAGCTTATTAAAGTTAGTGAGTACATCAGCAATAAAAGTACAAACCTAAAAGTTGATAAAACTACATCAGAAAACAGCCATTTACTCCCTTTAAACCAACGAGTGCAGGATTCCTATGAGGACTCTGTCAGGCTGATGATTGAAGGGCGGCTAATCTTTTTCTTTCTTGTTCTGTGAGTGGGCCGAAGAAAGCATGATTTATTCAGCATTTATTCAGGTGAAACGGGTCGTCATCGACCTCCTCAGCCAGAAGCAGGCTGTGCTACACATTTAGACCTAAGTTATTGAGCTGACACTCCTGTCCAGGAAATAGTGAAGAGGAGAAGAGTAGATATCCCAACACAGTGAAATACTTAATAACATAAAACAGTAAAGGAGTTGGTTCATCACAGAGGAATAATGTTTAACGTGAAAGCAGCCAGGCTGATACAAGATATTGATACGATTTCTATCTGAAAATTCCAATAACATCCAAAGTCTGAAAGTTCATAAAGCCCACATCAACGTCTTAGAAGTTCTCTCAGGATAAGTCAGTCCTGAGATTCTGGTATCTGATTTTGCTGTAAACCTACTGAAACATGATCTGTCTACAGATCCATAATATGATGAATTCTTGGTCCTGTGTGACTTCATCTGAACTCTTTTAAATCAGTAAAAGAACCGTTCAATGGAGAAAGAAACTTGGCTGGAGAACCCCAAACAAAGAGCAGGACAGAGTGATGAAGGAAGAATTATCCTCATGAAATATTAAGTGAATTGGTTAGACCATCAGGGAAACAGCAAGAAAACAGTCATGATAATAAAAAGAGAATTCATTATATTGCAATTAATTCCCAATGCTGCTCAGAGTGATTACTGCCAACAGGACACGCTCTCTCTCGCTGAAACTGAAACAACCACTCAGTTTTAGACATATGAATGATGACGTCATCATTATGCAAATGAGCGCAGGACTTCCCGGGAAATTTAAAGCTCCATTTAAGGAACCAAAGGAAGTGCATCAACCAAAACAGGAAGTGGAGAGGGCTTTTGATTTTCTCTGAAAGCTATCGGCAGCTATCCCCAGTTACCAAAAGTATCGATGTAAGTCCTCTGCAGCTACTATATTATTACTTACTTATATTTACTTCATAATGATGAAAGTAAAAGTAAAAAACTCTTTAGATTACAATAAAAAATTCTGCTTTTAAAATTGTACTAAAGTAAAGGTATTTAAGGAATAATCAGAAAAAGAATTGCTTCTTTGACTGATATTTTATGACATATTACATCATTAAATTATTATGAGTCATGCATTAATGTAAATGCAGAATGTTACTGTTCTAGTTTGTTAAATTGGAACTCATTTTAGCTATAAAACAAGTATTTTCCAGATGGATTTTCTCCATTTATTGATTGTTTGTTGTGTAAAAATCTGTGAAAAGAAAGTGAGAAAGGCTGTCACAAGAGAGCCCAGAGTGACACCTTCAACTTTAAAAGTCTAAAACTTTAAGATAATTAAATGGAAAATTGGCAAATGTTCACAAATGCACATCTGGATCATTAAAATGTTTTTGCATGAAACTTGACTAAATGCTTATCAAAATAATAAAGCTGTCAGATAAATGCAGTGGAGTTAAAAGTACATTATGTAGAAGTATGAAGTAGCAGGGAAAAAAAATACTATATATATATATATAAACTACAGTTATCTCAAATATGTCCTTAAGTAGAGTACTTGAGTTAATGTACTCCCATTCCACCACAGATAGCATCATCTTACCATTACATTACATAACAGTCATTTAGCAGACGCTTTTATCCAAAGCGACTTACAGGAAGTGTATTCAACATAGGTATTCAAGAGAACTACTAGTCACCAGAAGTCATAAGTGCATCTCCTTTCTTACACAAGCATCTAAAAGCATAAACCAGAGCAAAAGTATAGTGCAGAGGCAAATTACTACGAATACAATAATTGCAACAGACTAATACGAATACAATAAGTGCTACAACCTACTACGAATAGGATAAGTGCAGTAAACGAATACGAATTCAATAAGTGCAACAACTAATATGAATTCAATAAGTGCTACGAGGAAGGCTCAGGGTAGTGCTTCTTGAAGAGGTGAGTTTTCAGCCTGCTACCTCTTCAGAACTCTTGACATCCCTCACATCGAGCCTTAAGCACAGCTTCATCTCGTGCAGACGTTCAACGTGTGACAGGACCGCTGCCTGGTTACCGTTGCTAGGCCGTAATTGGACAGCTGCTGCTGAGGGAGTTTAACAAAACAGTCAGCGGTGTCACTCTTAATGGGAGCTCGTCACGTACGACAGTCTCGTTTGGAGAGGAACTGTTCCTCGAGTCAAGATGGTTTTGTTTATGAACCCGGGAAAAAAAAAAATCACATCTCGCAAATTTGCCTCGGGGGGAAAAGTGAAATCATCCCCTTATGTGAGCATAACTTCACTTTTCTGTCGCCCGCATGCCTGTGAGTGATAATAAGGAAGTAAATGCGCCCCGAGCCATTGTCTTTTTATATCCTGCTCTGGGATTATTATGGGATATAAAAGCTGCATTGGTTAATCCACCTCCATGGTGGTAGTGACAGTCATCTTTAATTTATCCATATATGCATAAATCAAATAAAATTTTAATTGTCATGTGATTCATCGCCTTATTACATGATCCTGACCCCCAGCTGATTATGATGGATACCATGCCGTCAGAAGCTGTGAATAATTGCCCATTGCCCCAAATATCCCCCCTCGTTCAGCTGGTCCCTTGATGGGCCTTTGACAGCCACGAGGAACGACTCCAGCTCCGTCTCCTATCAGAGATATTCCTTTTCTTAATTCAGATTATTGATTTATTTATAGCGTCATATCATAACGGGAGTAATCTTTTGTCATATGGAGCAGCTATGGAAGTACTCTATAATTTACAGAGACAATCACTGCGGCAAGAGGAAGAAAGAAAAAAACTCACTGCGGCAAGAGGAAGAAAAAAAAACTTTATTTAAACTGATTTAAATAAAAAATAAAATAAAAATGATGCAAATAGGGTTAATATCAGCAGTCCTTTTAGTCCTTTTAATCATGCTGATTTATAAACTTTCAGCAATTTAGAGAAAAATAATCAGCACATTTATTGCCTAATTAAAAACAAACAAAGTGCACAGCTGTTGTTCTATAAAGACTGCTATCTACTGGCGTTTGGAATAAAACGTTTTCCCACTGTGACTTCTGTTTTCTGTGCAAACTTAATTGGTAACCTCACCCATGAATTGACTTTCTAGTGTTAATGAAGGCTTTTATAAATCCCTCCAGACCTTTCAGAAACAACATCATCATCTTGTTTAGACAGCTGAGGCGTGGAAAGAGGTCGATGCACATTAATTTGAACTTACAATCATCTCATCAGTGGATATTCAGCCTGAGAGAGTCTAACGGTCTCTTATTGTTGGTTTTGGTCTTTTCATCATAGTATTTTGAGAGAGGAGATAAAATACAGAACATCTTCCCACGTGAAACAGCTTAACAGGTCTCTCGCGGCAAAAAAAATATCTTAATTACGTTAGTTTGTTTCTGCCATAACTCAAGTACTGTGCGGAATTACAAATTTGAGGTACTTTACTTGAGTAGTTCCATTTCATGCTACTTAATTATTCCACTCAACTACATTTCAGCAACAAGTATTGTATTTTTTACTCAGCTACATATGTTTGACAGCTTTATTTACTCGTTACTTTTCAGATGGAGATTTTATATAAAATAACACATTTAAGTTTATTCAATATAACAGGCTGTTAAAAAATGTACCCGGTGATTACCTTCCTTTTTTAATATTTGACCACTTTCAAAACAACAGTGTCTAGTTGGAGCTCATTGTCACATTTCAGATGTCTATATTCTGTCAATTGTTAATAAGTTGTTGACATTTTCCCCCTAAATGCGTCCTCGCTGGCGACAAACCTGGCAGGAAGCATTATTTTCTTACTCAAGAATACAAATGCTAATTATGACAATTTCCCAAAAATAGGATAAAATCATAAAGTGATGACATTTTAGACAGACATGCATCTAAACTCCATTATGACCACTTAGTGAAGGCATACAACCGTGAGTAGGGTAATTATAGTTTGAATAACACTTCAATTCAATTTATTCCACATTTCACAAAAACATGCAAACCCAAACACCCCTCAAATGAATGTTGTGACCTTTTGAAAGCTCCCACCGCTAGTTAACTATATAAAGTGATAAAACTAGCTCCACCTCAAGCAGCTAAAACAGTAAAATACTTTTAAAACATTATTGACAATCTAATAATGTCAGATATGAAAGTATGCCAGTCAATATTAAACCAATACTTTTAGTTTTGATTCTTTTAAATACATGTTACCAATAATACTTGTGTACTTTCACTTAAGCGGAACTTTGAATGCAGGACTTGAACTTGAAACAAACTTCTTCCACAACAGTTTCTGATTACCCAGAATTCCCTAAAAGTATATCCATAGTAGCACTCACACTTTTTGGAGGCTGTAATGTCCTTTGATGGATCGTTCTCCTGCGTTATCATGAGGCTGAAAGGCCCAGAGAGAGAGAGAGAAAAAGAGAGAGAGAGAGAGAGACTGTTAGAAGGAGTATTGGCTCTGTGCTTCAGGAGAGAGCTGGACCGTTCCTCCATCATCATAAAGCATCCATCTTTATTCAATGTCCGTACTGCACAGCTTATTTTGACCAAACTGTGCAGCTGTTGAAAGATAAAAAATAAATAAAAAAACTCCATCGCAGAAGCTGGACTGTAAAGATACACACTAAAAATGTACATCCGGCTCTTGGTGAATCTCTTTTAGCATCAAGAATGTTTGCTCTGCTGTAGTTTTTTTTACCAGCATCCATCCTTCCTTCCTGTCTCTGTCATTATCAGTGAAATGACATGAGCTGATGGATCTCTTAGAAGATCTTTCTGACTTGCTTCCACTTCACAGACTAGCGGCTATACTTAGTTTCCTGCTGTTCCGTTCTGCATTTCTGTCAAAGTGTCCATGTTACCTGTAGACTGCGGCAGAGACGGCCCGCTTATTGATCGGCATGTGTTCATCAGGACTTCAAATACGGACAGGTATTCTTTTAAAGAAGGAAATGGACTCCTTCTCTCTAGCGTTCCAGGCTTAACTTTGTTCATTGATATTAAAAGGTACATGTCATCACTAGAGAACTTAATGCAGATGTATAATAAGAGACAAATTATGGTTCTACTTGATTGTTACAGTTTCATTTGGTATTTTTCAACCTAAACCCCGTTTTCCCATGACTTTGTGTTAAAGTGATTTATGGTTATTACAGAATCTTGTATTGTATTTCTCTCATGCAAGAATGATTACACAGTTGAACAGTCAATAAGTACAATATAAAAAGCTCTAAATAGTCAGAATAAGCTTCAATTAGTCAAGTTTGAAGCTTGAATTAACTGGTGGGACATCAAATAAGAAACAACAGTCATTTTACTGCTTGAATACAAAGCTGTTTCCTTAATATCACTCAGTGTGGCCAAAGTGATCCCCGTCTCAGAGACATGTGGTCGTTTAATCGTCTCCTAATTGTATCCCAATTTGCATTTAAATGCATCAGATGTATTCAAAGCAGCTGGCAAACAGGCCCGTTTTCATTTCAACCTCTCATTTCTGCGACGTTCCATCGTATCAGAAGTTTGGCAGCTTCCTGTATAAATTATAGCATGAATTGTTCAGTGCGGTTCCGACCGGTTCCACCAATCGCCCATTTGAGAGCACAATGTTTCTATTTTAAATCTCTGTGAATAGTTCAGACCTTTTGTAATTGATGGAGTTGAGCCGTTTTCTTTGTCGGTGGTTCATGACCAAAAATGACTGATTACAGCGATCAAGAACCAGGCGACGGGGCATTACATCCTCAACGGGAAGGGAGAGGAGGTGGCGTCCAGGAGCTTCATCGACCTGGGCGTGGAGTGGAACTACATCATCGAGGAAGACGTGGAGACGCTGCACACCGACGGACCGCTTCACGACCCCGTAGTGGTTCTGGTAATAACACCTCCTCCTCTACTTTACTTTATCGACAAGTTGACAACAAACACTGTTTAAAAGAAGCAGGTCAGAAAACCAGTTCAGACCCCCCCAACTTCCATATTTCTCGTTCATTTTCTATCACTGTCTGTAGATTTAAATACCTAAAGCTCATAAATGAACCAATGAAATAGGAAATCATAAACAGCTTTAATTATTTAAGATGCTTTTTATGTATAACATTAACGGATACAGTCTAAGTAGAAGAGTGGTCAATGCAATTTTTTTCAAAACCAGCATTAAGATCTGTAAGCAAAGCAAAGATTTAGGTTTAAACGGTCACTTCTCTTGGTGGTATTTTGGCAGATGCTCGCTTTTTTCTGGCTGAAACCTGAGTGAGTTACTGTTAGCTGCTTTTATAACACCTGGTAGAGATCATAGCATTGATCTCCAGGTCTGCTAACGACAGAAAAAGCTTGACCTCGTGATCTTAGTTAGCATTAAACATGATTTTACCATTTTAATTGAGCAACTGAAGTCTGAAACCAAAAATAGACCAAGATTACAAGCTCCCCATTTGTAGATGGGCTGCCCAGACTGAGATCATTAATGGTGTCAGTGCTGGGACTGGGAGGATGGATTATAAGGATCTCTCCATTGAATTCATTCAGTTGGAGGAAATTGGAGAACACAGCAAAGCAGTGGTGAAGTGCGGCCTCTGGATAGCTGCCATGCAATTTCTATGGAAAGGCTGTTTCGATTCAGTGGCAAACTCAAAGTTGGGGATAGTTTAACTTTTGGCAGCCAGATAATACACGCAGCCAGTCAGTAATCAGTCCTGTGACATTATGATCCATGTTACGAATAACTGTTTTGTGTTTACAGTGTAACGCCAAAGAGAGGTGACATCTTTAATACCAAGCGTTATATATAATCATAAAAAATGGTCTGATATAGTCTAAAACCTTCAAATATTCTTAGTGGAGGATGCCCAAACAAAAGCAGGATTTTGGATTAAGACCACTTGCAATTCTAGTTGACTTGTTCTCTTATTTAAAAGTGTTCCCCTTGAAAATTCCCTTTGAATTAAAAAGCTATTTGGTTGACATGCTGAAGGAGTTTCTGTCGACCGACAAATTGAATCGGTTACAACTGCACCAACACTAATCACCCCAACACGCCTTTCCTTATTAAGAGATGTTGTTCCACTTCTCAAAGGCCAAGGAAAAGGTCAAGGAGGATTAAAATGAAATCAAATCTGCATAATTGGAGCAGCAAAACATTTTTGACTCTGACCAGAGCAGCCTGAGGCGAGAGAAAAATGTATAAAACAGTGATGCAGCGTGTGAGAAAAACGGAAAGAAATCTACTTCCTTCATATCTTAACTTTTTTAATTCATTGACGTCAAGCCTAAATATAGCCACGACATTACATTAACTTAATGGACACAACTGTCTGAATGACTAAAAGCACTCAAACAGACACATGAAGCCATGCATGTTACATATTCAGTGTCCAAAAAGGGCGCCGCTGTCCTTTAGTCGCCCCAACAGGGATGAAGACATTTAACTAGTCAGAGAAATGGAGCTAATGCCCAGAAGACCCACATTTTTACAAAGAAGGGCTATTAAACCCTTTTTTTTTAAAAAAGCAGTTCCTCCTACAACATTTAATAAGTTCCCCCGGGTCCAGAAAGAGAACAATTCCTCATAAAGCCAGCAGCCAGCAGCCAGCACCGGACAAAAACGGAAACAGAGAAACTATAAAATCTGAATTAGAATTTGTCCCCTGGCACATAATCTGCCCAAAAAATAATGCTGCAGAATAAGAATTTATCTGTTTTTTTCTTCTATCCTGAAATCATTTTGCCTCCTAAGTGGGAACTTCAAAGGTTTACAGACGTTTTTGTTTCCGTCGTCGTGCTGTAGAAGTAATTAAATGATACAGCAGACCGGATTATGACGGGGGGTTATTAATGTGTGTTTGTCCTGATTCTGTTTAGTCTGAGCCGCTGTGTCACCACTGATTAATGTCTTTAATATGTTACCATTTTTATTTTAGGGTTCGTTGAGCTAACAGGGTTTCGCTCACACACACACACACACACACACACACACACACACACACACACACACACACACACACACACACACACACACACACACACACACACACACACACACACACACACACACACATTCTCACCTTTCTTTTCCTCATTACACATTATTGTATTTCGCAGCTCTAATTACTCATGTGTCACATCAGTGGGATTTACTAAATTGCCGTTCACGCACAAGACGAACTCTCCGTATTGTGATAATTACAAACATTTAGATCTGACTGAAGTTCATTTACAGTTTTTACATGATCATTATCTTTTTTTCTGAAAAGCAGTCTAACGAAAAGAGGAGCAGGGAAGTAGTTGAGAAGAATAGTAGAGGTAAAAATGAAAAAAGAAAGCCTTCACACATGAGATTTGTGCTCGATAATTATACATATTTAATTTGGCAGCAAGTGGAGGATGTAAATAAATTGCAGATCTGCTTGGAAAATTGAATCAGATGTTATATTCCTGAGGCATGCATTTATAATTCTTCACTCATAACTTATGCAACACCACACTGGTATTTAGTGACTCATCTCCACTGTTCAATTAAACACAACCAGTTCATTCCTGCTTTCGTCTCGCTGATGGATCAGTAATGATCATCTCATAATGTCAGGATATCTTTTGTGTTTTGTGAAGGCTTTAGGAAGACGGCAGAGCAAATGATGTCACGTGAATTAATCTGCAAACTTCATATAGTGTATCAAAATAAATAAATGAACAGTATCACCAACTATTTGACAGTCAAACTGAAGATGAGTTGCATGTTTTTACTCCATCAAACAGGACATACTGTATCAGCTCCGTACATCACATGTCCTGTCACGTGTTTGTGCAGCCGGGTCAAAATGTGACAGAGCAAACATTGTGTGGGCCGATTACTTAATAATGTACAGAAACATGGCGTGCAATAGTCCACAGTGTCTCTACCTCTCTGGCTTTCTCAAGCACACACACTGCAACACTCGAGTCCACTTGTCTCAAACCTGCTGCTATACTGCATAAAACAGTGCAGGTTTTGCAGAGCGGATCGACTTTCATAAGGGTGGGTGCAGGTTTTAAAAGAACATATAAATAATAGTTCACTTTCTCTTCTCCTCTTTGTCTCTCTTTCCAATTTACACTCTTGTTACCGTAGCGTAGTTCGTTTATAGCCTAACTTTTACTTTTTACTTCTGCTGATTGCATTCACGTGTTCATTTTTGATGATAATCGTTCTGAAAGTGTGAGTATTAAAATCGCCTTTTTCGCCACAGAGATGATTTTCTTGATTCATTTAAAATCCGATAGAAAAGTCAAGTAAACCTTCCAGTAGTTGGCCTACAGAAATTTGTTATCCCTGCAAGACTCTATTTGATAATTATATGAAAAGAAAAAAACAGGCCAAAAACTGTTTTTCCAGCCTAAATTGACTGTTTTCATGTTTCTCTGTTTCTGAGCTCCTGCAGTACCTGATCCAGAGAAAAATGCCTGGTTTTGTGCACTGTCCTGTTTTCCAAACAATTACTTATTATGCAATTATTCTCTTGTTGCTTGAAATTCAATACAATGCCATCATTTGCACACATTTGCACTTTGAGTACTTCAACACAAATACCCCACATAGAAGATGATGCTATAATGGTATTATGTTTGTTTTCCCATTTTTTTGCAGATTATACCCAAAGACAATGAAACACGGTCTACATTAATGTACAAGTACATCATCCATGAAGATTCGGTTCCTGTCAACAACAACAATGTCATCCAGGAGGAAACGTACGAGTGGGCTCTGAAGAGCTGGTCTCCATGTTCCAAGCCGTGTGCCGGAGGTAATGAAAAAATTAGCATCTAATTAAAAAAACAACAGAGAGGAATCATTTTTTTTCTTCTACTTTAAAAAATATGATTGTCTGTATATTACACGACCTTCACTTTGTAATTCCTTTTAATAGATCCTTGTTTCTAGGCAGGACATTAGCTCCCATTTTTTCACGCTGAAGCTGTTTCTTTTGAATTTTTTTTGAACATCTGTACCAGCATTACTTTTTTTAGTTTTTTTTTTAAACTTCATAAGTGTTATGCATATTATGTTGACATAATTCCCACATATGTTTGCTAACATAATTAGTCCCACTGGTGTTTTAGTAGCACAATGATTGTTGTTTCAACTATAGAGTGGTAATTTAAAACCCTTATAAGAAGCCTACAAACAATGGTAAAGGAACATTCCCTTAAGAATGGTTGTTGTTTTATGTGTTGCCGGTTTAGTGAAGAAATACAGTCCAGGGAGACCAGTGTATCTGAACAATACATCCATGATTGTGAGGGTTTATCAGACGCTAAAAACACAAAGGAATATGAGAAAAGGTCTTGCCTATCTGGAACGTTAACACAGCGACAATTGTTTTATCTTTCATCATTACGATCATCCAGTAACCACTGGAATACAGATTTTGCAGTACAAAGTTATCTATCAAAAATATGTGGGTGATGAGCTGGGTTCAGCTCTGCTTAGGACTGCATTGTGTTAAAGGCTAAAGTCAGAGAGCAGATATTAAATACCACACGGTAAATATTTCTGGCTGTTTTTAGACAGATATACAGCAGATCCTTGTTGTCTGCATAGACACACACACCTCTGAACATGATAATAATCTTTGAGTTTAAATCATTTCACAAGACGATCTGAGTCAGTCGATGTCATCATTGCAGTGTGTTTCCTGTTTGAATGGGGTGTTTTGGAATTGATGTGTCATTCAAAAGTAAATATGAACCAATGGGAGTTTTAATTTGAGCTTCATACAAATATTTTCCAGTAAATAATAATGAGAGACTCTTTTTATTTATTTTATTTTATTTAAAACATGGTGAAAAGTCGGGCTGAGTATCTCTTAATTATTTCATTTTATTCTCTAATTGTTTAAATACTTTATCTATAAGTATTAATGCTTTCCTATATTTTTTTATTATTATTTAACAAGTCAGGTTTGTCTAAAATGCGCAAAATTTAAATCAGAAATTGTCTGCAGAAAGATGAATTATTGATTCAATTGTATTTCATAATTTCTTTAGATTTCCCCTGTGTCTTAGTTCGAGGAATACAAAAATATTTCTTGCTAAAGTTGTCGCTTCCTCCACAGGGTTTCAGTACACCAAGTACGGATGTCGAAAGAAAGGAGACACCAAGATGGTCCATCGGGGTTACTGCGACGCGAGCAAGAAACCCAAACCCATCCGCAGAATGTGTAACCTTCAGGACTGCACACAGCCTCAGTGAGTACCGACTCCACAACTTCTCACAGCAAAGTGCTGATTATAGATTCTAACTGGGACTTTGCTGCAGTCTATTATAATAAAAAAATGTTTAAGTGGCTTCTATCAGCATGAGTTGAATATGAATGAGCCTCTCTTCAACTGTAGTGTGTGTGGGGATTGTGAGAAATAAGTACCTAACACCACAAAATCGGTTTTATCAAGTTGGAAACTATGGTTCACTCTGTCATTTTGGAGCACTTCATGTTTCGACTCGCATCTCTTGAGGTGTAAAAGCAATTTCATGTCCCTTTACAGATGTGTCAGTGCAGATGAGACCTAAATAGAGACGAGCAGTATGGATAAAATCCTCTATTATTGCATTTCTTATTACATTGCAATATAATTGTGCATCGTGATAGGATACATTTTCTGGCAAATCCATTGAGAAACAGTTCAGGATACAATAAAAAGATGATTCATTCTGTTTTAGCTAATCCAACACATGTAATACAAAGACAAATCAAAATACTAAATTAATGCAAAATCATATAAACATGACCATAATGGAGTCCTGATTATCGATGTGCAATATTGCCCACAATGGTGTTATAAACCCAGAGATGTAAAAGGATAGGGACGACATTATAAACCGTTAAGTCGTTGTCAAATCCATATGGTCTCATTGTAAAAGGTACAATATAAAATATTACGATATTCCACATACCTAAACAGTTTTTTTTACTTCAAGTTTTCACACATTTTCCATTAATTGGCATATAATTTGCCTACCTCACATAAACCTTAAAAAACCTCATAAAATGATGCAACTGTAACAAAATTCAGATGACAGATTACAATCAACCCCAAACAATCCTGCAAGGTTTGCGCACAAATGCTAACCTGACACGCCCGATGGTTTGTTACACAGAACCATCAGAGAAGCCGTCATTGGAAACTGTTTGGATAAGGGCGGGCATCAAATTGAAATAGGTGGCAGGTGATTGGATGAACCATCTGTCAATCAAACTCTTACCGAGTTAAGAGACATCTTTGCCATCCAGAAAATCCTTCAGGTCTGTTCTTTGTTCTTCTTTTAATGAAGAAATAATCTCCAGCTCTGATATAACTGATTGCAGCATCTACGCTAAGCTTTTATGGAGCCGACAATGTTGTTTTCAACCAGCTATCGCCTCTCTGTGTCGTCTCACACACACCTAAGCCCCGCCCCCTCACTGCCATTAGCTCCTCCCCGGACCCTGATTGATCCGTGCTTAAACGCATTACTTGAAGCCTGACATTGCAATAATCCCCCTGCCGTGCGAGATAAAACAGCTAGTGCGACAGCAGAATGAGAAGTTAGAAGGGCCATGACTCAGTGGTTCTAAATGTAATTCGTATTTTTTACACATTTCACACAGTTCACCTTTGAGCAAAGCCTTTAAATGACTGATTTGATTCAGAGATGTAGTCAGTATTGCACTTCCATAAAGATGTTTGGCTTATGGGCGAGATTTGAAGTAGAATGATTAAAGTAGCAGTTAATTATTGATCCCTGATGAAACAGTAATAATCTACCGTTTCCGCCACACTGGAGTACACAAACATTAATTAATTCATTTCCCAAAATATGTTTTTCCATTCTTTATTTTACAGTCACAGAAGCTTGTTAAGATTAAATCATATTACATAGGGGAATCTGCTAGAGGCAATAATCTTTTTCCACACTAGTTGAAGTTATTTGGGAATATTCAGTAACTCTGGAGCTTACAATTCTCATAATGCAATTGAATATGCCATCATCTGTTAAATCACATGCCTCTTGGTTTTGTAACAGTGTTTAGAAAGTTCATCATGAGCCACAGAAGACGTTTTGAAACCTTTTTTCACAGCAAGTAAAGTGATCATCTAAAAATCTGTAAAAAGCCCCTTTAATATTATTTATTATTAAAACACAAACTTATGCAAAAAATGTATTTTGTTTCCCCTCCACTGAATATGAATGTTGATATTGTTGGCCTGAAGAGCTGCTAAGCCTCAAAGTGTTTAATTAGTTTGGATCTTAATGTGAGCTTTTGGTGTCCCATGACAAATTAAATGCTGCTTCTGAGATTTTTCCACTCTGATGATAATTGAATCTGGGGTAACTAATGTGTTGTGTTCAGCTTTAATTTGTAGAAAAAAAAGAAAGAATAATAATAACAACAACATTTCAGCAAAGCTGTTCTTTTTCTCGAGCATTGCAAAACTTTAGGAATCCAGGTCATTTCAGGTCGAGTTGGGCGATACGGCCAAACGAGAGCATTTTCTAGCAATGCCATGACACACACGTCACATTCAAGTCGCGGCTACTCAAGTCAGAAAAAACAAGTGAAATACTCTCTGGTTGAAGGAAAAACACCAGGGACAGAGTTAACCTTGAGGCAAAGTAGACATCTGTCTTGGGCCCCTAAATGAAAAGGGCCCCAACCAGCTACAATAAAGATTTATTATGATGTTCAGATATGACAATATTGAATTATATTACTATTCTAACTCATTGTTCCCCAAATTAACTAACTAAAGGGCCTCAAAGCACTTAAAACATCTGCAACTCAGTTGTATAGCCTACTGCTTATTGTGTACTAGGAAAACACTTTTGTACTATATTAAATTGACGGAATAATGTTATTGGTTACGTTGCAGATTCTGATTTGACTCTCAAAATATAAAGAATAAAATGTTAAGCATCATTAGTCATTAAACTATCCAGCATAATATAATTGGAAGCCCCACCTTGAACAGGCTTTAGGTACATTTCAGTACATTGTGCTGATAATGCCTCTCTTTCACTCTAGAAATGATCATTTGAATGCTGGACTTTTACTGTATTGTATTAATAATTTTACATTCTCATAGTCAATAGTTCTGCTTCCGTACATCTTCTACCACTGCTAATACCAACATTCCCAGCGTTTGCAAAATCACTAAATCCACTCCCCCCAAGAAAAAGGTTGCATTTAATCTCTAAACATCGGTGAAATACAGTAGCAGAGGTTGTTTCTAAATATGCATATTAGTCGCTTACTTTGTAATAAGGACTGTGTTTATAAAGTAGAGCGTGGATTTAATTAGCGGTGGTATTTTACTTGCAATCAGGTTATTAGTGTTAGAAGTTAGTTTAAAGTCTTACATTGGCAAAATACTTATTTATAAAGTTATAAAGTCTTATTTTTTGGGGAAAACTCACTCAAGTCACGGCTTTCTCACGGTCACACCGGTGAAATACACTCTTTTTCAAGAGTAAACTGCAGTTATTGAGCTTTGTTCTGCCCAAACAGAGAACTTTAAGCATGCTTATCCAGTGTTAATTAATATTGGACGTGTCTGGTGTCTAAACCTTACAACTTTTAAGAAAAGCGCTCCTTTGGGTTCCCATCAATACACCAGCTGAGCGTGAAGTACATTCTTCCGTTCTTCAGATATGCAAAGGAGACAGACACACAGACGGAGATTCCTTACTTTATAGTTAGATAGTGTGAAAAGTCTTAACGTAATGGAGTGATCAATTCAGTGTTAAGTTGCAGATATTCCCCTCTGTGCTGAAGCATTAATCTGAAGTTAATCTTGTCTCTTAATGTTAGTTTTACCACTTCGTTTAGTTACACGACGGATTCAAACCCTCTGAGATCGAGCCAAAGCCGATAAATCTCTTAACCACAGTGATGATTTGCACCGTGTAGCCTTAAATCTGCTGCGCCTGGAGCCAGGAAAGCTCTACTTTCTGTCAATGCATCCCTTCAGTTTGACTTGTTAGGAGAGCAATGAGTTGTGTTGTTAGAGATCCATCACAGCGGTTCTGTCATAAATTCAGCCTCAATAATTAATAAAACGAGATAACGGGAGTGAAAAAAAAGCCTTTCTGGGTTAAAAACAAACTCAAGCTGTGTGTAGCAGCTGAGCTCAAAACAGTAGCAGGAGTCTGAGAGTACAAAAAAAAAAAGAAAAGAAACGTGAGGAAATGAACGTGTCGGTTGAGTTGACGGAGTTTAAATGCAGGTCCATGACAGAAAAGGCCTGCAGGTCAAAGTAATGGATGCGTAAGCTGATTAGTGATGGAGAACTACAGCCAAAATCATCCAACCAGCAGCTTCAGTTTAATCAGGCAACTTCATTACTTGGAGATGATGCAACGCAGCATGCTGAAGACCTCACATAGTGAGCTAATGTTCACCCGCCGGCTACTCTGTTGAGCTTCAAACCGAAAAAGAAGGCCGAGCGATCTGAAGCTGCTGTGATGGAACACTCACGGCCTGCTGTTGGTTCTACTCCTCCTTAAGGTCTGATTGACTTCTCTTTGGGATGCTATCCGTTTAAACAAAAAAGTAAATAACTCAGGGGAAGTTATCAGTCTGTCTTTCTTTTTCTTAGGACCAGACTGTAGAAAAAGTTTTCTATATAAACAACCATGCCTCATGCATCTTAATGGGCAAGCTTAACTTCAAAAGTAGCCTGCATGAGACTCCTTTGCCTTTTAGCAGAGCCGTCTGCAGGGCTCTCTTTGATCCAGAATGAAATATCCCAGGAACTATTAAGTTCAATCGCCATGACATTTTGTCCAGACATTCAAGGTCCCCAGAGGATGAATCACACAGACTTGAAGTGATCCTCTGATTATTCTTTTAGAGCCAACAGCAGCTCAAATTGTGGCACATTGGCTTCCAGAAAATGACACATGTGGTGCCCCCCATTTGAGTGACATGTCTCTAAAACTATGGGATGGATTGCCATGAAATTTGTTTCAGACATTCATGTTCCTCTGAGGACGAATTGTAAGAATGTACGTGATCCCTCAAGGTCTCATCTAGCGCATCACCAGGTCATTTGGCCAATACTTTGCAGGTATTAATCTTCTTTAATGACATTCCCATCAGCCTTAGCTTGTGTTTTATGCTAAATAAACTGAGATGATGAACATTATATCTGCTAAACATCAGCATGCTAAGACTGTCCTGTTAGCATGTTAGCTCACATGCTGTAGCATGGCTGTAGACTGTTAAGGACAACACAGATCGCCAGAGTTTGACACACAAGGACGAACTGGGACTGAAATTCACCCAGAGACTTTGAGATGGTGAAAAAAAGTTGCCAATAATGTTAACACGAATATAGTTTTTGTGGCATAAAGAGAATTTGATCATGCTGATGACCTTCAAGTCCCTTTTAGGACGTCTTGTTGACATCTACCTTCTCAGTTTCAAAAAGCACGTCACCACTGGGCTGAATAAAAAACAAGACGAGCCTCGGTGAGCTCGAATACAAGTCATAGTTCGTCACTTTCACGATGAAAGTAACTGAGCCAATCATAGTTCAACAGACAACAAGTATCAGTATAAATTGGGAGGGTCCAGTCGTATCCCCCTGAATATTAAAATAATCAGATTGGCCCAGTCTGACAGGAGTTCTTCACTGTGAGAACAGGCTGGTGACAGTATGAAGATTGTGTTCTTGGCCAAGTTTAAAAGATTATGCTCAAAGAAGTGAAATAATCAAATTTGTTGTATATTTATACAGGACTACATTTTTTTCCACAGCTAATGTTTTCTGGAAACATTTATAAGTAAAACCTAGTATTTTGTGCAGGTCCAAGAATTTTCAAAATCAAGAGATGGAGCATTTTGGATGTAATGATAATGTTTTGTTTGTTCCAATGAACGCCTTCAGTTACTGGAATGGGAAATAAAGTTAACTTTTATGCAGATCTGAACTGGATGCACATAAAACATTTCTAAACATTTCCTGTTATTGAAATATAGTGAAAGATGAAGAGGACTGGAGGTCTCTGAGGGCATTCCTTGTATGCCTTTTTCTTTGACTCTTGCTCTCTTTGGTGTCTGAGTTGGTCAGTGTGAGGAGACAGACCTTTGAAAAGAAAGGCAAATTCCCTCAATAGCTGCCCGTCTTTGCTTTTAATCACTGCTGGACATGCGACCTTTGCTTCGGGAGTTGACCGGTCTGTCATCCTTTAGTTCAGGAAACGTATGAAATTTCAGGCATACTTGAGAAGACTCGGGCAGAAGAGGATATTAGAAATGTCAAGGAGGATATTTGGTTCAATGTGCCTGAAAAAGATAAGATTAGACATTATGTAAAAACGAGATAATAAAAAAGTGTCATTAAAAAGATGGACTAGAACTTGATAAAGTCAGTTTGTGGGCGAGCTGTGTGATCACTGCTGACAGACGCTCCAGAAGAGGAGATCACAGGGGCCTGAAGGAAAGGGGAGAAAGACTCTGCATGAATAATGTAGACAGGGTAAGAAAGTCAAACTAAAGCTGATAGTTTCACAGGGAACCGACTGATACTGGCCCAAAAAATGTGAGCCCTTTACGTCGATCAGACTCCAGTAAATTTGTGCTGGTGAAGTTTCTCTCACAGTTTCACTCAGACTGTCACTTTGATAACTTAGAATCTGAGTGTCCGATGATTTAAATCCTTAATCCAGCAAGAATATGTAGTTAAAAATAGACCAAGTTTTAAAAGTGTATCAAAAAAAACCTTGGCTTTAAAGTGTATAAAGTGTCAATTTACGACAAAGCCATTGGCAAATTGACGCATGCGTGTTTGGAAACATGCCAGGTTACCCGGTAAAAGATGCCTCTACGCTACTCCGACACACAGCAGCAGTGTAAACCCTGTTGGTGATAGGGGTTTTTAATTACTGTGCAATACATTAAAAGCTTGTCATATTAATTCAAATGAATCAACCACTGGAGTGCACTGCTCTGTTTTCTTGAACATGACTCACACGATGTCTCGGTTTTCTTTTGGAAACGCCAGCAGCACTGAAAACAAAACGCAGATGGGTTTGTCAGCCTTAATGAGGAGTTCTTTTGTTGACTTCATCATCTTCTAAAATGCTGCAGCCTCTGAATGTTTAATGTCGGTGTGATCACAGCAGAGACAAATTCATATGACAGCCTCAGAAATCAAGAAGGTCCAATTTTATGTTATTTCATCCGTTGTTTGGGCCACCGTTTGTTCGTAATATGGCACTATATATATTTGAAATCTGGAAACACTAATATATTAGTAGTATATATTAGCAATATTGCTAGAGACAAGTCTGACAGAGCAGGAAAACACAAACAACAAATGTCAACTGTAAAAGATGACCCAAACTGTCCGAATAAAAACACTGTTTGCAGACTGACTGTTCAACTTTGACCTTTAGTACTTACTGTAGTTGTGCATGCACACAGTTTGCCTGCACAACGAGCATTGTTGTTAACTCTGCCAGGGGATAATGAGATCCCCCATGTGTGTGTGAATCTCTGTGTCTATCCACAGGGACCTCTCTTGGTTGCAGACTCTCACACCTTCTCCAAACACCTTTTATGGCTTTTTTGATACTGCCATTAATTGACTGTTGAATCCCCACTCACTGAGTCCTTCACTATTCTTAACTGGTGAGAACCCAGTTGAGTGCATCATCTCCACTCAGCTGCTGCTCTGCAGCCAGAGACACAGTGCCTTTTTTATTGGGCATTAACCTCCCCTTTATATGCATTTTGTCGATAAAATAGTCTCGAAGCCTAAATGAACGCTTCAAGTGAGACGGAGCTGAGACGCGGTTGTGCAAACATCTGCATAGATTACAATAAGAGCATCCCTGTTTGACAGACGTGCAAGTGATAAACACGTGTGAAACAATTGCAGTCTAGATCGGGCGTTTAGCCAATTGTGGGTTTATTTATCCAATTAAATATTACAATAGTGGCCGTTGCAGACACACCTGACTAATGCGACTTTTTAGATACTAATATTTCTTACACTTACTTTCAGTTTTGCCTCGAAAGAAAGTGGTCCATACTATCTGGATAAACTTTTTGGCATTTTCTAAACTATTGTGAATGTCTGACTGCTCGTGTTTCTAACCCTGTCGAAACAAGTATTTTCCTTTTAAAGGAATTCCACCCAGATCATAAAATGTACTATAAATGTTCCCCCAATCATATAAAGCAACACAGTTGTTAATGTGCCGGTTTTGATATATCTATTGTTAAGATTTCTGCCACCATCCTGGTACAACAAATCATGAGTAACGCTCACAACATCCACAAATAAAACAAAAAATCATGACAGGAATTTGTAGAAAAAATATATCCCAATTATGTTCTTTCAAAAGACGAAAACCTGGCAAACTGTCAAGTTTCGACAGTTTAGATAACAACACCTTCACTATTAAATCAATATCTGTTTTTGGTGAACTAACCCTTAAAAAACCCATCTGTGGCTGATTGAGCCTCATGTTGGGTTATTTTCAGAGCTTCCAATTATATATTCCAAAAATTCTACATTATCTTAACATCCTGTGTTGAATATTAATGCTCTTCTCACACACAAATACATACACACCTATCATCTTTCTGGAAAGACACACAGAAGAGTTTCTGATTTCATGTAATATATTCTTTATTATTCCAGTATTAGTTTAATCATTGGTGAAATGGATTTTAAGAAATAACCCGAAGCCTTTTGAACTTTACTTTTGAATAGCAGCTTTCTGTATTGAGCAGTCTTTTGGCATTTTAAATGGGAGTTTAGCTCAATGTTCCTCTGAGCTGATGGATGAGTCTCAGCTTCCCTCACAAGTTTGGAAAGAGTCTCTCTGCATTCAGAGCGCTCAGGCTTTGTGATTAGCAAACATCACACCGCTGCATGCTAATTCTATGTAGCAGTAGAAGTAGAAGAATAGTAAGTAATTACTATCCAAAGACAAAGAGAGGAGCTATTTGTGTCCCGCACTTGATTCTTTTGCTGCATTATAAAGAAGCCTGAATTCATCACTTGTACCTATTTCTTTCCCTGCATTCAGAAGTCTCATGTGATTCACCATCTAAAAAGCCTGCGTATGATTGCAGGTCTATAAATATTGTGAGTGTTTCTTCTCAAGATTTCAGAAAACATAAAAGTACGAGTATAGGAAAAAAAGCAACATGGAGCCCAAAAGCACTTCTGAGTGAATACAGGTGTTTCTTCTGCAAAGTATATCTTCACTTTGACTTTTAAATTGAAACCAAGATCCTCCAAGCTCTCATTAAGTTGCACTTCCAAACATGTGAACCTTTTCTAGTTTTTTTATTATGCTGCTGGATAACCTAAAAAGCAGCTTGTGGAGGATCCTGGGAGAAGCACGCATGGTGTTTGCTCCCGTCTGTTAGGGAATTGATTTAAAGTACGGAGGTCTGATCAGAGGTTTTAGGGGGGAAGATTATCGTGCAGTGTGACGGCTTTACAGATTCAGACCCGGATCAATCCTCCTCTCATGACACAGCAACGCAGCAAGATTACCGGGTTAGTGAGATGAATCTGTATTCAGCCCTGAGGTTTCTGTCTCGCAAATATTGCTCTCTTTAAACTGGACCAGATGGTGCTCTCAGCTTTTACTGAAACGACAAACTAATCAAAGAGGTAAATTGAAATAAAGAGATTTTAAGGCGGGTTTATGTTTCCCTCGCAGCAAAAAGCAAAGTTGTTTGTTAGAGCTGCAACGATTAGTTCATTAGTTGACATTTTCTAGACAAAGATATCTAACATTAGATAGTTCTATGTCATTAAACATGAGAATTCACTGCTTTTTTCTGTTATCAACCATTGTATACTGAATGTATTTGGGTTTTGGTCTGTTGGGTGAGCAAACTTGGGCTCTGGGGATTGGCATTTTGGAGGCCGAACATATGAATCGATGCCTGTACTGCAGTGACACAGAGCTGGATGAAAATCTTCAAAGTTCCGCTTGAATGAATCAGACATCAGCTACTTTGTTTTAGAAATGGAAACAACACATCCCTTCCTGTCTCTCTTCACATTGCTGTGTTAGTGAAATGCAGTTCCATATCACTGGTATGGCACCCAGACTCTCATTTAATTAGGATTTGTTTTCGTAAACGCCCCTAGCAGAGCAGGAGGAGTCGTCACACATTTGAAACCATTTTGCAAAACTACCTTTAACATATTTGTCACTTGAGAATAGATAAATTAATGGAGGTAAACAGGATTAAAACTGTAAAAAAAATATTTTCATTTCACTGGGTCTTTAAAGCCTACATGCTAGCAGGCTATCGGTTTCTAGCATGGCTACCTACACACTGCGGCCCTTTGCGCTAAATGCTAACATCTGCATGCTAACATGCTCACAATGAAACAAGCTGATATTTAGCAGGTTTACCATGTTCACCATCTAAATGAACATACTAGCATTTGCTTATTAGTACCAAAAGTGCAGCGGAGGTTGATGGGAATGAAAATATACTGGACGATTTCAAAAGTTTGACCTGATGGTGGCGCTAGATGTAAAGCCAGTGGATCTCCAATCTTCCAATTATCCCTGAGGGGAACATGGATGTCCGAACCAAATATCACGGCAATCCATCCAACAGTTGTTTAGACTTTTCACTTAAAACCACAACCTCTTGATGGTGGCACTAGTGGAAAAGTCATGGGATCACAAAGTGAAGAGGGTTCATCCACTGGGAACCATTAACATCTGGACTGAAGATGTGTGTGTTATGCTTTGATTTCCAGTCGATGCTACCACTCCTCTCCCTCTGAACTTGAGGTTTTTCTTTTACTGATATGACCCATAAGTAATTATTTCACTTGTCTTGGAAGTTCTCAGTTTGATTTCTATAAAGGATATGATCTGCTGCTGCTGAGTCAGCTGAGAGAAAAACACCGTGAAATACAATGAAGATAAATACAACAGCATCCCGCTGGTTTATGTGCCTGCAGTCAGGTGAGCCAGACAACGGCTGAATAACAATAAGCCATCTGTAACACAAGCCATCTGATGTGAGATAAAGTGCTGTGGGCTGCTTGGATCATTTCAAGTGTATTCATGGAAAACATTTAAATGTGTTTTATGCAGCACTGGGTTGGAAATATCTTCCCTGCTGTGGGGGACTCAGAACGAGATGGAGAGATCAGATGATGGAGCACTCAGCAGACCGTTTCATGAAATTGTTGATTGTCCTTTTATTGTTCTTTGAGTAATGAATGTGACCAAAGAGACCAAAGAGAGAGGTTATATGTATTCTTCAGGAAAGAAGATGTTGTTAACGCGCTGATTAACTGAGCTCTTGTTGCCACAGCTGATTGTAATCTATGTTCAGGGCTCATTCACTCTAAATGAGGCGTTTAGGAGTCTGCTGTGTTTGTTCTGGTTGGTTCCTGCAGTTCAGAACAGATGCATTCAACAAATACGCACAGAGAAACTTGTAAATGCAATACAAAAAGTTTGTGTTTATATATTATTTTAGTTATTGTTGATTTTTAAAGTTTTCTATTTATTTATTTATTCTTTATTGTGTGATTTCTTATTAATAATACTTGTTTTGATCTTGTTTTTTTACGTACGTCTCTTGTTTGCACTTTCCTCTCTGCTGCTGTAATCCTGCAAATTTCCCCGCTGTGGGACTAATAAAGGATTATCTTTTCTTATCTTATCTTATCTTAAATGTATCTCTCTTTGAATTCCTTTAAACAAACTAAAGTTTTTTAGTAAAAACCTGAAGCAATCTCATAATGTCACAGGAGACATTTTACTGCAGAAAGAAAAGCTTTTGATACTTTAAGTACATTTCACGAAGCACTTTTTCACGTAGGATGTTGGATGTAGGACTTAAATGGAGTACTTTTACATCTGAGTACTTCTTCCCCCTCTGAAAAAAACAGTTTTTGTCATGACATGATCAGCTAAACCTTTCTGCATATTTCATCCAGATGGATCTCGGAGGACTGGGAGCATTGTACCAAAACCTGCGGCAGCCTGGGCTTCCAGATCCGGACCGTCCGCTGCGTTCAGTACCTCACCGAGGGCACCAACCGCTCCATCCACAGCAAGTACTGCAGCGGGGAGAAGCCGGAGAGCCGGAGGCCCTGCAACAGAGTGTCCTGTCCGGCCCAGTGGAGGACCGGAGCCTGGTCAGAGGTGCAGTACCCACATGACTCATGTTCAGTGTCATCTTGGTTCCAATTAACTAATGTCAGCTTACTCGCTACCGGCTCGCAAGATTTCCTGCATTGTTGATGCAGCAAAGACCTAAATGTGCGAGATCTGATTTCTTGACAAGATCATATATGAAGTGAAACATGAGGCGTCTGATATTTAATTTAGAGCAGTGTCATATCTCGTTGGAAAACACGGCAGTTTCAGTTCTCTCATTTCACCAGAAGAGACCTTTTGAAACCATCGAAAAATCCAATAAATCAGACGTCCCGAGAGAGCAGAAAAGAGCTAATGAGAAGCAATTTTTCAAGCCAGCAGCTGATTTGTGCGAGTTGGTTTCAGATTATTTGATAAAATGGTCCATCTTTATGTTGGAATATAGCTCTTTATTGAAACTGCATTCATTTATCTTGTATCAGTCACAAACTCCTTTGGACTACAGCTCAAGGTTGTTTCATTTAGAAGTAAACAGATTATTGTCTCCATGACATTTTCCTTCTAAACAAGTGTAAAAATAGCCTGTTAAGGTTCTATCATGTAAAAGGGCTTTGTTTTCTGCTTTGGTTTCATCTGTCTGCTGATCAACCCTAGACATTGAGTGATACATGGTTTACACAGTGGGCTACAAAATGTACAAAAAGCCTACTTGATGTGGGGCTTCTTATAATCATATTTTATTTACGTATCTACTTGACCCTTCCTTAAGTCCCGCCTGTGGAACGCAGACTGTCCAATCATAGCGTAGCATCATCCGGCTCCGACCAGGGTTAGACAACTATCCGTCTCTGATCCAGAGACTCTCATGCAAACGTTTTAGATGTTCTTCATTTTCAGGCCGGTTTAGTGGATTTGGAGCCGGTCATGGTTAAATGCTGTGTAATAGTTCGACATCCTGGTACGCACATTGTAGAGCCTCCTGTCTGATTCTCTCTTAAATCACTTTTTTGTTTTTCCCCCAAAATGTGATAATATTTATGCAGGGAGTGCAGTTAGTGACAGTGTGGGCTCCATGTTCGCTCTGACATCTTGACAGCGTGGCGAAGAGTAATTTCCCCGTACACGATTTGGATATTCTCCAATTATCATGGCTATCATAAAGTGCATTGTTCAGCTGCCAGATTGAGATATAAAACAGAAAACCATTATAAAAAGCAAATAGAGTGGATTGTGAAGTGGTTTTTAAAAGGCTGTTTAGAGTATCAAGTGAGGAGTCAGGTGGTAGGCAGTGGCAGAATAAAACAGGCAATAAAAGGTGTTTTGAGAAAGTGTGAGTCACCGCAACCTTGAAAGGTCTTTGAGCATGCAGCCATAACTGGTATAGTAAAATATTATAATGTGAGTTTAGCTGTTAAGACACAGGAATGCAGACTACAGACATACGCAACCGATTGCATGATCCTCCTGATGGAGATAAAAAATAAAGTTGAGATGTCCCTTCTCAGACAAACTCCTAAACCACGGTCATAAAAACCCATCCAGACACCAAAAACCCAAAAAGATAAATGAAAAAAAAAGCTTTTTTCATATACAGGACTTAACATGTGTTAAGTGATAGACTTTAATTCCCTGCAGATTCCTCTGTGAGGCATCCAGTCTGAAACGACTGGTTTTTTTTCCCAGGTCTACTGGGCAGCGAGACATTTTCGATTGTAGACGTTCAAGTCTGCTATTATCCTACCCACTTATCCTGACATTTCCTGCTCCCTGGGGGACATGCCTCCACTCCAGAAGACGGTGTTATTTCTGTTGCATGTGTTATATCTGTGCTCCTCCACAGTGCTCTGTGACCTGCGGAGAGGGGATGGAGAGGCGTCTGGTCACCTGCCGTCTCGGAGATCAATGTAACGGAGACAAACCGGAAACCGTGAGGTTTTGCAGACCGGGACCCTGCCACGGTAAGCAGGTCATTTATTAAGAATACCTATCGTAGTACTCTTCTAAAATAGGTATCCTGCATTTGCTACGGATCAACATTTCAGCACATTGTCCGTCTTTATGAATGGCGATCATCAAGCAGTTCTTTCAACAGTTCCTCCAAAACAAGAAAGTAAAAAACATAATTGTTCCTTTCCTTCTGTAAGCTTTTTTTTTTGCAGGTTTCACCTCCTTTACTGCAAATTATGTATTGTTCTCAACCTTCCAGTTGGTTTCCATTAATTTCTGCATGGCATTGAAATCAATTTGGAGACCCTTCAAACTGTATGCACTCTATTCAAGATTTCATAAAATATTCTGCCCTTCAGCTCACAACGTTAACCCACCTGCTGCCTCTGTGATGAATTACTCATTCAAGGTTTTAAGAGTCTGCAATTTATTTTCATGACTAGAAAAGAAATGAATGGAGAATAACTGCTGCCTGGAAGGAAGGATGCATATGAAATTTAAAAAAACTCCTGCATGGTTTGCACAATAGTCATCAGTATAGTTTGTTTGTAGTGAATGGACTGACACTTCCACAGTTCTACCTTCTACCTTGTTTACATTGTTATTTATCTGATTGTTTCCGTCTTTTCTGTTTAAAGTGCCTTTGAGTAACCTTTAAAGCCTTATACAAGTAAAATGTATAATAATAATAATGATTTATTTATTTATTTTCAAGCGGGACTGTAACTTTCGAAAAAGAAAAGATAAACACAATTTTCCTCTTATGAATAAAACGTTATTCACTTTAAAACACATAAGTTGAGTTTGTTAGGAAATTTAAGATAAATATTTATGTGTAATTGACATTTCTGAGTGATCTTAGTCATTTTATGACTCATGAATTAATGAATGGTCGGTGGCCGGTCATGACTGTTTTGATCAGCAGCTGATTGATCGGTGAATGCCTCCTTCAAAGCAGCTGAGTCATTAATTGGCACTTTTTCCCACGGGGTCTACTGATAAATGAAAAAAACATAGTCTTGCCTTAGCTGAATTCATCTTTCTACCATCTTTCCTGGCATTCATTTTAAAACAGCAGAGCATCTTCTGTTGATAGTCAGCTAAACCGTGTCATTCTCAAATGTCGACATATACCAATTACGTCCTTGAACTCTTCCCATAAAAGGTAAATGCCAAACTGATTTGCAGCAGAGATACAGAGATAAATTGGGATGAAGATGCAAAAAAAACACATTCTGTTTCCGGCAGTGCATCAAAGCACAAAGTATATATCTCATATTGCGTTACACTCTGTATGTGTCTGCTGTAGGGTATAACTTCTTAAGAGCTTTTATGTGGTGTTCTGGATATGCAGCGAGTAATGATTAAACCACATTCCTACCGGTTGTGGGTATTGAGATATATGCTTTGAGCATACTGGATTCAGATTAAACATCTCTGCCTTATTGACATTCTGAAGCACATTTACAACATTTCTTACAGAAAGGCAGAAATAAAGAAGCAGGACTTTGCAGCAGCTAAAAAGAAGATTGAAAGTCAGGGAGATGTCTGAACATTTTATACTGTACATTAATAATTAATTATAACTTAGTCATTTTATAAAGTTAACACTATGTAAAATAACACAATTGTCAAAGTAAACTGTTTGTTATGGTACTTCACAATTTTGTCCTTAAAGTAAGCAATTTATGATCCACTGGCGTTAAACTTATCAACATGAAAGCAAAATGTATGTAAGTGCATGTGTTTATGTGTTTTTATGTTTGTAAATAGGTTTGCCTTAAATGACTCCTTGAGGGACAAATTAAGTGAATGATTATTGTTTTTCTGTTTTCCAAGATCTGTAATTATGGGACTGTAAATAGCTTCTTTACTTTCTTTGTGTGTTGCATTGATTAAAATGAAGTCGATCAACAGCAAAAACAAATCAAAAACATTTTCCAGTCTGCATACTGACTTTAACAAAGTCATAGTTTGTGCCTCTTGTGTATTAACGTAACATTTTGAAGACTCTTTTAACGATTCTGCATGACAAAATATTAAGTTTATTGCACGATAAAAAAGTTTTGTTGTTGATGAGGATTCACAGTTTACAAGTTATAAAAAAACTTTTCTTTTAAACCAAATGGATAGAAAAGTCTTGAAGGATTCTGGAAAAACCCTCAGAACATTTATAAGCCTCTTTTAGAAATACCGATGGTTACGAATGTTACTCAAATGTAATGCTAATGGCACAAGCTGAGGCTAACGCAAAACCTGCATAAACTAAAAAGTATGTACATTATTTTGGAAGTGAGACACAGCTCTTGTCAACACGGGTTGTCTTTTCTTCAGAAAAAAACTGGAGGTTAGATTTCATAGTTAATATCTGTCATCAGTTGTATGCTAGCTACCTAGCGTGAGGCTCAATGGACAGAATGTTTACCATTTTGCCGTTTGAATCCAGAATTTAACCCCTAAATATCAAACAAAACTGGATCTGTTAACCCCTCATATTAACAGATAATCTGGACTGATCGGTACAGATCAAAGTCCCAGACCAGGTTTCTCGTCCCGATTGGCGGGAACGGTGAAACTCCCAAAACTCCTGCAGTCTGGGGCGGCTTTAGCAGACTTTAGTAGAATGAGCATCATTCTGTTCAATACTGAATGTTTTTTTTTTTATGGCATAAACACTGAACCCACTTCTACTCAGCCTGTTTGATCTCCTTCCAATGCCGTCTCTCCCAGCTTTTCATCACAGTGTGACACGCACCCACATTGTTTGCTCGTCTCCTTTCAGATGAGCCGTGTAACGGAGACAAGTCCATCTTCTGCCAAATGGAGGTGCTAGCCCGATACTGCTCCATCCCGGGCTACAACAAACTGTGCTGCGACTCCTGCAGCAAACGCGTCGGCGCTCTGTCTCTGTTCTCGGAGGCGGCCGAGACCGAAGACCACGTTCGATTCGGATCGGCCTCCCAGCTGCTGGAGACGCTGACGGCCTCGGTGGCGGCGGCGGCGGCGGCAAACGGCACTCGAAGCGGTAAACAAGGGCCCGTCGTGAAACACGCCCCCACCCCCGCCACGCTGAAGAAAGCCCCGCCAAAGATGACGACGGCGCCGCGGCGGGTCCCACGACACATGGGTCTCACTGGCAGGAAGCTGCCGGCAATGGCGCCAACTCCCCCGGCAGATTCCACAGAGGGTCAAAGGTCGAGCAGCTCGACAGGTAGCCGGCGGCCCACAGCGTATTCCGAAGTGGAGAGATGAGAGCGACGCCCTTTTCCCCTTCAGGACTCGTAATGTACAGCAGCTTCATCCTGAGTCCTCTCACGCCAGAAACACCACAGAGAGATAAAAAAAAAAGAAAGAAAAGTGCTGGTTCACTTTGTTTTTTTTAGAATTCCCCTTTCCCTTTTTGGCCCTCATATTGACTTTAAAAATGACATCTCACAGGGAGCTCCCGGAGCATATCACGACTCAAACAGCCATATGCCTTTGCTTTTATACATTTAATTTAGGGGAGAAAATAACACAATAAATTCAAACGAAAGGGTCTGAAAATAATTTCATCCGTGTCTAATGAGAAGAAATGAAACGCAGTGTCGTAGTGAGTCACTTTAGGTATCAAAAAGCCAAAGGACAGCTTAATATTCAAAAAAGGCAACTAATTAATTTCACCGATTCCAAACTTTTTTACCGGTAGATGTTAGAAATAAACGGTTGCTTAATTCCAACCGAACCTTTTTAACCTAACGACCCTCAAAGCTTTCCTTGAAGCCACCTGCAGCGACGGTCGCAGTTAGGTGTCCGTATTCTCCCCCCTCCTGATTGTTCTTTTCCTCTGGTCTTGTCATTTAATGAATCGGGTCTGCAGAGCGTTGCAGCAGGTCTTCCGGCAAATCCTCAGCAGACGGTGAGACGGAAAATGTCAACAGGTGCAGTCATTAGAGCTGATTCAATTTGTGAAAATGTATTCGAACTGCAGAGGCAGAACGCAGGACAGAAATCGACACAGGAATTGGTGCAGAAATAATTGTTGCAACAACCAAAACACAGCGGGAGTGTAAACAGTTACCTTCACCATGATGTTGTTCTTCATGTGAATAATCCCAGATGCTTTGGATTTAATTAACGTTGTTTAATTACATGTTTCAGCTAATGAAACGCCTCCATGTCACATCGATAGACTGTCACCTTTAAACTGGGTGGGAGGTTTGATTTGCTTTGAATTTGAAGTGGAAGATGATGAGCAAAAAGTTTAGAAGATCATCTCATGCAGCTGAAAGTCCCCTTTTTTTTACTTGAACGTTACACACAGCCATTTTCTTGCCAAAAAGATGTAAGTGTGAAGCTTGACATATAGAGAATCCACCGTTCCCAGTACTTGAGGAGTCGAAACAAAACCAAACACCAGACTTTATATGGCCACTAATGGAAAGTGGCCAAACCAGTGAGAACCATTAGGAAAATGGTTTTAGTTGTATAGATTTTTTTTTATATAACCAGCAATGTCTGTTAAATGGCGCTCTACAGTTTCTATGGAAATGGGTATTTATAAAGGTTCCTGTAAATACTGTACATGAAAATATCAGTATTATTTTAAGAAGTTGAGGATACTTTCAAAAACCATTTTAATCAATTATAATAAAATATATTATTCTGAATGTTTACAGTTTCAGCAGTGGTGTTAAATGGACATTAATGATGACCCATCTCAGTCTAAATGCTTATGCAAAGTTCATTAGGGAATGTTTTAAAAGAATAGCTCAACATTTTGCGAAATATGTTTGTTTGCTTTGTTGCCGAGAGTTAGATAAGAAGATTGATACCACTTTCATATCCGCACGCTAAATATGAATCATCAGCCAGGAGACTTTAGCTTAGCATAAAGACTGGAAGCAGGGGGAAACAGCTAGCCTGGCTCTGTCCAAAGTACGCCCACCAAGCTGATGAATTCATATCTTATATCGTTTGAGCAAAACCGTTGTGTAAAAAAACGACACAAAGAGTTTGTTAGCATTGGACGGTCATTGTGTTAAGCTAAGCTAAGCTAACCATCTCTCAGCTCTCATGTTTTTTCATGCAGACATGAATGGTGTCAATCTTCTCCTCTAAGTTTTGGAAAGAAATCAAATAAGTCCATATCCCAGAGTGTCAAACTATTCCTTTAAGAAGCATTCATTTAATATGTTAATTTACCCCAGCCTTTATCTTTTTTCTAAATCATAAGTTTGTATGGTGCTAGCCATCGACCTTTTTCAACTCTTTGTATTGCCCTCCTTGTGAAAGTTTTTGCCCAAAAATGTTGAAGTTGTTAGGTCAAAGAAGGGAACTAAGTGGGGAACGCATGTAGCAAGTTTTCCTAAAACTGTATGTTCAGTACAGCAGGTGCTTGTTCAGCTTGAACAACTTAAAAAAAGTGAAAATTTGAAAAAGCATCTGAAATGTGTTTTGAAATTTTCTACTTTGATGTGACCATGAAAGTGCAAATGCTCATCTTGAAAATGCTGTTCAGCGTTGGATTTGCAGGGGTTTTTCACAGTGACATGTGCTGTTTGAAATCAACTCACTTAAAGCTGCATTAAGCGTTTTTTGACCACTAGGGGGCAGAAAGACTCCCAAGCAAACTCACAGTTGCATATTTCCAGATCCAGCAGAAACAGAGCAACATGAGCGTCCCATTGAATCACATTTATGTCCACCTGATGAATATAAATCCAACATTCACTCTCCTTTTAGCTCCGTTTTGGTCCCCTCCAACACCTGAGGTAAACGGGATAATCTGTTAATATCTTTATCCTCTAAATGTTCCGCTTTTTCTCACCAGCTGGCTTACTTCAGCTCTCTGCAGTTTGGTGCTAACATACCAGCAGCTGTTAGCCATTAGCTGGGGAAGCTGTGCAGTGCTGCAGGTGTTTGTTCTCAGGTGGTTCAGCGCCCTTTCACAGTACAAATTGGATTAAATTTGAATATCAAAAATCTCGCTTAATGGAGCTTTAAGCTCATCACACCCATTCACATCCAGTCTGAACAAGGTTTCGTGTTTGCAGGAACAAAGCATCATTGTAAGCACAAGACGCTAAAAGGATTTTACCATATTTGGATCATGTTTTGTTTTTTTCAAAGTATTTCTGGAATGGCTTTTTTTTTTATTTTTTTTAACGTGTTAGAAGGTTCAGGAGAGAGAAAGCTATTTATTTAAGAAAACAAAATCCTCACAACCACCATGCATCTGACTGCAATAGCAAAGACACAGTTTTGTGTTTTCAGCAAAGAAATAACTATTCACACTCACTCCTGTGTGCCAATGTAAAGTACATGTATATAGCATTGAGTACTTAAATATTTATTGAGAGTTAAAGGGTTCCGCTTTGTTTTTACAGTGTGTGCAGTGCCACCTGGTCAATAAGCTGCAGCAGAAAAACCATTGAATCACATTTATGAAAAATATTTCATACACATTTACACCTTTTTAAATGGATTTCTACTTTTAAAAAAAATACCAAAAAAAACACGATAGGCTAGAAATTACATTGTTTTTTTGCAAACAATTAGATGTAAATATACATGCTCGATCTTGAGATGTTTTTATTTTGTTGTCAGAAGGCTGTTTTTTCTCAGCTGTTTTGTAGAAGTCGTTAACAGAGCTGTTACATCACAGTGACATGTACTGACCAGACAAATGCTTTATTTTAACCAATAAAACATTAATAGTTTAGTACCAGTAAACCAGTAAAGTTGTTTTTTTTATGCTGTTTGTAGATGTCAGTATTGTCTAACATTTTTACATTCCCCTCCCTTGTTCTTTTCACATCCTTTACTTGCTGCCTTTACAACATTGCTGCTAATGTTACGCAGAGCTTGTAATGATAAATAGGATATATAGTTGTAGATGTTACATTGACAATCCCTGAGCCTCAGACAGATATTACTGCAATGCATTCTCCATGTACTGTATTAATACCCCCTGTGCTATCCGTGCATTGAAGTATTACGATTGTCACGACTGTCGGTCACTCTCTGCTCTTTTCGCTTTTCCTATGTATTTGTGTAGATTGAAGTGTACACTACTGATGCTGTTTGTTGTAATGGGGAGCACATAGCAATAAAAGATATGATTAACTACTCGGATTTCATTTTTTCAGGCTTTCTACTTGGGTATTGCAGCATTAAAGAACAAAATCGGGTCAATCAAAATCATGTAAGTCAAGTTTGAGTTGTTGAGCAATTTTTGTTTTTGTACGGTTTAAACAAAAAATACTAAACATAATAATTTATGAGGTTTAGAGCCGTCAATTCTTCCATGTTTCTAGTCTTAATGCTAAACTAGCAGCTTGGTCTCACACCAAGGGTTTCAAATACCAATGCTTGGGCAGTGACACGCAACATCTTGATACCGACGCACAAGAAACTCTTCATAGTTTTTATGAAACGCAGCAGGCTGATTTTTATTGACCCCATTTTTTCAAAAGTGAAGCCAATGAAGAAGAGTTTTAAACTTGCATTCTCTCTACTGGCCATCAGGGGGCGACTCCTCTGGTTGTATAGAAGTCTATGAGAAAATGACTCTACTTCTCACTTGATTTATTCCCTCAGTAAACATTGTAAACATGAGTTTATGGTCTCAATCTCTAGTTCCAAGTCTTCAATACAGCATGATGTTCATTTAGTAAATTATGGTCCATTTCCAAATGTCCAAGATCCAAAATATGAGGAGTAGAGATGAGATCATGTTGAAGCTAGACAGACAGCCTCTTGGCTCTAGCTCAATACTTCACAAACATGACATGACATTACTCTGTACTTGAGCTGCTGCAACACCTGAATTTCCCCCAATAAAGGAATATCTATCTATGACATGAGAGTTGTTTAAATCTTGTAATCTGATTCTCAGAAACAACGCAAAATTTCAATATGGTTGAACACAAACTGGGGTAGCCTACAGTACGTGTTCAAAGCTGAAGATCTATTGAATAAGACAACAAAACTTATTGAATGTAATAATTTGAAAGATAAGGCTCAATACTTTATTTCCCACGCTTGACTCAAATCCATTCACTCCTACTTTAAATGTATTATTAGCTCACAAACTGATTTTTTTAAATATTCAATAAACTCCTTTATTAGCTGGGAACTGTTGTTGTTATCAAATGTGTCCTAAACTTGAGAAAAAAGTGCATTTTTAGGAGGACTATTTTCATGGGTGGATTCATATTTGGCGCTTCAGCAGCACAGTACATGTGGGATGGACTCAAAATAAACCACAGTGTGTGTGTTCACGGTAATGAAGGAACATGTTACTCAGTGCAACACTGTGACTTATTGTTGTGTTAATAATAGTTTTTTGGACCGAGCAGCCATTGAGCTCCACAGAGGAATAAAATATGTCAGGCTTTGTGTGTAACTCCTCATTCACGCGACAGTTTGTGGAGCTCCCGACAAAAGTGTTCACTGTTCAAAGATCCCTCGCATGTCACAGTTTTACTTCCATCAATCCTGTCATTAGCTGTTCACCTGCCTGTCACTCTGTCTCTCAGTTCACTCCGGCCATTCCCAGTTCCACTTCCAGCTCACAGCCCAGCCCCTTCTCTCTCACCACACCATCCCTCACCTAATCAGTATTACTCAGTGCACCTGTCTGCCACGCCCACCTCATCAGCACAATCCCTCTCACCTGCTCACTCTGCTGCACCTACACCCTGCAGTATAAATACCCCACTCATTAACACACTCGCGGCCAGATCGTTCGCCGCATTCATGCCAGGCCTTCCAGCAATTTCCCGTGGACTGACTTCCCATTGCCGACTCTGCCTGTCTGGACTTCCCTGCCTTGCCTGTGCCCCGGTCAACGACTCAGCCTTCTGTCCCCGACCACCAGATGCCTACCTTGCCTTTGCCCCGGTTAGCCGCCTTAGCCTTCTGTCCCCGACCACGAGTTTAGCCTCCGCTTCCTCTGGTTTCCGTCTGCCTGATCCCCTGCCTGTTTCCCTGACGGCTTGGCGTTTCCTTATAGGAATTCACAACGTGAGTCTGACCCTGCCTGTTTGTCTGATCCTGCCTGTTTCTCTGATCCTGCCTGTTTGTCTGCTGTATGTTCCGCTTTCAATAAAGCTGCTGCATTCAACTCCCAGTCCTGCCGCACTGCTTCTGGGTCCACACCACACCCATGACATCGCAGTCACATTTCAGATATCTAGCATTTAATATCTGTGCAATATGTGTTGGATTTGCAAGGATCAAAGTTGCTGTTGTTGCACCTTGGGGTGTCAGATTTTTGCATGAATAAACACAACACATAACAGAGTAACTGTTCTAAATAGAGGGAAATATGTGAACACATATGCCAATGACAACAACAAGTATGACTACAACACACCTGTGTGAGTTCCTAAGTGTGTATTCGTGGCCTTCCTCTGATTGTCTGTTGACAGTGTGGTTAGTTTATTTAATTGCTACTTGTT